>NC_080172.1:48395665-48762042 GCF_950295315.1 Erinaceus europaeus | reverse complement strand
TTTCTCTCTGTCCTATCCAACAACAATGACATCAATAACAACAACAATAATAACTACAACAATAAAACAACAAGGGCAACAAAAGGGAATAAATAAATATTTAAATAAATAAATAAAATAAAAATAAATAAGTAAAGGGCTGGGGAGACAGTATATGGTTATGAATAAAAGACTTTCATTACTGGAGCTCTAAAGTCTCAAGTTCAGTCCCCGGTGCCACCATAAGTCAGAGCTGAGCAGTGTCCTGATGATGATAAAGTAAATTAATAATACATCTTAAATATGTTTGTGGTTCAGGAAGTGATGTAGCTGTTTGTTAGAGACTGAACTAACATATATAAGGTCCCAAGTTCTTTTTTAAAAAATATTTTATTTATTTATTTGTTTATGAGAAAGATAGGAGGAGAGAGAAAGAACCAGACATCCCCCACACCTATGGACATCTAATCTTTGATAAGGGGGCCCAAGTATTAAATGGAGGAAGGAGGCTCTTTTCAATAAATGGTGCTGGGAAAACTGGTTGAAACATGCAGAAGAATGAAATTGAACCACCTTATCTCACCAGAAACAAAAATCAACTCCAAATGGATCAAGGACCTGGATGTTAGACCAGAAACTATCAAATACTTAGAGGAAAACATTGGTGGAACGCTTTCCCACCTAAACCTCAAGGACATCTTTGATGAAACAAACCCAATTGCAAGGAAGACTAAGGCAGAAACAAACCAATGGGACTACATCAAATTGAAATCTTCTGCACAGCCAAAGAAACTATCACACAGGGAGTCGGGCTGTAGCACAGCGGGTTAAGCACAGGTGGCGCAAAGCACAAGGACCGGCATAAGGATCCTGGTTCGAACCCTGGCTCCCCACCTGCAAGGGAGTCGCTTCACAGGCAGTGAAGCAGGTCTGCAGGTGTCTATCTTTCTCTCCCCCTCTCTGTCTTCCCCTCCTCTCTCCATTTCTCTCTGTCCTATCCAACAACGACAACAACAATAATAACTACAACAATAAAGCAACAAGGGCAACAAAAGGGAATAAATAAATAAAATAAATATTTAAAAAAAAAGAAACTATCACACAAACAAAGAGACCCCTCACAGAATGGGAGAAGATCTTCACATGCCATACATCAGACAAGAGACTAATCACCAAAATATACAAAGAGCTCAGCAAATTTAGCACCAAAAAAGCAAATGACCCCATACAAAAATGGGCAGAGGATATGAACAAAACATTCACTTCAGAGGAGATCCAAAAGGCTAACAAACATATGAAAAACTGCTCCAGGTCTCTGGTTGTCAGAGAAATGCAAATAAAGACAACAATGAGATACCACCTCACTCCTGTGAGAATGGCATACATCAAAAAGGACAGCAGCAACAAATGCTGGAGAGGCTGTGGGGACAGAGGAACCCTTCTGCACTGCTGGTGAGAATGTAAACTGGTCCAGCCTCTCTGGAGAGCAGTCCGGAGAACTCTCACAAGGCTAGACATGGACCTTCCATATGACCCAGTAATTCCTCTCCTGGGGATATACCCCAAGGACTCCATAACACCCAACCAAAAAGATATGTGTACACCTATGTTCATAGCAGCACAATTCATAATAGCTAAAACCTGGAAGCAACCCAGGTGCTCAACAACAGATGAGTGGCTGAGAAAGCTGTGGTATATATACACAATGGAATACTATGCAGCTATCAAGAACAATGAACCCACCTTCTCTGACCCATCTTGGATGGAGCTAGAAGGAATTATGTTAAGTGAACTAAGTCAGAAAGATAAAGATGAGTATGGGATGATCCCGTTCATCAAAAGAAGTTGAGAAAAAACAGAAAGGGAAACTAAAAGCACCAAAGTAAAAACCCTGTGGTAAGGGGGAGGGTGGACATTCAGCTTCCCGGGGCGGCAGGGGGGGATGGGGGCATGGGTGGGTGGCTGTGAGGGGACACAGTCTTTTAGTGGTGGGAATGGTGTCTATGTACACTCCTATTAAATTGTAGTCATATAAATCACTATTTAATTAATATGAGTGGGGAAAAATTGATTGTATGTCTCAAACTTTTTAAAACACAGACTGAATCTTTTTAATACATAGGCTGAGTCGTCGATATGTTGACTCTCTCAAAAGCCTAGACCAAGGAACAGAAGCAACTGGTGGCACAGCTATATACAAGATGATGGTTATTGTACAGCAAATCCTAACAAAGGGACTTTTCAAAGTTAACCCAATTACCAAATAGTGTGATGATAATAATAACTATCCATTGTCTTCTTGAACCCTAAGACAGCAGGAACCTCACATTTCCACTATAGAGCTCATATTTCCCCCAGTCCTGGAACCTTTGGGTGGGGCTCACTTTCCTGCATGCTTCTCTCAATTCATATCAAATAATATTGCATCAGTGGATTGCAACCTAATCAACGCAACGAGTGCCACCCCAGCAGGCTTCACTTCAGACTGTGTCCAGAGACTTCAGGTGTGGAATGACAACCCTTCAGCTTCATTACTTAGGTGAAACCTTTCCTTTCATAGTATTCTCTAATTCCATTCCAGGTGGTTCACTTCCTAACAAAGTCCCAAAACCTAGATATAGACCAGGTCCCCTGAGATAGAGCATATGTTCACACGTATCCATAAACCAGGACAAAATATATACCTGAAAGCAGAAGTATATAAGAGTCTGCAGTGAGTACCCCCAACACTTCATCTGCACTAGTCCAGCCTTTAGGTCCATAATTGTTCAACAATTTGTTTGGCTTTGTATGTTAACTCTCTTTTCAGCCACCAGGTTCCAGATGCCAGCAGGATGTCGACCAGGCTTCCCTGGACTAAGGACGCCACCAATGTGTCCTGGAGCTCCGCTTCCCCAGAAACCCACCCTACTAGGGAAAGAGAGAGGCAGACTGGGAGTATGGATCCACCAGTCAACTCCCATGTTCAGTGGGGAAGCAATTACAGAAGCCAGACCTTCCACCTTCTGCATCCCACAATGACCCTGGGTTCATACTCCCAGAGGGATAAAGAATAGGAAAGCTATCAGGGGAGGGGATGGGATATAGAGACTGGTGGTGGGAATTGTATGGAGTTGTACCCCTCCTATCCTACGCTTTTGTTAATGTCTCCTTTTTAAAATAAATAAATAAATAGAAAGAACCAGACATCACTCTGGCACATGTGCTGCCAGGGATCAAACTCAGAACCTCATGCTTGAGAGTCCAAAGCTTTACCACTGTGCCACCCCCAGGACCATGCCCAAGTTATTTTTTAAAATTTTTATTTATTTATTTATTTATTTATTGGATAGAGAGAGACATTGAGAGGAGGGGCAAGAGAAGGAGAGAGACACAGAGACACCTACAGACCTGCTTCACCACTAGTGAAGCTTTCCCCTTGCAGGAGGGGACCAGGGGCTTGAACCTGGGTCCTTGAGCAGTGTAATGTGTGCACCACTGCCTGGTCCCCAATTTTTCTATATTATTGGATAGAGACAGAGAAATTGAGAGTGGGGGAGATAGAGTGAGACTGGGAGACACCTGCAGCCCTGCTTCACCATTCCTGAAGTTTTCCCCCTGCAGGTGGGGATTAGGGGCTTGAAACTAGGGCCTTGCACACTGTAGTGTGTGTGCTTAACCAGGTGCACTACCGCCTGGCCCCCAAGGTCCCAAGTTCTGTCTCTGGCATCACATATGACAAAGTGATGCTTTAGTTTGCTCTCTCACTTTTTTCTCTCATACTTTTCTTTACTGAATACATTTCCCTAAGATTTATTATCTATTAATAAGAAAAGGAGAAATAATGGAGAGCAAGAACCAGAGCATCACTCTGTCATATGTAATGCCAGGGATACTCTGTCATATTTGAGGGTCCAACACCGTATCCACTGCACCACCTCCTAGACTGCTAAATAAATGAATTTGTCAATTTTTAAAAATTTATATTTATTCCCTTTTGTTGTCCTTGTTGTTTTATTGTAGTTATTACTGATGTCATCGTTGTTGGATAGGACAGAGAGAAATGGAGAGAGGAGGGTAAGGCAGAGAGGGGGAGAGAAAGATAAACACCTGCAGACCTGCTTCACCGCCTGTGAAGCGACTCCCCTGCAGGTGGGGAGCCAGGAGCTCGAACGGGGACCCTTATGCCGATCCTTGTGCTTTGCGCCACGAAGGCTTAACCCACTGTGCTACCGCCCGACTTCAGTCAATTTTTTTTTAACCAGACCACATATTCAATTCTGGCTTATGGTAGGTAGTGTCAGGGACTGAACATAACCATTGCGGGTCCTGCGGTAGTGCAGTGGGTTAAGCACACACAGCATGAAGCGCAAGGACTGGCATAAGGATCCCAGTTAGAACCCCTGGCTCCCCACCTACAGGGGGGTCGCTTCACAAGCGGTGAAGCAGGTCTGCAGGTGTCTATGTTTCTCTCCTCCTGTCTCTTCCTCCTCTCTTTATTTCTCTTTGTTCTATCCAACATCGACAGCAATGACAACAATAAAAACAATAAACAAGGGCAACAAAAGGGGAAAAATAGCCTCCAGGAGCAGTGGATTCATAGTGTAGGCACTGAGCCCCAGCAATAACCCTGGAGGCAAAAAAAAAAAATAGCGATAATAAAGTGAACATAACCATTATGCCATTTCCCTGGCTCCAAAAAATAGATCTTTAAAAAAATCTTGGGTGGTCTGGGAGGTGGCACAGTGGATAAAGCACTGGACTCTCAAGCATGAGGTCCTGAGTTCAATCCCTGGCAGCAGATGTACCAGAGTAATATCTAGTTCTTTCTCTTTCCTCCTATATTTCTCATGAATAAATAATAAAATATTTTATTTTTAAAAAAAAAAAGCTCGGGAGGTGACACAATGGATAAGGTATTGATTGGACTTTCAAACTTGAGGTCCTGAGTTCAATCCCTAGCACTGTATGTGCCAGACTGATGCTCTGGTTCTTTCTTCCTCTCTCATTAACACATAAATCCTTGGGGCCAGGTGGTGACACAGTTGGTTAAGCGCACACATTGCAGTGCACAGGGGCTCATGTTCAAGCTCCTGGTCCCCACCTGCAGGGGGAAAGCTTCACAAGTGATGAAGCAGGGCTGCCGGTGTCTGCCTTTTTCCGTATTTCCCTTTTCCTTCTCAATTTCATTCTGTCTCTATCCAATAAAAATAAAGTGATTTTTAAAAAGCTGCAGCATTACATCAAATAAACACCATTCGCTGTGAGATAAGTTTCAGGACCCTGGGTTCTGGGAACTTGTGCAAATAAAACTGCAGGTCTTTACTTTTCATCTAGAAGTTAACTACAGATGCAAAGAAAGACAAGAGCGCCCCCTTGTGGATGGATCTATCGCTGCTATGGGCGCCACGGCAGCAGGGGCCCTGCTCTCTTGTCAGCTGGACTCCTGTGAGTGACTTCACCTGAACTGAAAAGCTGAATGTGGCTTTTGACTCCATGCTTCCTTCTGTTCCTCCCCAAACTAGCTCTGACACCTCAGTCAGCTTCCCTCCCAACTTCAGACCCCACTTTGCCCTCTACACAACATAGATGTCAGGGTCCTTGCCCAAGAGGACACCATCCTCCTCTGCTTCCTCCTCCTCCTTCTCCTCCTCACTATCTCTATCTTATAGAGAGAGAGGCAGAGAGAGAGAGAGACAGTAAAAGACATCACAGAACTGAAGCTTCCTCCAATGTGGTGTGGCCAAGGCTCAAAACTGTCATATACATGCCAAAACAGTTTATTTTAATATTTATTTATTTATTTATTTATTTATTTTGGATAGATATACAAATGGAAATTGAGAGGGAAGAGTGAGAGGGGGAAACACTGCTTTACCACTTGTGAAGCTTACCTCCTGCAGGTGAAGACTTGGGGCTTGAACTTGGATCGGTCCTTGTGGACTGTAACATGTGCATTTGACCATGCGCACCACCAGCTGGCATGTATATATATATATATATATGTATGTATGTATGTATGTATGGAGAGAGAGAGAGAGAGACAAATCACAGAAACAAAGCCTTCTCCAGTGCAGTGGGGGCTGGGCTCAAACCAGATTCTCACACATGACAGTGCAGTGCACTCACTATCTAGATGAGCTGTTTCCCTAGCCCCCCTTCTCCTCCTAAATCACAATATCCCATCTGAGCCTTCCTGCCTACAGTGTGGCCCTTTCAGGAGCACCTGCTCAGTCCCACATCATCCAGGCCTTTAACCATCCCCATTCTGTGGCTGTCCAACTTGACTCCCTGGACCTCCTATCACCAGCCAACAGTCACCCCTGACAGCCTCTGTCCCTTGGAGCATCTGAGGGTGGAGAGGAGATAGCAGGAGTTGACCAGACTGGGAGCAGCTGGGCTGGGGGAGCCCTGCCAGACGCCAGGCTGGGTGGAGTTGGGGACTTTGGTCAGACGCAGCTGGCAGGAGAAAATGAAAGCAAACCAAGATGATCAAAAACGGCACAAAGACAGAGCCAAGGGGAGCATCAAGGGCGAGGGGAGAAGAAAAAAAAAGATCCAAAGTCAAAGCAAAAAGTCAAAACCGGAGCGTGGGTGTAAAGGCTACGGGAGTGAGATGAAGGAAGACAGACCGGAGCCCTTTCAAGGTGGCGGGGACAGGGGTCCTGCTTCCTGTCACTTTGTATAGAGCCGGAAAAGCACAAAGCCTTATGAAAAAGCAAATCAGGGCAGAGGAGACAGCACAGTGGTGATGCATAAAGACTGGGGAACTGAAGTTTCAGGCTCAGTCCCCAGCACCACCATGAGCCAGAAATGAACAGTGCTCTGGGAAAGGAGAAAGGCCTCCTCTCACTACATTTCTGTCTCCCCCCTCTCAATTTATATCTGTCCTATCAAATAAAATAGAAAGCAGGAAAAAAAAAAAAAACATGGAGAAAATGGCCACTGGGAGCTGTGGATTTGCAGTGCCAGCACGGAGCCCCAGCAATAATTATACATAAATAAAAGGGAAAAGAGAGAAGAGGAGAGAAGGGGACGAAGAAGAAGAGGAGGAGGAGAAGGAAGGAAGGAAGGAAGGAAGGAAGGAAGGAAGGAAGGAAGGGAGGGAGGGAGGGAGGAAGGAAGGGAGGGAGGGAGGGAGGGAGGGAGGAAGGAAGGAAGGAAGAGAGGGAGGGAGGGAGGGAGGGAGGGAGGAAGGAAGGAAGGAAGGAAGGAAGGAAGGAAGGAAGGAAGGAAGGAGAAGAGGACAAAGGCAAAGTTAAGGCCTCTGTATCTCCACACTAGGCCCCCCACCCCGCCCCAAGCCTCCCATGGGCAAGGCCTGGTGTGGTGGTGCTCACGCCTGGAGGACGATCAGGAAGGTGCAGGACAGCAGCAGGTGCAGCAGCCCCAGGCCCCACTCCAGCCGGGCCTCCTGGCTCCGCACGTAGTCCTGCACCTCGGAGCTCATGCGCTCCCAGCTTCTGTTGAGACCCAGCACGGCCACTCGCTTCTGCTCCTGTTGCGTGTGTGGGATTATGGGAACCCCTCAGATTGCTGCAGCCTTTTGCTGCCATCTCCACCTCCCCTGGGGGGTCCCCAAGTGTCTCCCCCAAGTACCCCTGGGCTCTTCCTGGGAGGTTGGGGAGCAGCCACTCTTGCCCCAGCTGGTCCCCGTACACCTGTCTTCCCTGCCCACCCACTCCCATGCCCATACCAAGGCTGCATTGTCCCTTCTGGAAGCTCCTGCCCATCACTACTGTCCCAGGCCCTCTTGTCTGTCTCCTCCTAGTCCTCCCACGCGCACGCCCCCATGCCCCGCCTTCCACCTCCAGGTGAATGGTGGCCGAGAACTCAGCATCCAGGCCGTGGAGGGACTGGTTGAGGGAGTCATACGTCTGCCCAAAGTTTCCTTCCACTGGGATGCGGCTGCGGCACCAGACCTCCATCACTGCAGGTGGGACAGGTGGGGGCCAGTCAGGGAGGCTCCCTGCCTTGGATCTCTCTCTCTCTCTCTTTTCATATTTTATTTATTTTTAAAGTATTGTTGATTTATTTACTATTGGACAGAGACAGAGTGAAACTGAGAGGAGAGGGGGAGATAGAGAAGCACCTGCAGACCTGCTTCACCACTCATGAAGCTTTCCCTGTGCAGGTGAAGACCAGGGATTCGAACCCAAGTGCTTGTGCACTGTAATGTGAGCACTTAGACAGGTACATCACCACCTAGCCTGCCTTGGATCTTTCTCATGACAAGTTTTTGACTCCCTGTCCCTGACATTAATTTCTTTTTTAAAAATTTTCTTGCTATAAAGAATTATTTACTTGAGATCAGAGCATCACTCTGGCCATGTAGTTGAGAGAATTGAACTTGGGATCGCCTGCTCACAAGGCAGGCACTCTACCCTCTGAGCCACCTCACAGGTCACCTCACTGGGTGCTTTTTCCCAGAAATAAGACCTAAGATTCCCCCAGCCCCACTACCACCACTACCCCCATTATTCTCCAGTTGGTACCCAGGGCATATAGGAATAAAACTAGCCAGTGTTTATAGATTGTTCTGCACAGCTCTGCTCCCTGCTTAGCCCCTCAAACTTGGGATCAGTACTACTATTGTGCTGGGGTGGGTGCTCTGGTGAGAAAGAGGGAGAGAGAGAGAGGGAGAGGGAGAGAAGCGGAGGGGAGGGGAGTGCTCTGGTGAGAGAGTGCTCTGGTGAGAAAGAGGGAGAGAGAGAGGGAGAGAAGTGGAAGGGAGGGGAGGGAGGGGAGAGAAAGGGAGAAGAGAGGAGAGGAGAGGAGAGGAGAGGAAAGGAGAGGAGAGGAGAGGAGAGGAGAGGAGAGGAGAGGAGAGGAGAGGAGAGGAGAGGAGAGGAGAGGAGAGGAGAGACAAGAGCTTTGCTGTAAATTTCAGTCAGTGCAGAGGGCAGCTCAGAGGGTGCCTAGTCCCCTGAGTCTACACCCCCACTACACAATCACTTTGCTTTGCTTTTCCCACCAGGCTTATCCCCTGTCTGCAACCTCATTCCTCTGAGCAGCCTTTTTTTTTTTTTTCTTTGCTTTAGATAGAGGGTGAGACAGGGGAAGAGAAAGAGAGGAGGGACACTGGAGCACCACTTATGAAGCTTACCCCCATGTGGTGGCCTGGGCCTTGAACCCAGGTCCTGCACATGGTAAGGTGTGCTCTGCCAGATGAGCCACTTGCCAGGCCCCTGAGTGTCACACTGCTCCATGCCTACCTAAGGATCCCTGACACTCAGCCCTTAACCTGTGGACCTCCAGCCTCCCACCCCTCTCCCTGCAGCTGAGCTGACCCTTGGCGATGCTGCAGAAGAACTTGAACTTCATGGGCACGCAGAGCAGGTGGCTGAGCAGTGGCACCCAGATTCGCTGCATGCATTGTGTGTGTTTTTTGTTGAACCAGCGACGGCAGCTGAGCACAGCCTGGCTTACCACATCTGCGGGGTGTGGCAGGGGGTCTGAACTCCCCCACTCGGCTCAGGCAGAGCCTGGCCCCCCAGCCCCAGCCCGGGGCACAGGCCTTACAGGAACAGCGCAGCTTGGTCCGGAGCTCATACATCTTCTGTGTGGAGAGGTGGGCTCGCAGGGCCTCTGAGACTGGTACCTTCTTCTCCTTTTCCTCTTTCTCCTCCTCCTTGGAACCTCCTGCCACCACATCTTGGGGCGCGTAGCCCTCCTTGCTGTTCACCTGGGCATCCAGCTCCTCAAATGAGTCAGAGATGTTCTTTGTCTCCACTTTCAGGGACTCTTTGCTGAGCTGGGGACCAAGGGGGAGGAGAAGTGGGGGTCATAGAGAAGCACACCCACCCAGCAGCTCTAGCCCCTCTAGGGCTTGTGGTCAGTACAGGCCTATTCTGAAGACCCAGGAGCCCTTGCTTCTGACTTGCCAGCTGCCACCTCTGCTCTGCTCTGCTCAGCCCCCAGGCTCCCACCAATCAAGGTCTCCCTCAGACATAAGGCCCCTGTAAGTGACCCCTCCCATCATCATGCCACCTCCACACCTGCGATACTTCAACTCTTCAGTTCTCCCCACTCTCCAAGACCTACCAACTCTTGATTCCTTCGCCTCAAACCTCCCACAATCTTCAAGACCCAGGTCCCCAATCTCAGACACTTAGACACATGCATGGAGACCATCCCCATGACAAGGAGCAGGGCACATCCTGCCAAAGATTCTGGTAGTTATGGTGTGGAAGGTAGCACAGTGGACAAAATGTTGGGCTTTCAAGCATGAGGTCCTGAGTTTGGTCACTGGCATCAAATATAGCCAAAGTGATGATACTCTGATTCTCCCATCATTCCACCCCCTTAATAAATAAATCTTTAGGGTCTGGGCAGCGGTGCCCTTCGTAGAGCACACATGTTACAATGTACAAGGACCTGGGTTCAAGCTCCTGGTCCCCATCTGTAGGGGTAAAACTTCATGAGTGGTGAAGCAGTGCTGCTAGAGTCTCTTTGTCTCTCTTCCTCTTTATCTTCCTCTGCCCTCTCGACTTCTCTGCCTCTATCCAATAAATAAATAAATATTTAAAATAAATAAATTGGGGTGCATCTGGTTGAGTGCATATGCTACAGTGCACAAGGACCCAGGTTCGAGCCCCTGGTCCCCACCTGCAGAGGGAACGCTTTTCGAGTGGTGAAGCAGTGCTGCTGATGTCTCTATCTCTTTCCTTCTCTATCATACCCTCCCCTCTTGATTTCTGATCGTCTCTATATAATTAATAAAGATAATTAAAATTTAAATGAATAAATCTTTTTAAAGAATTTATTTATTCTTGAGAAATGATAGGAGAAAGAGAAAGAAGCAAACAACACTCTGGTACATGTGCTGCTGGAGATTGACCTCAGGATGGAGAGTCTGATGCTCCCGGACCACTAAATTTAACTTTTTTTTTTTTACCAGATCCCTGCTCAGCTCTGGTTTAAGATGGTGCAGGGGATTGAACCTGGGATGAGAGTCTCTTTGCATAACCAATATGCTATCTACCCCCACTCTAAAATAAATAAATCTTTAAAATAAATAGTAGGGAGCCGGCACAATGGCTAGAGAGCATTGGACTTTCAGGCATGAGTTTTCGAGTTGGATCCCCAGTATTGCATGTGCCAGAGTAATGCTCTGCTTTTCTCTGTCTCTGCGTCCCCTACTTTGTATCCCTCACTTATTAATAAATGAATAAATAAATCTTTTTTTAAGATGCCAGCTATGCCCCCCAAAGGCCTCAGTGTCCACTGGCCGGAGCAGCCTGGCCAGGTTCAGGGCCTGGTCCTGTGGCAGGTGCTGACCAGCAGGTCCTTGAACACAGCACGCAGGGGGGCAGTGGAGGTGCGCCAGGCGGCCCGCGTGTTGTTGATCTGCAGCTCCACAGTGCAGCCCACAGATGCAATCACCTCGTGGAGGTTGTGCCGAAGGTTGCTCACCGGCCCTATGAGGAGGATGCTGAGGTCAGCTCTCGAGCGCAAGCCCTTGGAACACAGGCTGTGACTAACTTTTGAGATGGGACAGTGCCCAAGCCCTGATGCCTGGGAAACATCCGCTCACCCCAACTCCGATTTCCCTATCCGGTTAAAATAAAGAAATGTGAGGGACTGCAACCTGGGCGATGGCTTAGTGGATGGGGTATTGGACTCAAGCATGAGCTCCTGAGTTGGCTCTCAAGCACTGTGTGTGTGGAGTGATCCTCTGCTTCCCTCTCTTTTCCTCGTTAATTAAAGGACCTGTGAGACTCTCAGGGGCATAGGACATGTGGCCTACCTGGGTCACTACCCAGAACTCGGGACCAACACTTACCATCATAGATAGCAGCCAGGGCATATCCCATCACAAAGAGCCTGCCCTCTTTGCCTAGCATCTTGGGCACCAGGAGCAGACTGGCACAGCGGATGTGGGGTGAGGTTCCCCAGCCCACAGCCCCCAGGCCTGTGAGGGGGGAGAGGTAGAGTAAGCCTTATTCCCCACTGCTAGTTTTACAGAACACCTGCCTTTCACAACACCTTTCTAGAACCATCACCCTACTGCCCTGAACCTGGTTCACACTGGTCTTTCCTCATTCATTCATTCATACATTTTATTTTATTTTTTTAACTTTTTTTTTTTAAACCAGAGCACTGGTTTATGGTGGTGCAAGGGATTGATCCTGGGACTTTGGAACCTCAGGCATGAAAGTCTCTTTGCATAACCATTATGCTGTCTACCCCCACCCTCATTTTATTTTTTAAGGTGTTACTTATTTATTTATTTATTTATATATTCCCTTTTTATTGTCCTTGGTTTTTTTAAAGATTTAAAAAATATTTATTTATTTATTCCTTTTTGTTGCCCTTGTTGTTTTATTGTTGTAGTTATTACTGTTGTTCTTATTGATGTCATCTTTGTTGGATAGGACAGAGAGAAATGGAGAGAGGCGGGGAAGACAGAGAGAGGGAGAGAAAGATAGACACCTGCAGACCTGGGGAGCGGGAGGCTGGAACCTCAATCCTTAGGCCGGTCCTTGCGTTTTGGGCCACCTGCGCTTAACCTGCTGCGCTACCGCCCGACTCCCTTTTAAAAGATTGTATTTATTTATTAATGAAGAAGATAGGAGGAGAGAGAAAGAACCAGACATCACTCTGGCACATGTACTGCCGGGGATCGAACTCAGGACCACATGCTTGAGAGTCCAGAGCTTTATCACTGTGCCACCTCCCGGACCACATCCCTTGTTATTTTTTAAATATTAATTTTATCTACTACATACAAGGGATAAAGTTCCATGTAAGATCGAAAGGGAGGGGGTCAGGCAGTAGCACAGCGGGTTAAGCGCACGTGGCGCAAAGTGCAAGGACCAGCCTAAGGATCCCCGTTCAAGCCCTGGGCTCCCCACCTGCAGGGGAGTTGCTTCACAGGCGGTGAAGCAGGTCTGCAGGTGTCTATCTCTCCCCCTCTCTGTCTTCCCCTCTTTTCTCCATTTCTGTCTGTCCTATCTAACAACGACAACACCAATAACAACAATAACTACAACAACAATTAAAAGACAAGAGCAAGAAAAGGGAAAATAAATAAATAAATATAAAAAAACAAGGGCAACAAAAGGGGGAAGCAAAAAGAAAGAAAGAGACAGAAAGGGAGAGAAAGAAGCCAGAGCAGCACACCAGTACATGTAGGACCTAGGATCTAACATCAGGCATAGGACTCCAACACTACCATTTCCCCAGATACTTCCCCCCCCCTTTTTTTTTTGCCATCAGGGTTATTATTGGGACTTAGTGCCTGCTTGTCTTCACTACTCGCAGGGATCTTTCTGTTTTTAATATATTAGTATTATGTATTGAATAGAAACAGAGAGGACTTGAGAGGTAAGAAGGAGAGGGAGAGGGAAAAGGAGATACCTGCAGAACTGCTTCACCACTCGTGAAGTTTCCCCCCTGCAGTTAGGAGCAGGGATTTGAACCCAGGTTCTTTTATTTATTTATTTATTTATTTTCCCTTTTGTTGCCCTTGTTTTTTGTTGTTGTAGTTATTGATGTCGTCATTGTTAGATAGGACAGAGAGAAATGGAGACAGGAGGGGAAGACAGAGAGGAGGAGAAAAAGACAGACACCTGTAGACTTGCTTCACCGCTTGTGAAGTGACTCCCCTGCAGGTGGGGAGCCGGGGGCTCGAACCGGGATCCTTATGCCATTCCTTGTGCTTTGCGCCAAGTGCACTTAACCCACTATGTTACCGCCCAAACTCCCCTGAACCCAGGTTCTTGCATATGGTAACGTATGCTCTCAGCCAGGCACACCACTGCCTATTCCCTCTCAGTAACCTTTTTATTTTCTTTCTCAATAGGGGATAAAATACAGATAGATCGAGATAGAGAGGGAGAGACAGACCACAGCACTGCTCCACCACTTCTGAAACTTCCTACCTGCAGGCATAGAAACCAGCTCCTGGTTGCACCCGGTTGAGCACATATATTACAGTGCACAAGGTCATGGGTTCAAGCCCCTGGTCCCCACCTGCAGGGGGGAAGCTTCAGGAGTGGTGAAGCAGCGCTGCAGGTGTCTCTCTCAATATTTCCCCCTTCCTCTCAATTTCTAGCTGTCTCTATCCAATAAATAAAGATAATTTAAAAAATTGAAAAAGAAAAAGAAACCAGGTAATTTGCACACCCTACTGGGGAAGCCACCTGTTCCACCACCCCCCTCCCCACAAGCCTTCTGCACAATCTCATACTACTGGGCCCTGCAGCCACCCTGCCAGTCCTCGCTGTTCCTGGTCTGAGCATGGCCCACCCTGCTTTCTGGCTGGTCTTTGCCCCAGCAGCTGCCAGGAGCCAGTAAGCCAGGAGCACTCCACCCCCTCACCTGACTGGCTACACCTGGTCATACAGGTTTGGTGCATACCCCACCAGCACCGCCCAGAGTTGTGTCCTGCCTTCCTGCTTGTGAACACAGCCAGGTTTTGTTCCAGCTGCCCAGGGCAGTCATGGCACAGCAGGTACTGAGAGGGGTTTGCAATTTGTCCAAGGTCTTTTGGTCAAAGACTCAAGCAGGAGATGAGAGGGAGTTATCAAGTGTGGGAGGGGGTTGTGGGTGTGCTCCCTGGGCTTACCCCAAGAGCAGTACTAGTCTCTTGCCTTTTCCCAACCAGGCTGCGTAGTGCCCTGGGTGGTGACACAGTACCTAGAGTGTTGGACATAAGAATATGTGGCCCCAAGTTTGATCTTCAGCATGGAATGCACTGGAGTGATACTCTGGTCCTTTCTCTCTTTTATGCTTTCTCTCTTTCTCTTAGTAAATATATATATATATATATATATATATATATATATATATATATATATATATATATATATATATTTTGCCTCCAAGGTTATGGCTGGGGCTCAGTGCCTGCACTATGAATCCACTGCTTCTGGAAGCCATTTTTTTCCATTTTATTGGATAGAACACAGAGAAATTGAGAGAGGAGGTAGAGAAATAGAGGGGAGAGAGAAATATAGACATTTGCAGACCTGCTTCACCGCTTGTGAAGTGACCCCCCCCAGCAGATGGGGAGCTGGGGGCTCGAACCAGGATCCTTGCGCTTTGCACTATGTGTGCTTAACGCAGTGAACTACCACCCAGCCCAGTAATATATATCTTAAATAAATAAATAAATAAGTAACAGAGTGATGTGTGGTAGCACACCTGGTAGAGTGCACACATTACCATGTGCAAAGGACCAGAGTTCAAGCTTCCTCCAGCCCCATCTGCAGGAAGGGAAGCTTCATGAGCACTGAGCAGTGCTACAAGTATCTTTTTCTCTTTCCCTATCTGCTTCTCCCCTCTCAAGTTATATGCAATGAATTCTTCATATGAAATTCTCTCTCTCTTTTCTTTTTCTTTAAAGTTCTTTTCTTTTTTCTTTAACCAAAATTGCTGGTTTGGACTTCCTTTTTTGACTGAATCTTAACTGACCTGTTAATTATTTTCTTAATAATATTGTCTACAATTCTGGGAAAAAGATCAATGGCTTTTTTACTAGTTTTCCTCCTTGGGGTCAGGTGGGTGGCACATCTAGTAGAGTAGAATGTCACTATGCACAAGGACCCAGGTTCAAGTCTCCAGTCCCCACCTGCAGGAGGGAAGCTCCATGAGTGGTAAAGCAGTGATACAAGTGTCTTCTCTGTCTCTCTCCCTATCTCCATCTCCCCCCTCTCAATTTCTATTAATCTCTATCCAAATAAAATAAAATAAAAACAAGTAAATGAATAGCCTATGGTGGCCTGGAAGGTGGCTAGACATTAGACCAAAGAGCATGGGATCCCAAGTTAGATTGGAACTGGGGTCACATGCACATCGCAAAGCAGGCACACTGTTCAAGTGAGCTATCTTGCTGGCCCTCTCTCTAATTCTTCTAGCCCCCTTTCTGACATCAAACAAACAGAAGAAAGAAAAAAGGGTGGAAAAAAAGTGAAGCAGCAGCCAAGTCTACCCTTCTCCCCACACAAGATGTCAGACAGGGTTGGGGGGTGCTGAGGGTCGTAAGGAGGGAAACACAGGAGAATGCAGTGAGGCTGAAGTTTTGGTGTAGACTGGGTTGGGTGGGTTTTTTTGTTTATTTTGTTTTTGTTTTCCCTAGCACAATTATCACTGGGGCTTAGTGCCTGTATGACTTCACTGCTCCCAGCAGCTATATTTTTCCCTTTTTATTTCTCTTTAGAATGGAAACAGAGAGAAACAGAGGTGGGAGAAAAAAGAGCAACACCTGCAGCACTGCCCCACTGCTTGTGAAGCTCCCCTCCTGCAGATGGAAGCCAGGAGCTTGAACCCAAGCTTTCATGCATGGTAACATGTGCATTCTTTTTTTTTTTAATCTCTGAACTTTACATTTTATTTATTTTAATTTTGTATTTATAAAAAGGAAACATTGACAAAACCATAGGATAAGAGGGGTACCACTTTGTACAATTCCCAACATGTGCATTCTTGTCAGGTGCACCACTACCTGGCTCCAGATAGAGTTTTATTTTTTAATAGTAATTTATTTATTATTGGATAGAGACAGAGAGAAATTGAGAGGGGAGAGGGAGACAGAGAGGGAAAGAGACAAGAGATACCTACAGCCCTGCTTCACCACTCGTGAAGGTTTCCCCCTGCAGGTGGGAACCAGGGGCTTTAACCTGCATTCTTTAGCACTGTAATGTGAATGCTTAACCAGGTGTGCCTCAGCCTGCCTCCCTCACCCCACCTTTTTTTTTTTTTTTTACCAGATCATTGCTTAACTCTGGCTTCTGGTGGTGCTGGTGGCTGAACCTGGGACATCAGAGCCTCAGGCATGAAGTCTTGCATAACCATTGTGCTATCTCCCCAGCTGTGGATTGGCCCCTTTAAACCTAACAAGAATCACAACTATTGATGCAGAAATAGGACTTCTACGTGAAGCAGCCAGTAAGTGCAGGGTGTGTGAAGGGTCATGGGGAAGAAAAGCCTAAAAGGGTGAGAGGAGAGGGATGCTCCTAGGTTCCCCTGGAGGCTGGCTTGTTTGGTGAGCTGGTCTGAACCTCATCCATGGCCCTGGATAGGGGTGAGAGGGGCTCTAAGGAGACCCATGTGCTGCCTCTCTGGCCACAGGGGTGGAAGGGGACAGTGGCTGGGCTAGGGGACATCTGCCTGCTTCTCTCTCCTGGAAACACAGAGAGCCTTCCAGAGGCGGGGCTACAGAGTAGCAGCTGCTGCTTCTCTCTCCCCTCCCAGTCAACTAAGAATAACAAAGAAAATCACCTGAGAACACAACAAGACAAGGCTTGGAATACTTTGGGAACTCTCCAAAACAGGGGTGAGTGCAAATAGGGATATGGCTTGTGGACAGAGAGGGGCCTAAGGAGAGAATCGTGGGGCTGAAAGCCTGTGCCTACTCAGGAGCGACTGGTAACAGTCCTGCAGTTTTCCAGTTGAGACCCCACCTCAGGTATGAGTTTTATGAACAAGTAAACTGCTGATGGGAAGAGAAGATCCCCTAAGCCTCACCAAATGCAACAGTGAGTCTCCATTGCTACTGTCTCTGGAGGCTGGAGCAGCAGTGGGGAGGCCCTGTGCTGACATCAGGGGCAGAGACCTGATCAGGCAACTCAGGAGAAGACATATACTCCCAGTGGTCTGGAAGTGGGGTTGTATAGTAGCAGCCATTCCACACTGTTCTCCTAAGGAATTTAGAGACACATGAACCCACTCAGAACCCACAGAGTACAAACAGGATTTGCTTAAAAACTTACAAGGCCAATGACTGCAGCCCTTTTTGGCTCTGACTGCTGTCAGAGAAACTAAATTGGTCCTGGGGCTTTGAACCCTTGGGGCATGGGAGTCTCTTTGCATAACCACCTGTGCTATTTCTTCCCCACTCTATTTTAACTCTAGGGTAAAAGTGAGTAATTAAGCTAAAAGATCTGTTTATAGTTAAAAAGCCCACAGGCTCCCACAGCCTACAGGGAAGATAAAGAACAAAAGAGGGGTGGTCTGGGAGGTGGCACAGTGGCTAGGGCATTAGT
Organism: Erinaceus europaeus; assembly: GCF_950295315.1. Lineage (NCBI taxonomy): Eukaryota > Metazoa > Chordata > Mammalia > Eulipotyphla > Erinaceidae > Erinaceus > Erinaceus europaeus. The sequence continues at coordinate 48,744,094 of NC_080172.1, read as the reverse complement.
CTCTCAAGTAGGAAATCCTTAGTTGAATCCCCAGTAGCACATGTACCAGATTGATGTCTGGTTCTTTCCTCTCTTCTCCTATCTTTCTCATTAAAATAAAAATAAAAAATAGGGAGTTGGGCAGTAGCTCAGCAGGTTTAGCACAGGTGGCACAAAGCAAGGACCAGTGTAAGGAACCTGGTTCGAGCCCCCAGCTCCCCAGCTGCAGGGGAGTTGCTTCACAAGTGGTGAAGAGGGTCTGCAGGTGGCTATCTTTCTCTTCCCCCTCTGTCTTCCCACCTCTCTCCATTTCTCTTTGTCCTATCCAACAACAACATCAATAATAACTACAACAACAAAACAACAAGAGCAATAAAAGGGAATAAACAAATAAATAAGAATAAATGAGGGTTTAAAAACCACTGCACTTCACCTCAAGGATTGAGCCAACATTGAAACAACTGTTAATTTCCATGACTGTGAACTCTTTAACTACCTTATTTAGACATAAGTCAATCCAGGCAAGTGTGATTAGTGTTTAAATAGTTGAGAGAAGGACCTCATAACAATGGTTAAACCAAAAAGAAACATTGGAGAAATGAATCAGGACAAAAACCCAGATAATGCCCCCCCCAAAAAAAGGTAGAAGCACAAAAGAATGAGGACAAGATCCAAACTCTAATTGAGGTATTAGTCACAGGAGTGAGGAGAGAGTTTGAAAGTAATATCAGAAACGGGGAAACAGCAAATGAGACTCCAAAAGAAAGCATTAGCTATCTCAAGGTGATTAGAAAGCTGACAGCTAAAATAGCTGAGCTAAGAGCACAACTAGCTGAACAAGCTAAAACAGTATCAGAACAGGGTAACAAAATAGCTAAGCTATAGAAAACAACACACAAGGGAGAGAGAATAGAATAAGTGAGGCAGAAAACAGAATTAGCAATATTGAGGATGAATTATAGAAAACTAAGAAAGAAGTAAGAGATCTCAAAAATAAATTAAGAGATATTGAAAACAACAACAGAGACATATGGGATGACTTCAAAAGAAATAATATACACATTATTGGCTTACCAGAGGAAGAAAGACAGGGAAGGAAAGAAAGCATTCTTCAGGACATAATAGCTGAGAACTTCTCTAATCTAGGCAACATAAAAGACATAAAGGTTCAAGAAGTCCAGAGGGTCCTAAACAGAATTAACCCAGACTTAAAGACACCAAGACACATCATATTTAGAATGAAAAGGAATAAGGATAAAAAAAGGATCCTGAAGGCTGCAAGAGAAAAAAGAAGAGTCACCTACAAATGGAGGAAAACCCATAAGATCAGCAGCAGACTTCCCCACACAAACACTACAGGCCAGAAGAGAATGGCAAGATATCTACTGAGGATTCAATGAGAAAAGCTTTCAACCAAGACTACTGTATCCTGCTAGACTTTCATTCAGACTAGATGGAGGCATAAAAACCTTCTCAGTTGAAAGAATCAACTATCATCAAGCCTTCCCTGAAAGAAGTTCTGAAAGGTCTCCTATAAACAGTCAGACCACCATAAATAGGCCATATATCAGAACACTCTAAAAATCTACAAGAACGGCGCTAAAATATCTTCAATCTATAATGTCAATAAATCTCAATGGCCTGAATTCACCTATTAAAAGGCACAGAGTAGGAGATGGATCAGAAAACACAACCCAACAATATGCTGTCTACAGGAAACCCACCTAACTCAACAAGACAAACACAGACTCAAAGTGAAAGGATGGAAAACCATCATACAAGCCAAGGGCCCACAAAAGGGAGCAGGAACAGCTATTATCATATCTGACACAATAGACTTTAAAATAAATAAAATTTAAAAAGATATGGATAAACAAGGGCAACAAAAGGGAATAAATAAATAAAAATAAAATATTTAAAAAAAAAAGATAGGGATGGACATTACTTAATGCTCAGAGGATCAGTCAACCAAGAGAACTTAACAATTATTAACATCTATGCACCCAATGAGAATCCATCTAAATACATCAAACATCTACTGAAAGAGCTACAACAATATATTAACAGCAATACAGTCATAGTAGGGGACTTCAACACCCCACTCTCTCAACTGGACAGGTCATCCAGGCAGAAAATTAATAAAGAAATACGGGAGCTAAATGAGGAGATAGATAAACTAGAACTATTGGAAATTTTCAGAGTCATTCACCCCAAGAAACTGGAATACACATTCTACTCAAATCCATATGGGTCATTCTCAAGGATAGACCAGATGTTAGGCCACAAAGACAGCATCAGAAAATTCAAGAGCACTGAAATCATCCCAAGCATCTTCTCAGACCACAGTGGAATTAAACTAACACTTAGCAATCAATAAAAGCTTAGTAATAATAGGACAAGCGGTTCATAATGGTTATGCAAACAGACTCTCATGCCTAAGGCTCCAAAGTCCCAGGTTCAACCCCCCACACCACCATAAGCCATAACTGAACAGTGCTCTGGTAATAAATAAGTAAATAAATAAATAAATAAATAGATTAGTAATACTCCCTAAATGTGGAAGTTCAACAGTATATTACCTAACAACTACTGGGTCAAAGAGGAAATAAAGGAAGAAATCAGTGTTTCGAGAGTTCAATGAAAATGAAGACACAAGCTATCAAAATATTTGAGAAACAGCTAAGTCAGTACTGAGAGGGCAGTTCATAGCCATACAAGCACACATTAGAAAACAAGAAAAAGCACAAATAAACAACCTGATTGCACACTTTAAAGACCTAGAAGAAGAAAAACAAAGGAACCCTAAAGCAACCAGAAGGACAGAAATCACTAAAGTTAGGGTAGAAATAAATAACACTGAATAAGAAAACCATACAAAAGATCAACGAAAGTAAATGTTGGTTCTTCAAAAGAGTGAACAAAACCAACAAACCTTTAGCCAGACTCACAAAACAAAAAAGGGAGAAGACCTAAATAAATCAGATTGTAGATGAAAGAGAAGATATCACAACAGACACCACAGAAATTCAACATATCATGTGAGGCTTCTATGAACAACTATATGCCACCAAGCTAGAGAACCTGGAAGAAATGGACGATTTCCTAGATACCTACAAACTTCCAAAATTAAATAAAGAGGATCTAGATAATATGAAAGGACCACCACAGCCAACGAAATTGAAACAGTTATCAAAAACGTTCCCAAGAATAAAAGTCCTGGACCAGATGGTTTTACAAATGAATTATACAAAACCTTCAAAGAACTAATACCTCTACTTTTAAAAGTCTTCCAGAATATTGCAGACACTGGAATACTCCCTTCCAGTTTCTTTTTTTTTTTAATATTTATTTATGTATTCCCTTTTGTTGTCCTTGTTTTATTGTTGTAGTTATTACTGATACCATTGTTGTTGGATATGACAGAGAGAAATGGAGACAGGAAGGGAAGACAGAGAGGGGGAGAGAAAGATAGACACCTGCAGACCTGCTTCACCACCTGTGAAGATGGGAAGCCAGGGGCTCGAACCGGGATCCTTAGGCTGGTCCTTGTGTTTTGCGCCACCTGTGCTTAACCCGCTGCGCTACAGCCTGACTCCCTCCCTTCCAATTTCTTTTTTATTTATTTATTTATTTTTATTTATTTATTTTTTAATTATTTCTTTATTGGGGAATTAATGTTTTACATTCAACAGTAAATACAATAGTTTGTACATGCATAACATTCCCCAGTTTCCCATTTAACAATATAGCCCCCACTATGTCATTTATCATCCTTCATGGATCTGTATTCTCCCCACTCACCCACCCCAGAGTCTTTTACTTTGGTGCAATATGCCAATTCCAGTTCAGGTTCTACTTGTGTTTTCTTTTCTGATCTTGTTTTTCAACTTTTGCCTGAGAGTGAGATCATCCCATATTCATCCTTCTGTTTCTGACTTATTTCACTCATAATTTTTTCAAGGTCCATCCAAGATCGGCTGAAAACGGTGAAGTCACCATTTTTTACAGCTGAGTAGTATTCCATTGAAATTCACCTTCTTTACCTCATTTTGGATGGAGCTCAACAATATCATGTTAAATGAGATAGATACATCAGAAACAAAAGGATGAATATGGGATGATCTCACTCACAGACAGAAGTTGAAAAACAAGATCAGAAGGGGAAACTCTAAACAGAACTTGAACTGGAGTTGGTGTATTGCACCAAAGTAAAAGACTAGGGTGTGTGTGTGGGGGAGGGTCCTGAAACATGATAGCAGAGGAGGACCTATTAGGGGTTGTATTGTTATGTGGAAATGTTATGCATGTACAAACAATTGTATTTTACTGTGGACTATAAACCATTAATCCCCCAATAAAGAAATTAAAATTAAAAAAAGGTTATCAGGCTCCAGGAGAGCAGGGCACCTGCCAGTCTTGCTCATTGCCAAAACCTCAGGAAATGCCCAGTAAATTAATTAATTAATGATGAACTGACCAGCCACGCTGTACAGAACAACCATCTTCTGCTCTTCATAGAGATTCATGGGATTCACCAGGAGCTGAAAGAGACCTGAGGGCATGGGTCAGGCTAGGTCCCCAGGGATCCCTCCCTACTTGCACCTCACACTCACCAATGGCCAGCAGGCCCCCGGTGCTGGCCCCCAGCAAAACGGCAGTGATGGGGAATTCCCCAGGCTGGCGTTCCAGGAACCAATAGGCAGGGCGAGGTAGCCCCCAGCTCAGAAACCGCTGCAGTGCTGTGGAGGGACAGGTGGGCAGTGTACTCACCAGGGGAGAGGCTGGGGAAGCCAGAGATGGGCTGAGGCTGGGGAGCCTGATGCTTCAGTGAACCAGCACTCCTGAAGGAGACTGAGCCACCCCTCCCAGGGCAGATGTGAGGGAGTGGAAACAGGGCTAGACTGGATAAGAGGGGTATGGGGGTTGGAGGGTTCCAGGGTGTTATGGAGAGCTGACTCACTAGTGTGGGGGAGCTTCCTTCTATGCCCTGTCACTCCATCCATGTGAAGAGGCTTGGTGTTCACAAGTCTGGGGGAACCCTGTGTCCTTCCAGAAATGTCCTCAAAAAGACTGCCAGGCTGGTGTAGTGGCTCTGCCTGTGGACTCTGAGAAATGTCCTCAAAGACGTCCTGGGGGAGGGGGCAACACAGCTCACCTGGATAGCACAATGCTTTGCCACGTGCACAATGAAGGTTCAAGCCCAGCCCCCACTGTATTGAACTGAAGAAGTCTCTGGTGCTGTGGTGTCTCTCCCTCTCTGTGTGTCTCTATCTTAAAAGATCAGCCCAAAACAGTGAAACCCTGGTAATGAGAAAAACAAGAATAAATGTGTCCTGGAGAGCCCCAAGGTGGCCCACACAGTTGAGCACACACATTATGATGACCAAAGACCCGGGTTCAAGCTCCTGTTTCCCACCTGCACGTGTGTGTGTGTGGGGGGGGAACTTCATAAGCAGTGAAGCAGGGGTGCATGTCTCTCTCTCTCCTTATCTACCCCTCCCACTCAGTTTCTCTCTCTCTCTCTGTCTCTCTCTCTTTCTCCTATCAAGTGGAATAAATACCCAAAAACTAGAAGAAGAGGAGGAGCAGAAATATGAGGAGAAATAGACATCCCAGGACCCATGAGGTGTCCCCCTGGAGCTCCTCACCTCCCGACAGCTTTGAGTCTGATTCTCTATAGTTTTCTCTTGTGGCTAAGCTCTGAGACAAATCAGGAAGCCTGGTCTTCCTTCCCTCCTCCAGTCCCTAGAACTGGCTGAGGCATCCAAGCATTCCAAATCTGGAACTTTGGAATGAGAGAAGTTCCAAGACCTCTGAGAGCCACAGAGTCCCGCATCGCCTGGAGACCAGCCAACACTGAGTCTTAGGGGGGGTCCCAGCATGAAGCACTCTATACAGCCCTCCAGGGTGAAGGGGACCAGTGGGACGCGGGCCCTGGTCCGCAGCATGGCGGGCTTTGCCCTGGGTTTGTTCCTGGCTGTGGCCTATGGACTCCTGGAGCTGCTGGTCGAAGGGCAAAGCCCTTGGGGCTGTCTGGCAGGCACCCTAGCCTTGGCAGCCTTCCTGGGTCTGGGCATGGGCTTCTCACGCCAGGTTCGCGCCACTGTGCTCCTGCTGCTGCCCCAAGCCTTCTCCAGTAAGCAGGGTGGGGCGTGGGGTGTCAAGAGGGGTCCACAGGGTGCTCCCTAGCTCTGACCCTGCCTCCCCTAGAGCAGGGCCGCACTCTGCTCCTGGTGGCAGCTTTCGGGCTGGTGCTGCAGGGGCCATGTGCCAACACCCTGCGCAACTTCACCCGGGCCAGCGAGGCCGTGGCCTGCGGGGCGGAGCTGGCACTGAACCAGACAGCAGAGGTGCTGGAGCGTGCCAGGCAGCCCCTCATCAGTAAGCCCCCTTAGCCCTTGCTCCCTAGCCCACTTGGGGAAGAGGCTACTACAAGGGCAAGGGTAAGACTCAGTGCTGCAGGGAAAGCCCCACAGTGCCCTGCCTTGTCCAGGCGCTCTCAATAAGATCAAAGCCATCGCCCAGAAGACTAAGGAGGTGGCCGACCGCGTGCGCAAGTTCTTCCGTTCCATCATGGACAGCGTGAAGCACGTGGGTGAGCACACCTGCCTCCTGGAGCCTGAAAATATTTTGCATGACCATTATACTGTCTCCCCTACCCTGGTTCCTTTCTTTCTTTCTTTCTTCCTTTCTTTCTTCCTTCCTTTCTTTCTTTCTTTCTTTCTTTCTTTCTTTCTTTCTCTCTTTCTTTCTTTTTCCTTCCTTCCCGGAGGGCTATCAAAATCTCACCCAGTCTGTTCCCCCTAACCCCTATCCAGGATTTGGCGGGGGGTGGGGGGGCACTAATGTAGCCCAGCCAGGACCCCAGGCACAGGTCTCTCTGGCTCTGGAGTCCCCTCTCACCTACCCAACCAGAAGATGTTGCCCACTGAGCCATGAGTACCAGCCCTGCATACATCCACCTCCCAGCCAGGGCCTTGCGGAACGTGTGGTACTGGCTCCTGCACATTGGTGATGTGTGCAATTCGGAGCTGGGCAACCCGTATTCTAAGTGCACACGACTCTTTGACAACGCCAAGGATGACTGCATGCGGATTGTCCCCCAAGCCTACCACCTGTGCTATGTGCTCATGCCCTTCAAGCTGGTGCTCTGCAGCCTGGCCAGTGGTGAGGGCCAAGGGCCAGTGGGGGGATGCCTATGATGAATATGGGGCCAACAAGATGCTGGACCAAGGTTGGGGAAACGGCTCCACTGGTGGAACATAGGACTTTCATACCTGAGGCTCCTGGTTTGATTCCTAGTACCAGATGTGCTCTGGCATATCTCTCTCTCTCTCTTGATTTTCCTCCACATTTTTTCCCCTGAGACTTCATGCCTGTATAGTTCCACTTATCAGGTGCCAGATAGTGACACACTTGGCTAATCACACACATTACAGTCTTCAAGGACCTGAGTTCAAGCCCACAGTAGGGGAAGCCTCATGAGCCATGAAGCAGTGCTACAAATGTCTGTCTCTTTCCCTTTCTCTCTCTCTCTTTTAATTTTACTATCTATCTATTTATTTATTGGATAAAGACAGCCAGAAATAAGGAGGAAGAGGGAGGTACAGAGGGAGAGAAACACAGAGACACCTGCAGCACTGCTTCACCAATCGCAAAGCTTTCCTCCTGAAGGTGGGGCAGCGGGCTTGAACTTGGGTCCTTGAGCATTATAACATGTACACTCAACCAGGTGCACCACCACCCAGCCCCTCTCTTTGCCTCTCTCTCTTTTTTAATTTCTTTATTGGGGGGGGTTAATTTTTTTTTTTGGCCTCCAGGAACAGGATTATTGCTGGGACTTGGTGCCTACACTACTAATCCACCACTCATAGAGGCTATTTTTTTTCCCTTTTGTTGCCCTTGTTGTTTTATCGTTGTGGTTGTTATTATTATTGTTGTTATTGATGTCATTGTTGGATAGGACCAAAATAAATGGAGAGAGGAGGGGAAGACAGAGAGAGAAAGACAGACACCTGCAGACTTGCTTCACCGCCTGTGAAGCAACTCCCCTGCAAGTGGGGAGCTGGGGGCTCGAACTGGGATCCTTACACCAGCCCTTGCGCTTTGCACCATGTGCACTTAACCCCCTGCACTACTACCCGACTCCTGGGGGATTAATGTTTTACAGTCAACAGTAAATACAATAGTTTGTACATGCATAACATTTCTCAGTTTTCCACATAACAATACAACCTCCACTAGGTCCTCTGTCATCCTGTTCCAGGACCTGTACTCCCCCCTGACCCACACCAAAGTCTTTTACTTTGGTGCAATATCTTTCACTCTCTATTTCCCCCTTACCCCTTAATTCTGTCTCAATTTTTTGAAAAAGTCACCTCTCCTGGAAGACTTTTTTTTCCCTCCAGGATTATTCCTGGGGCTCAGTGCCTGCACTATGAATCCACCGCTCCTGGAAACCATTTTTCCCATTTTTTGCCCTTGTTGTTACCCTTGTGTTGTCATTATTATTATTGTCATTGCTGTTGTTGTTGTTGTTGGATAGGACAGGGAGAAATCGAGAGATGCAGGGAGAGAAAAAGGGGGAGAGAAAGATAGATACCCCCATTTTTAAAAAAGATTTTTAATACTTAAAAAATTTTTTTAGTTAAAAATGGGGGAGGAGGGCCCTGTAAGAACAAGCTCAGAGGAGGTCAGCCCTTGGCTGACGCCCCTGACATGCAGCCCCTGGTCTCAGTGGTGCAGGTGTTCTGCGTGATCCCCAAGTACATCCAGCCCTTCCTAAAGATGACCATCGGTACCCGTGAGTACACCCTCCCACCCTGCTCCAAAGCCGGGGCTGTGGTGGTCCTGGCTGGGCAGACAGGGGTGGTTTACCCCCCATCCAGCCCCCACTGACCAGCCCCGCCCACTGCCCTGTCCCACCAGCGGTGATGAAGCTCATTAACCGGGTGCGTCAAGAGTTCGAGTTCAACGTGACAGCCACCCACCATTTCTCTGTGGACCTCAATGCCTCACGGAGCCTGGCTCAGGTGGCGCTGGACTTGCGTGAAGCAGTGGCCATGAAGATGCACTGGGTCCAAGAGGCTCTCACCCTGATGGGCTACACCACCCCACTGCTGCTTATGATCCTCTACCTCCAGTGAGCCACTGGGGTCTTGGGGGGTGCCCTACTGGCCAGTGGGGTGCTAAGGGCCTGACCTGCACCCTCAGGGCCCTGTTTTATCGCTACTGCTACCTAAACTGGGACAACTTCGACAACGTGTACATCACTAACCGCTTCCTGCGCATGGAGGCTGTGCGCACCAGGGCAGGCCTGCCCACCGTGCTGCCTCTCAGCGCCCATGAGGCCCGCTGCTATGTGAGGCCAGGTAAGGCACACCTGCTGGGCACAAGGAGAGGCTCAGAAGACAGGACCCAGAGGCCTTGGGGCACCCTGGGTCAGGAAGTCAGGAGGCAACACCCCTTGCCTCCCCAGGGATGGGGGGACAATAAGAACAGCTAGTGCTCTTTGAGGGCACCCAAAGGCCAGGCCCCAGGAAATACTAAGCAGGGGGCAGGGGTAGATAGCATAATGGTTATGCAAACAGACTGTCATGCCTGAGGCTTCGAAGTCCCAGGTTCAATCCCCTGCACCACTGTAAACCAGAGCTGATCTGGTAAAAAAAAAGAAAAAAAAAAAGAAATACTGTTGAATGTAAAACATTAGTTTCCCAATAAAGAAAAAAAAAGAAAGAAAGGAAGAAAGAAAGAAAGGAAGAAAGAAAGAAAGAAAGAAAGAAAGAAAGAAAGAAAGAAAAGAAATACTAAGCAGGGAGGAGCCTACAAGTTTGGCTGGGAAGACTGGCAGCCTGCAGAGTGGAGGAGGGGGTGTCAATGCACTGCAGAGGACCGGCTACAGCCTAAGGTTGGGAGTGGGAGACACGACTTGAGTGTCTCTCACTGATAGCCCCACCTCTGGATATGCATTCCCTGCCTCACCCCAAGTCTCCAGAGCTACCAGGGCTCCTAGATGAGCAAGCAAGCTCCTCCTCTTGTTGCTGGAGGGTGCCTCTCCCAGAGCCTGAGTCTGGACCCCACACACCCCTCCCTCCAGGCTCCATCTTCCTCTCCCGCTGGGAGCATTTCTTATACATCCTGGCCACGGTGACCTTCATCCGGCACCTGGTGCTGGCACTGCTGCTGGTCTTCCTGGACTATGCTGTCTTCTGGGTACTGGACCTGGCACGGTACCACCTGCAGGGGGAGGTGGTAGCCCGCAGTAAGTCTATACATCTGCCCTGCGCACCAGGTCTTGCCCCCAGTCTTCCCAGCCACCCCACCCCCAGCTCTCTCCTATCCTCAGCCCTGTCCCCATGGCACTATGCTCAGTAGTCCTGATGTTATCCCTTTCCACACTGTCCCCTGCCTGGAATGGCTGAACTCACAGAGCTGCAACCCCTCTCAACTCCAGAATAACCATGGTGATTGCCCCTCTGGGCAATCCTGAGGGAGTGAATGACCCCATATGCCAGCTTTAGAATGTAATTCTAATCTGTGTATCAGAGGTGCAAAAAAGGAAAAGGGAACTCGGTTGACTGGGGAGATAGGTTTGTATTCCTGAGGTTACAAGTTCAAGCCCCAGCACCAATAGAAGCCTGAGCTGAGCAGTGTTCTCTCACTCTCAGAAAAATAAATGACACCACGGGCTGGGTGGTGGCACACCTGGTTTAACGCATGTATTACAATGCGCAGGGACCTGGGATCCAGCCCTCGGTCCTCACCTGCAGGGGGGAGGTTTCACAAATGGTGAAGCAGGGCTGCAGGTGTCTGTCTCTCTCCCTCTCTATCACCCCCTTCCTCTTGATTTCTGTCTCTATCCAATAAATAAAGATAATAATAAGTAAAAATAAATAAATGTCCCCAGAGATAATGCAGTGGATAAAGCATTGGACCCTCAAGGTGGGGTCCTGAGTTTGATTTTTTTTTTAATTTATTTATTAATGAGAAAGATAGGAGAGAGAGAGAAAGAACCAGACATCACTCTGGTACATGTGCTGCCGGGGACTGAACTCAGAACCTCATGCTTGAGAGTCCAGTGCTTTAGCCACTGCGCAACCTCCTGGACCACCTGAGTTTGATTTCTGGCACTACATGTGCCAGCGATACTTTGGTTCTCTCTCATAATTTTTTCCCCCCAGAGCACTGCTCAGCTCTGATTTATGATGGTGCTGGGAATTGAACCTATATGAGCTCAGAGCCTAAGGCAAGGAAACTGTCTCCCCAGCAAAATAATAATAACAATAACAATAAGGCAAGTGCACATAGTACAAAGCACAAGGACTGGCACAAGGACCCACAAGGTTCGAGCCACCGGGTCCCCACCTGCAGGAGAGTTGCTTCACAAGCAGTGAAGCAGGTCTGCAGGTGTCTATCTTTCTCTCTCCTCTAACTTCCCCTCCTCTCTCAATTTCTCTCTGTCCTATCCAAAAAAAAATGGCCACAGGAGCTGTGGATTCATAGTACAGGCACCAAGCCCCAGCGATAACCCTGGAGGCAAAAAAGAAAGAAAGAAAGGAAAAGAAAATGTAAAATCAGCACCTCCCCCAACTATGAGCACTTAGTCCAGTACCCACTACACAGAGCTCAGCAAGTGCTGTTAATTACTTCTGGGGCCTGAGGGGACAGCATATGTAAAAAAGTTATGTAAAGGCTAAACACACGGACAGGCCCAAGGATCCCGGTTCGAGCCCCCAGCTCCTCACCTGCAGGGGAGTCACTTCACAGGCAGTGAAGCAGGTCTGCAGGTGTCTGTCTTTCTCTCCCCCTCTGTCTTCCCTTCCTCTCTCCATTTCTCTCTGTTCTATCCAACAACGACGACATCAACAACAACAATAATAACTACAACAATCAAACAAGGGCAACAAAAGGGAATAAATAAATATATATATTTTTAAAGTTATGTAAAAAAATGTTCATTCCTGAGGCTAGTTCAGTTCCCCAGCACCACCATAAGCTAGAGCAAAGCAGTGTTCTAGTTAAAATAATGATATTAAAAAAAAAAAAATCAATCAGGGAGTCAGGCTGTAGCACAGCAGGTTAAGCGCAGGTGGCGCAAAGCACAAGGACCGGCATGAGGATCCCGGTTCGAGCCCTGACTCCCCACCTGCAGGGGAGTCGCTTCACAAGCGGCGAAGCAGGTCTGCAGGTGTCTTTTTCTCCCCCTCTCTGCCTTCCCCACCTCTCTCCATTTCTCTCTGTCGTATCCAACAACTACGACAACAATAATAACTACAACGATAAAACTACAAGGGCAACAAAAGGGAATAAATAAATAAAATAAATATTTTTTTTAAAAAATCATTCCTTCTGGGTGGTGGAGGAAGTAGGGGATGGATTCAACCACATGAAGGTCCCCGCAGATCAAGGCCCTGTGACAGGCCTGGGTTGCCAGAGCTGAAGACCCCGCCTGTAGAGGGCGCCCTCCCCTTCACGATGTTCGGCCCTGCATTGGCCCTCACAGAGTCTCCGTGCCAGGCCCCGTGCTGGTGTCCATCACAGTGGAAGGAGCCGGCTACACCGGCAGAATCTACCGAGACCTGGTGTCGGCCTTCAGTGTCTTGCAGCAGGGCAACGTGAGCGTCCTGTCCAGTCGCTGTCGCCTGCGGCCCTCAGAGCCCAATGCCTTGGGCTATGCGCTCATTGGTAAGGGGTATAGGGCATCCCGCGCGGGCATGGTTCCCCATTGAGGCGCCACACTGATAACCCGCTATGCCCCAGGTGCCATGTACGGCCTGTGTCTGTCTGTCACCCTTCTGGGCAGCTACGTCAGCCGGCTGCGGAGGGTCATATGTGCCTCCTACTACCCCGCCCGCGAGCAGGTGAGGCCCCAGAGTCCCTACCCACCCAGGGGTGTTCAGCTTCAGGCTGGCTGGCTTTAGGGGTACTTAGAACCCTTCAACACCCCAGCCTCCTCTCTTACCAAAGCGAATCACCTGGGCTGGAGGTCTCTGGACCCCAAGTGGGAGAAAGTATGCCACTTAAGCAGGGCTTCAAAACCATGCTCAGGGCAAGGCGACCTTGGGAGGGAGCACAGTGTTTAGAGTGCTGGGATATGTATTTATTGATAGAGATAGCCAGAAATCAAGAGGGAAGGGGTGATTGAGAGGCTGGGGAAACAGCGTACTGGTTATGCAAAAGACTTTCATGCTTGAGGCTCCAAAGTCCCAGGCTCTGGAGTCAGGCAGTAGCACAGTGGGTTAAGCTCAGGTGGCGCAAAGCACAAGGCCAGTTCGAGCCCCTGGATCCCCACCTGCAGGGGAGTCACTTCACAAGTGGTGAAGGAGGTCTGCAGGTGTCTATCTTTCTCTCCCACTCTCTGTCTTCCCCTCCTCTCTCCATTTCTCTCTGTCCTATCCAACAATGACATCAATAACAACAATAACTACAATGATAAAACAACAAGGGCAACAAAAGGGAATAAATAAATATATTTCAAAAAGTCTCAAGTTCAATCCCGAGCCCCACCATAAGCCAGAGCTGAGCAGTGTTCTTTCATTAAAAATAAGCAAATAGGGAGTCGGATAGTAGCACAGCAGGTTAAACGCAGGTGGCACAAAGCACAAGGACTGGCTTAAGGATCCCGGTTGGAGCCCCCAGCTCCCCACCTGGAGGGGAGTCACTTCACAGGTGGTGAAACAGGTCTACAGGTTCTATCTTTTTTCTCCCCCTCTCTGTCTTCCCCTCCTCTCTCCATTTCTCTCTGTCCTATCCAACAACAATGACATCAATAACTACAACAATAAAACAACAAGGGAAAGAAAAGGGAATAAATAAATATTTTTTAAAATAAATAAGTAAATAAAATATTTTTTAAAAAAGAAAGAAAGAAAATGGGGGGCCAGATGGTGGCACAGTGGGTTAAGTGCACATGGCGCAAAGCAAAGGCCCAGCATAAGGACCCCGGTTCAAGCCCCCGGCTCCCCACCTGTAGGGCAGTCACTTCAAAGGCTGTGCAGCAGGTCTGCAGGTGTCTATCTTTCTCTCTCCCCTCTCTGTCTTCCCTTCCTCTCTCGATTTCTCTCTGTCCTATCCAACAATAAGGCCAGCAATAACAACAATAACGATAAACAACAAGGGCAAAAAAAGGAAAAAATAGCCTCCAGAAGATCTTTACATCAGACAAGAGTTTAATAACCAAAATATATAAAGAGCTTGCCAAACTCAACCACAAGACAACAAATGAAAAAAAATTTTTTTTAATTAAAAAAAAAAAAGGAAAGAAAACAAATGACCCCATCCAAAAATGGGGAGAGGTCATGGACAGAATATTCACCACAGAAGTGATCCAAAAGGCTGAGAAACACATGAAAAAAATGCTCTAAGTCTTTGGTTGTCAGAGAAATGCAAATAAAGACAACAATGAGAGACCACTTCACTCCTGTGAGAATGTCATACATCAGAAAAGGTAACAGCAGCAAATGCTAGAAAGGCTGTGGGGTCAAAGGAACCCTCCTACACTGCTGGTGAGAATGTCAATTGGTCCAACCTCTGTGGAGAACAGTCTGGAGAACTCTCACAAGGCTAGAAATGGACCTACCCTATGATCCTGCAATTCCTCTCCTGGGGATATATACTAAGGAACCCAACACATTCATCCAAAAAGATCTGTGTACACATATGTTCTTGGCAGCACAATTTGTAATAGCCAAAACCTGGAAGCAACCCATGTGTCCAACAACAGATGAGTGGCTGAGCAAGTTGTGGTTTATATACACAATGGAATACTACTCAGCTATTAAAAACGGTGACTTCACTGTTTTCAGCCTATCTTGGATGGAGCTTAAAGAAATCATGTTAAGTGAAATAAGCCAGAAACAGAAGGATGAATATGGGATGATCTCACTCTCAGGCAGAAGTTGAAAAACAAGATCAGAAGAGAAAACACAAGTCGAACCTGAACTGGAATTGGTGTATTGCACCAAAGTAAAAGACTCTGGGGTGGGTGGGTGGGGAGAATACAGGTCCATGAAGGATGACAGAGGACCTAGTGGGGGTTGTATTTTTATATGGAAAACTGGGAAATGTTATCCATGTACAAACTATTGTATTTACTGTTGAATGTAAAACATTAATTCCCCAATAAAGAAATTAAAAAAAAAAAGCCTCCAGGAGCAGTGGATCCATAGTGCAGGAATTGAGCCCCAGCAATAACCCTGGAGGCAAAAAAGAAAAAAAAAAAAAAGGAAGAAAAGAAAATGGAGATTGAAAAAAAAAAAAAAAGAAAAAAGAAAATGGAGATTGATTTAAAAAGAGAAAGGGGGAGAGACAGAAAGACAGAGAGACACCTGCAACACTGCTTCACCACTTGCAAAGCTTTCCCCCTGCAGGTGAGGACTAGAGGCTCGAACTTGGGTCCTTATGCATTGTAACATGTGCACTCAACCAGGTATGCTACCACTCAGCCTCTGAGGTCCTAAGTTCTATCCCTGACATTGCATGTGCCAGAGTGATATTCTGATTCTCACTCTCTCTTTTTTAAATTATTTAATTTATTTATTTGGATAGAGACAGCCAGAAATTGAGAGGAGGGGGGAGACAGAGAGGGAGAGAGACAGAGAGACACCTGTAGCCCTGCTTCACCACTTGTGAAACGTTACTCCTGCAGGTGGAGACTAGGGGCTTGAACCTGGGTCTTTATGCTTGGTACCATGTGTGCTCAACCAGGTGTGCCACCACCTGGCCCCTGATTCTTTTTCCTCTTCTATCATTAATAAATAAATATTTTAATAAATATTTTAATTTGCTCATATAGTACATGCCCAGTCCCCTCCTGCAGTGGGAGAAGCTTCATGAGCAGTGAAGCAGTGCTACACCTGTCTCTCTCTCTTTCTCTCTCAGTTGTACTATATTTCATATTTAGTTATTTATTTTGGATAGAGATAAAGAGAAATTGAGAGGGGGAGGGGAAAATAAGAGGAAGAAAGAGATACCTGAAGCACTGTTTCACCACTTGTGAAGCTTTCCTCCTGCAGGTGGGGACTAGGGGCGTGAACCTGAGTCTTTGTGCACTGTAAAGCATATGCTCAATCAGGTGTGCCAACACTCAGCCCCTCAGTTGTACTACCAAATGAAACAAATAAAATGAAGAAAAGTGAGAGAAGTGAGAACATTAAAAAAAAAAAAAAAAAGTCTGGCTGTAGCGCAGCTGGTTAGGCGCACGTGGTGCAAAGTACGAGGACAGCTCAAGGACCAGTGTAAGGATCCCGGTTCTAGCGCTCCCCACCTGCAGGGGGGTCGCTTCACAAGCAGTGAAACAGGTCTGCAGGTGTCTATCTTTCTCTCCTCCCTCTCTGTCTTCCCCTCCTCTCTCCATTTCTCTCTGTCCTATCCAACATTGACATCAATAACAACAACAATAACTACAACAATAAAAAGGGCAACAAAAAGGAATAAACAAATATTTTTTTAAAAAATTTAAAAAAGGAAGTAGTTGGGCGGTAGCGCAGCAGGTTAAGTGTAGGTGACGCAAAGCGCAAGGACCAGTGTATGGATCCCGGTTCGAGCCCCCAGCTCCCCACCTGCAGGGGAGTCGCTTCACAGGTGGTGAAATAGGTCTGCAGGTGTCTTTCTTTTTTTTTTCCTCTCTGTCTTCCCCTTCTCTCTCCATTTCTTTTTTTTTCTTTTCTTTTTAAATATTTATTTATTCCCTTTTGTTGCCCTTGTTGTTTTATTGTTGTAGCTATTATTGTTGTTGTCGTTGTTAGATAGGACAGAGAGAAATGGAGAGAGGAGGGGAAGACAGAGAGGAGGAGAGAAAGATAGACACCTGAAGACCTGCTTCACCGCCTGTGAAGCGACTCCCCTGCAGGTGGGGAGCCGGGGTTCGAACCGGGATCCTTATGCCGGTCCTTGTGCTTTGCACCACCTGCACTTAACCCGCTGTGCTACAGCCCGACTCCCTCCTCTCTCCATTTCTTTCTGTCCTATCCAACAACAATGATATAACAACAATAATAACTGCAACAATAAAAAAGGGCAACAGAAGGGAATAAATAAATATATATTTAAAAAAAGGAAAAATATGGGTGGTTGGGGTTTCTGCTGGTATGTTGAGGTGTGAATGGGGATTTTTTAAAAAACTGTATATCTTCGTTTTTATTATTTTTATTTTTTAAATTTAATTTATTTATTTTATGCCTTGTAACATGTGCGCTCAACCAGGTGCATCACCACCTGTCCCCTAATTTATTTATAAAATTAAAATATCAACAAAACCATAGACTAAGAGGGGTAAAATTCCACACATTTCCCACCACCAGAGTTTCATATCCCCATCCTGTCCACTGGAAGTTTTCCTATTCTTTATCTCTCTGGGAGTATGGACCCAGGATCATTATGGGTGTAGATGGTGGAAGATCTGCTTCTATAATTGCTTCTCTGCTGGACATGGACACTGGCAGGGTGATCCATGTTCCCAGCCTGTTTCTGTCTTTCCCTAGTACATTGGTGAGGTCGTTGGCCCAGCGGAGTCAGGTTGGCATCATGGTAGCATCTGCAACTTGATGTTTGAAAAAGCTTCTTTTTTAAAAAAAAAATTATTTATCATTGCACAGAGACAAAGAAATTAAGAGGAGAAGGGAAAGATAGAGAAGGAGAGAGACAGAAAGACACCTGCAGCCCTGTTTCACCATTTGTGAAGCTTGCCCCCTGCAGGTGGGGACCGGGGGCTCAAACCTGGATCCTTATACATTGTAATGTGTGTGCTTTAACCAGGTACACCACTGCCTGGCCCCTGCGAATGGAGACTTGACACTCACTCAACACAAATCATTTACTGAGCACCTGTTTGCTGGTGTGGGGGTGAGGTGAAAGACACAGCCTAGAGCTTTCCATCTCTGAATAGGTGAGCCAGACCCATAATAGGACATTGCAGTTGTGGGGGGCCGGGAAGTGGCGCATCTGGTTGAACTGAGCACATGTTACAATGTGTAAGGACCCACGTTCCAGACCCCGGTCCCCACTTGCAGGGGGAAAGCTTTGAGAGTGGTGAAGCAGAGCTGCTGGTGTCTCTATCTCTCTCCTTCTCTATCACCCCCTTCCCTCTCGATTTCTGACTGTCTCTACCCAATAAATAAATAAACAAACAAACAAACAAACAAATAAATAAATAAATAAATTGGGGCCGGATGGTGGCACACCTGGTTGAGTGCATGTGTTACAACGCACAAGGACCCAGGTTCAAGCCCCTGGTCCCCACCTGTAGGGGGAAAGCGTCATGAGTGGTGAAGCAGTGCTGCAGGTGTCTCTCTGACTTTCTACCTTTCTTTTTTTTCAATATTTATTTATTTATTTATTCCCTTTTGTTGTCCTTGTTTTATTGTTGTAGTTCTTGTTGTTGTTACTGATGTCGTTGTTGGATAGGACAGAGAGAAATGGAGAGAGGAGGGAAAGACAGAGAGGGGGAGAGAAAGACACCTGCAGACCTGCTTCACCGCCTGTGAAGCGACTCCCCTACAGGTGGGGAGCAAGGGGCTTGAACCGGGATACCTTCCACCAGTCCTTGCGCTTTGCACCACGTGCGCTTAACCTGCTGCACCACCGCCTGACTCCCGACTTTCTCCCTTTCTGCCTTTCCCCTTCCTTCTCAATTTCTGGCTGTCTCTGTCCAATAAATAAAACGATTAAAGAAAGTCTTAGAAAAGTTTAAAAAATAATAAATTAATTAAAATAATAATAATAAAGACATCGCAGTTGAAAGTTTTTCCGGGGTTCTGCAAAATAGCTCACTTGGATAGTGGGCAGCTTTGCCAAGTGTGTGACCCAAGGCTCAAGCCTGGCTCCTACTGCATTGAAGGAAGCTTCTATGTTGTGGTCTATTTAACTCTCCCTTTGCCTGTAGTTCTAGGAAAAAAAAGGCAGTGGACAGTCAGTGGAGGAGATGGATGCTGGGATCTTTGGGACTAGGCCTGTCAGAAAAGAGGAAGGCTGGGTTGAGCTTGCAGGGGCACAGGGACTGGTACAGAGGGCCCCCATCACCTCCTCCTTCCACCAGCAGGAGAGGATCACTTACCTCTACAATGTCCTTCTGAGCCGCCGGACCCACCTGCTGGCTACCCTGCATCGAGCAGTGCAGCGACGGGCAGCCGACCAGGCCCCCATGAGTGTCCTCCAGGCACTGGCCAGCCGGTGAATTCCTGAGTTTGTAGGGGTGGGGTGAGAGGAGCAAAGGAAGAACCTAGGATCAAAATAGATTTGTCTGCCCTAAGTATCAGGAGATTTTGGTTGTTAAGAGAGTGCTCGCTTTGTGCTGTTCAGAGGTAAGGAGTCTGGTGGGGGGACAGGGTGTTGGGATTCACGGGAGAGAGGACAGGCAGAGGGTGCTGCTGCGACAGAGACAGAGTAGAGAAAGAGGTGAGACTGGGAGACTTGGGCTGTTAGGAGGGAGCTGGGCTGCTGACAGTGAACCTGGGGCCATTCTTCAGGTGCTCGTGCCTGGTCCCATTCCTTAGCCACTCTTGGCTGCACCAGGCCAACTGCCTAGGCTGTGGGCAGCAGCTGAATAAAGAGGACATGGAGAGCTTAGTGTCCTGCAGCACCCCAGGCTGCCGAGGTGAGAGCCTAGGGGCCACTTCTCCTACTACAACTTCTCATCACATAATCCATATGCAAGTGGCACTGCAGCCTCATCTTGCCAGCTTGATGGGGGTGAGGGTGGGGGCTAGACATGAAGCCAGGAGCACAGTGATTGAGACCACATTCAAATTCCAGGCCTTCCCCTTTGGCCTCCCCCAGGTCTCTTCTGCTCCACCTGCTTCCGCCTGCTGGACAACACCTGCTCCGTGTGCTCAGCTCCCCTCTCCTTCCAGGGAGACGTGGACCTGGAGCAGTGAGTCTCCCAGGCAGGTGGGGAAGGGACAGTGGGAGCAGTCCCTCTCTGGGACCTGAACTAGGTGGCTTCTCCAGGGACTCCAGTGATGAGGAGGGACCCCTGCTGTGGCGGGCTGCAAGACAGTCCCCTGAGCAGGAGTGGCTACTGGGAAGCCCCTCGAGGACACTCCTGCAGACTGGGCCTAACTGGCCCCTCCCCCACCAGTCCACCTCGGAGTCCAGGTGAGGAGGTGGTACCTGGGAGGCCTGAGCCACTGTGACAGCTGGAGATAGAGATGAGGTGGGAAGAGGGGACGTGGGTTTGCCAGGAACCTGCTCTGTGCCAGCACTCCTGCCCGGGGCACTGCTGACGGGTGGGGGAGTGACAGTGACAGGACAACAGCAGCCTGTGGCCAGCATGAGGGACACAGTGACAGAGCTAGGGTGCTTTTTCTTTCTTTTTTTTCCCCCCTTTTGTTGCCCTTGTTGTTCATTATTGTTGTTGGATAGGACAGAGAGAAACCGAGAAATGATGCAAAGACAGAGAGGGGGAGAGAAAGATAGACACCTGCAGACCTGCTACACCACCTGTGAAGCAACCCCCACCCCCTGCAGGTGGGGAACTGGGGGCTGGAACTGGAATCCTTACGGGTTCTTACGCTTTGCGCCATGTGCACTAACCTTCTGAGCTACGGTCCAGCCCCCTTTAATTTTATTATTATTTTTATTATTTTTTAAAAAATATTTATTTATTTATGTATTTATTCCCTTTTGTTGTCCTTGTTGTTTTATTGTTGTAGTTATTATTACTGATGTCGTTGTTGGATAGGACAGAGAGAAATGGAGAGAGGAGGGGAAGACAGAGAGGGGGAGAGAAAGACAGACACCTGCAAACCTGCTTCACCGCCTGTGAAGCGACTTCCCTGCAAGTGGGGAGCCGGGTCTTGAACCAGGATCCTTAAGCTGGTCCTTGTGCTTGGTGCCACATGCACTTAACCCGCTGCGCTACCGCCCGACTCCCTTATTATTATTTTTTAAAGGTTATGGGGCCAGGTGGTGGGTGGCACACACTTGCAGACCTGCTTCACCACTTGTGAAGTGAGCACCCTGCAGGTGGGAAGCTGGGGCTCCAACCAGATCTTTACACCCCAGTCCTTGCGCTTTGTGCCATGGGCACTCAACCCGCTGTGCTACTGCCCAGCCACTGGTGATTTTTCTTTTAAAATTTATTAGAGAGAAAACCAGAGGCATGGTCCGGGAGTTGGCACAAGGGATAAAGCATTGGACTTTCAAGCATGAGGTCCTGAGCTTGATCCCCGGCAACACATGTACCAGAGTGATGTCTGGTTCTTCCTCTCTCTCCTCCTATCCCTCTCATTAATAAATAAGTAAATAAATATATTGAAAGAGAAAGGGGAGTCAGGCATTAGTGCAGCAGGTTAAGTGCAGGTGGTGCAAAGGGCAAGGACCGGCATAAGGATCCCAGTTTCAGCCTCTGGCTGCCCACCTGCAGGGGAGTCGCTTCACAGGCAGTGAAGCAGGTCTGCAGGTGTCTGTCTTTCTCTCCCCCTCTCTGTCTTCCCCTCCTCTCTCCATTTCTCTCTGTCCTAGCCAACAATAATGACATCAGTAACAACAACAATTACTACAACAATAAAAAAAACCAAGGGCAACAAAAGGGAATAAATAAGTGAATATAAAAAATAAAATTTATAAAAAAGGAAAAAAAGAAAGCCGGAACATCACTCTAGCACCTGTGATGCTGAGGACCTAACTCAGGACCACATGTTCCAGAGCTTTTCATATTGTATTTATCTATTTTATTTTATTTCTTTATTGGGGGATTAATGGTTTACTGTCAACAGTAAAATACAATAGTTTGTACATGCATATATTCTTCTTCTTATTTTTTCCCTTATGAGATAGAAGGAGGAGAGAGTGGTCTAGGAGGTGATGTGGTGGATAAAGCACTGGATTTTCAAGCATGAGGGTCCCAAATTCAATCCCCAGCAGCACATCTACCAGCGTGATGTCTGGTTCTTCCCTATCTTCTATCTCTCTTATTAATAAATAAATCTTAAAAAGAAGAAGGAGAGAGAACCAGAGCATCACTCAAACTCATGCCAGGAATGGAACTCAGGACCTCACACTTGAGAGTTCAATGCTTTATACAGTTATTCTTTTAAAAATATTTAATTAATTAATTTAGGATGTATTTGGATAGAGAGAGAAATTGAGAGGGAAAGAAGAGATAAAGGAGAAAGACACCTGTAGCTCTGCTTCACTACTCATCAAGTGTTACCTTTACAGATGGAAACTAGGGGCTTGAACCTGAATCTTTGTGCATTGTAATGTGCGTGTGCAACCAGGTTTGACTTGCATAGTTGTCTTCCCCTACACACACTCCCATCCCTCCCCCCACTTCCCCCCACAAAGCCTGGAGGAGCCAGGCCTTGGTGCCTCAGGGCCAGAGGTTGCACCCAGCCAGTCTTCCCCACCCCCACAGGCTCTGCCCAGGCCCAGCCCCTCCGCCCTCTCACCCCACCCAGCCCTGCCAGGGGAGAATAAATGCTTGTGTGGATTTTAAAAGGAAAGAGGAGGGACATTTGGCCTCCTTATACTGTTATTCTTTTATTATTATTCATTTATTTATGAGATAGAGGGGGAGAGAGAGAGAGAGAGAGAAGCAGAGCATCACTGTGGCATATGTGATGCCAGGAATTGAACCCAGGACCTAATACTTGCTAGTCCAATGTTTTATACAGTTTTTCTTTTTCTTTTAAAAGAAACTTTTAAAAATTTTTCCCCTTTTGTTGTCCTTGTTGTTTATCATCGTTGTTGTTATTATTGTTTTTGTCACTGCTGTCCTTATTGTTGGATAGGACAGAGAGAAATGGAGAGAGGAGGGGAAGACAGAGAGGGAAGAGAGAAAGACAGACACCTGCAGACCTGTTTTTTCATTGTGTGCTTAGCCCGCTGTGCCACCACCCGGCTCCCAGTTTTTCTTTTATTATTGTTCACTTATTTATAAAATAGGAGAGCACCACTCTAGCACATGTGATGCCAGTGATTAAATCCAGGACCTCATGCTTAAGAATCCAATGCTTCATAGTTATTCTTTTATTATTATAATTCATTTATTTATGAGATAGGAAGAGAGAGACAACCAGAGCTTCACTCTGGTACATGAAATGCTGGGGATTGACCTTGGGACTTCATGCTCAAGAGTTCAGTGCCTTATCCACTTTACCATCTCCCAAGCCAAGGGACTGTTTTAGTAAAGCTTTCAAAGTGAGGTCAGGTGGGTTAGGAGCAACCTGCAGGACTGAGGAGGGGAGGGCAGCATTCCGGGAGTGGGGGGAGGCCAGTGTTTGGAGAATGCAAGCTATTCTGGAGGGGGGGTAGCCTGCGGGTAGGGTAGGTGTCTGGGTGGAGCCCTCCTCGGAGGAGCCCTCTGGAGAATGTGGGAGATAAGATTGGGAGTCCAGATGGGGGTGGGCAGGCTGAGCTGGCTTGTCAGCTTGAGATCTCAGGTCAGAAAGTGATGCTCATACTTGTCTCTTAGGACAATAAGCTAAGAGGGCAGGAGTGAGAGACCCCGGGGGCCAGAGAGCAGGCTTCTTAGCTCACAGAGAGTGAGGTCTGAGAATGACTTGAATTTGACACAGGATCCCAGGCATTACAGGGACAGGTCTCAGGGAGAGAAATGGTCTGGTTAAGACCACTGAGGTCTTTGTAGGGCATTCAGCTAGAAGTGCCTGGGGATAGTTAGAAAGGGCAGAGGTGTGGTCTGGGAAGGGGGTACAGTGTATAAAGCACTGGACTTTCAAGCATAAGGTCCTGAGTTCAATCCCAGCAGCACATGTACCAGAGTGATCTCTGGTTCTTTTTCTCTCCTCCTTTCTCATTAATAAATAAAAAAAGAAAGAAAAAGAACAGGCAAAGGGACAATCTGAGGGGTGGTACAGTGGGCTAAGGGTTGGACTCTGAAGCATGAGGTCCTGAGTTCCAATCCCTGCCATCCCATGTGCTAGAGTATTGCTCTAGTGTTTTCTTTCTCATATATATATATATATATTAGGCCAGGGGACCAAGAGATAGCTCTCACAGAAAAATTAGAACCTGAATTTGAACCTCCAGGCATCATGTGGGAGCACCATGTATTAATAAGCTCCATGAGCAGTGGAATAATGCTGTGGTGTTTCTCTACCTGAATTTAAAAGAAAACAAATTTTGTTCATCACATCAGTAGCATAGGAAGCACACAGGCCTGAAACCATAAAATAATAACAATAATATAGAAAGGGGGTAGGGCTCTGTCCTGACATGTATGGGGGGTGTTGCATTTCTTTTTCTCTTTTTTAAAGATTAATTATTTTATTTTAAAGATTAATTATGAGGGAGAGTGGGGGGGGGGGAGGCAAACCCATAGAGTATCACTCTGGCACATGTGATGCTAGGAACCAAACTCCAGGACTCATGCTTGAGAGTCCAATGCTTTATCCACTGCACTACCTCTTGGGCCTCTTGGTGGTGGTGGTGGTGGTGGGGTTGTTGACTTGCTTGGGAGCTAGAAGAGAGAAGATGGACTGCAAAGGAGCAGAACAAGAGAGAAGGGGACAGGGACAGACCCTGAGGGTCTCAGTCATACACCTGGGAGGGGAGAGATACCAAGGTCAGCCCACCAAGGACAGCAAGGGCTTACAGGCACCTCCAGCAGGACAGGGCATGAAGGATCACACCTGTTTGATGCCAGGGGGTTGATAGAATGTTTAGGGGCATCACTTTTCATGGTACATGGCTTGAGGGGTGGCTGTTAGATAAGACTCAGAGGAAGAAACAGGGTGAATCGCTGCTGTAAAAGGTTTGGTCATCCTAGCAGACATAGGGTGTAAGAGTGGTGGTGGGGTGCAGTGGATAAAGCACTGGTCAAGCATGTTCAATCCCCATTAGCACATGTACCAGAGTGATGTCTGATTCTCTCTCTCTTCTTTTCTTGTATCTTTCTCATGAATAAATAAAATCTTTAAAAAGTTAAAAAAAAAAAAAAAGGGAGCCAGGTGGTAGCACAGCGGGTTAAATGCATGTGGCACGAAGTGCAAGGACTGGCGTAAGGAGATCCCGGTTCAAGCCCCCGGCTCCCACCTGCAGGGGAGTCGCTTCACAGTTCTGCAGGTGTCTATCTTTCTCTCTCCCTCTCTGTCTTCTCCTCCTCTCTCCATTTCTCTCTGTCCTATCTAACAATGACGACATCAATAACAACAACAGTAACTACAATAAAAAAAAAGGGGGCAACAAAAGGGTAAATAAATAAAGATAAAAAAAAAAGTGAGCTTCCTCCAAAAAAAAAGTGAGAGCTTCCTAAAAAAAAAAGTGAGAGCTTCCTCCAATGTGGTGGAGGCTGGACTCAAACCTTGGACATGCACATGGCAAAGCAGCATCCAAGTGAGCTATTTTTCTGGTCCAGAGTTTGATCATTCTGTAAGGACCAGGAGAGCTCACCTTGGAGAACATCTGCTTTGCCATGTGCTCAACCCAGGTTTCATCCTGACACCCACTGCATTGAAGTATTTATGCTTTGATTTATTCCTCTCTGAAAAAGTCAGCCAAGTGTGGAATCTCAGTAAAGTTCAAAAAAGAAAAACTGGGGAGTCGAGTGGTAGCGCAGCGGGTTAAGCACAGTTGGCGCAAAGCACAAGGACTGGCAGAAAGATCCCGGTTCAAGCCCCCGGCCCCCCACCTGCAGGGAAGTCGCTTCACAAGCGGTGAAGTAGTTCTGCAGGTGTCTGTCTTTCTCTCCCCGTTTCCCCTCCTCTCTTCATTTCTTTCTGTCCTATCCAACAACATTGACAGCAATAATAACAATAATAACTATAACAATAAAACAAGGGCAACAAAAGGGAATAAATAAATATTTAAAAATCTTAAAAAACAACTGATGATTCTTTTTTAAAAAATATATAGATTGCGCACCCAAGTAAAAGACTCTGGGGTGGGTGGGGAGAATACTGATCCAAGAAGGATTCAGAGGACCTAGTGGGGGTTGTATTGTTATATGGGAAACTGGGGAATGGTATGCATGTACAAACCATTGTACTTACTGTTGAATGTAAAACATTAATTCCCCAATTAAAAAAAAAATCGAAAAAAATATAGGGACAGATTGCGTGTTCCAGGAGGTGGCACAATGGATAAAGCATTGGACTCTCAAATATGAGGTTCTAAGTTCAATCCCCCAACAGCACATGTACCAGAGTGATATCTGGTTCTTTCTCTCTCCTCCTGTCTCATGAATAAATAAAATCTTTAAAAAAAAAAAAAGTATAGACTGCTAGGCTGAGGAGATAGCTCATCAATTTATACAATAAGACTTCTATGCATGAGGGGCCAACGTCCCAGGTTCAACTCGCAGTACCATCATCATCCAGATCTGAGCAGTGGTCTCATTAAAATAATCATAGTGAAACTGCTACAAATTTAAAAAGGGGGCCAGGTGGTGGTGCTTCTTGTTGAATGCACATGTTACAGTGTGCAAGGACTTCACAAGTGGTGAAGCAGGGCTGCAGGTATCTTTCTGTCTCTCTCCCTACCTCCCCCTTCCCTCTCAATTTCTGGCTGTCTCTATGCAATAAAGATAATCAAAAAAATTTTTTCTTTTTAATAAAACAATTTTTAAAAGGGAGCTTGATGGTGAGGAGGTTAGGAACTCCACACAGAAGGCTTTCTGGACTCTGGGCTAGCAAGAGTTGAGCAAGGCAGAGAGCAGAGCACAGGAGGCCAGAGGGATGCGGGTAATATGGGGTCCAGGACCAGGTGGCCAGGTGACCTTGAGGCAGAGCGGGCTAGCCTGGGGCAGCAGGGGAGAGAGCGTGCTTAGCAGAGCCAGCTCCAGCACTGTGCCCTGCTTTTCTCTGGGGAGGAGGAGGAGACAGGCCAGGCAGGCAGCGTGGAGGGGGCTGGGAGTGGAGCAAAGGTTTCTGGGGGTGGGTGGCGGAGGCTGAAATACCTGCCTTGGGGAGTGTGCTAGCAGGCAGGCAGGGAAGGCAAGACAAGAGTTCCAGGTAGTGCTAAGGGCCCCTGATGTTGAAAAGCAAAGCCAGTGAGGACTGAGCCCCGGGTGCTGGAATATGCCATTTTGGGGGTCAAGTGTGACAACTTACTCTAGGCAGGTCAGAGCTAGAGAAGATAGGGGAGAAAATTTGGGGTGTTGGGGTGGGGGAATTTGCGTAATGGTTGTGTGAAGAGACTTTGATGTCTGAAGCTCTAGTGTCTCAGGTTCAATCCCTCACACCACCATAAGCCAGAGCTAAGCAGTGCTCTGGTAAAATAAAAGAGAGAATTGGGGTGTTTGAGGTGCCTGGTCTTAGGGAAGGGGCTGAGACTCCAGACAACGAAGGTGTTCCAGCGGAGGCAGGGGCAGAGGGCCACTGCTTGGGAAGAATTCTGGAGTGTTCTGCGTGGCCATGCTTGAAGGGGGCTGCGTGTGAGCAGAGGGGACTGCTATGAGGATAAGGGAGGTCAGAAGACCCTCTCCAGGAGGAGACTGCTAGGTTACACACTGCAATCTGGGCTGAGCACCACTGCCCCATAAGTTGGAGCAAGGCTTGCCTCCACTCGGGAGCACACATTCTAGGTGGCAGGGGTGGGCAGGCCCTGGTTGAAGGGAATAGAGCTCACTTCCTGAGGTTCCTGGGGGCTTGCAGCTTGAGCTTTGGAGTTTCTTTTTCTTCTTTTTTGAGTGGTATTTATTTATATATTTATTCCCTTTTGTTGCCCTTGTTTTATTGTTGTTGTTATTGATGTCGTCGTTGGATAGGACAGAGAAAAATGGAGGAGGGGAGGGGAAGACAGGGGGGAAGAGAAAGACAGACACCTGCAGACCTGCTTCACCGCCTGTGAAGTGACTCCCCTGCAGGTGGGGAGCCGGAGGCTAGAACCGGGATCCTTAAGCCGGTCCTTGTGCTTGGCGCCACGTGCGCTTAACCTGCTGCGCTACCGCTCAACTCTCCCTTTTTCTTCTTTTTAATCCAGGGTCTTTTGTGGGCCAATTACCACCACTAAGAGGGAGGGCTCCCTGGGCTCAAGTTTTCATTCTTGTCATTTTTTTTCAGAGGGGAGAGAGGAAGGGACAGACAGAAGAGGCCTCCAGTGCTGTTTTACTATCTGCGCCTTACCATGGTGCCCACATATGGTACCAGGCCTTGACCTGGGGCCTCACATATGGTAAAGTGTGTGTTCTTCTGGGGGAGCCATCCCTGGTCTGTGGGCAGGTTTTACTACCAAGTTGACTATGCCTTCTGCCCCTACGAGGTGTGACCTTGGTCAAGTCAATGCTCCAAATCATTAGCTACTTACCACGATGAGCACAACTCTTCAGGTGCTTAGGAGGAGCTGCAACCCAAACAGTGTGGGTCAGGCCCCCTCTTCTCCTCATAGTGACCTGGATGATGACCTGGAGACCGCAGAGGAGGGAGCAGTCACCCCCAGCTGAGACCAGTTATCAGTTTTCTAACATCCCTCATCATCTCAGCAAATCTTTGACTCCACCACCACACCAGTTTCAGAACCCCAAGTCCCTGCCTCCCATCACCCTCTCCTGCTGACCCACATACTCACCCCCAAATAAAGGAACCAAAGGTGGACACAGTGTGAATCTTAAATTATTATTATTTCTTCCTGTCGCTTACACCAAGGTGGGGGGGCAGACAAGGAAAGGGGAAGAGGTGAGGGGGATGGCCTCCCCCCCTAAGGCACTGAGTAGAGAAGCCACAAGGGGGTAGGGGGGAGGCCACATTGTCCTCACTCCCTGGGCTAGGCCCCAGGACTCCCCAGCTCTGGGCTCCCCCATCACCTGAAATGCTAAGATGAGGCCCAAGGAGACCTTGGCCTCCTCCTACCCCAATATATTACACATCATCACTTTTTAAATAGATACAGGGACTGGTCCCGCTACCCCTCCCTGTGACCCCCCCACCCCACTATTGGGGGTACCTGGGCAGCTGTGCAAATGGGCATGGGATGCTTGGAAGGGGAGCACCCGGCCCCCCTGAACCTTCGCCTTTTAGGGAGGGGCCGCCAGGCCAGGGAGGGGATATAGTGCAAGGCAAAGCCCAGGCCGCATAGCGTGGGGAGTCCAGCACCCAGCGAGTAAGGGGGTGAAAGGAGAATCCCTTTCACCCCCAACAGAATCGGGTAGTTAAAAATCGGACTAGATTTTGACAAGACCAACAGATGAGGCTATGTACAGAACCAGGGTGGATTCAACTCTAAGGGCAGAAGAGTGGGAAGGTGGTGGGGAGATCAGACGACCCAGCGCCAAGTCGGGCGTGGGGAGAGCTGGCCGCTAGGGGGCGCCTGCCAAACCCCCCAACCACCACCACCCCCCACCCCCCACCCCGCCTCCCCGGTCCCACACCCAACTCAGCGCCAGCCGGGGGCGGCGTGAGTCAGGGGCCGTGGTGGCGGCGGCTCGCACCTGGGCGGGGAGGAGGAGAGGGTAGGACGCCGGCCCGCCCTGCCCTCTGGCCCCGGGCGGGGAGCGGCGGGAACAAGACATTCCCTGCCCGGGGACTCTGGGCGGGTGCGAGCAGAGGCGGGCCGGCTCCCCTGCTGGGCGGGCCCCGCTGCCCCCAGGGGCGGGCGCGCCAATCAGGCCACCCCCACCCCCCCCCCAGCTCTGGGACCCCGTGACTCAGCGCCCCGCTGGAAGCAGGGCGGAGGGGACTGGATGGCTCCTTCCTTACAGGTCCAGTCCCCGCTCCTACCGGCTCCCACCTGGCTCCCCAACCTACCCTTCCTTCACCGCCCCCCTTTTTTGCATAAGTCACGGCCAGGAAAAGGGAACTGAAACCAGGAAGGGGGAGAAGGAGGGGGGTCTCGGAAGGGAGGGGCAGGCCTTCACCCCCTGACGTAGCCCAAACCCCAGGGGGCATAGAGGCGGAGCAAGGCTTTGGTCCCAAGCCCCCCTCTACCCCCTTAGAAACCCGCATAAGCCGAAGAGAGACCCCAGAAATCAGAACATTATTGCTTCTACTCCCCAGGAGCAGCTGAGGACTGGAACCCCACCTTTACACAGAGCTGTAATATATATACATAATATATGTATCACTCCTTGGGCGGTCGCCCCAATCTGGGAAGCCTGCGCCCCCAAATCTTTTCAGCTTGGAACTGCAATGAAGGCTGAGGGGGTGTATGGGGAGGGACTGGTTTCTGAGACTGGGCAGCTCAGCACCCCCAGCCCAGCCCTGCCGGTATCCCTTGCACTCCCACTGCTTGGCATGGGGGTCCCTGTCTTGCGCTTCAGCCCGGCTTCCCCCCTTCCCTTAAGAGGACTCCATGGCACCTTCAGCCTGAGGTGTGCTGGGGGTCCCCTCCTCGTCGTCGTCATCTGGGGGACCCCCGGTGGACACCGGGGCCCCAGGAGGGGCCGACTGCTCCCAGAATCGAGCCAGGGAGAGGCGGAAGGTGTCCAGGTGACCATTGGAAAGGTCGAGGCCTGCTGTGGGTGGCGCAGCAGCCGCTGGGGGCGGGTAGTGCGGTGGTGCGTCATCCTTGCGACGGCGCCGAGTGCGCACTTCCAGGCAGTTCTGGCCCTTGAGGTGGCGCTGCAGGTGGTCCTCCTTGGCGAAGGCCTTGTGGCACAGGTGGCACTCATAGGGCCGGTCTCCCGTGTGCAGGTGCATGTGGTTCTTGAGGTCGTAGCTGTGCAGGAAGCGGGCTGGGCAGTGCGGGCAGGAGTAGGGGCGCTCTCCCGTGTGCTTCCGCATGTGGATCTTCAGCTTGTCATTCCTGGCGTGGGTAGGTGGGGGGACAGGCAACAGGGGAGAGGAGGGTCAGCATGGTTGAGGGGTTAACTCTTTGGGCCTTGTCCCCCAATTTGCTTCCCACTTAACTGAGCTCCACCACCCACCCCTTGATTTCTCTCTCTGGAGCACCCTCTCTAGTCCCCCCAACCTGTCTTTTGCTTGGGGGTACGGTTTAGCCCACCCTTCCCAGAGCCCAGTGCTCACCTGGTGAAGCGCACACCGCAAACCTCACAGGCAAAGGGTTTTTCTCCGGTGTGTGTCCTCATGTGACGGGGCAGCTTGCCCGCCCCGTGGATGATCTTGTGGCACACAGGGCACTCCTGAGGCATCTGCGAGCGGCGCTTGCGCACCAGCTTGTCCTGGCCGTCTAGGCCAGGGGTCAGGGCATCATGGTGCAGCGAGCTGAGATAGGCCATCAGGTCAGGGTCGATGGCGTCTTCATCAGAGCCCAGCTCCTCGGGGGACAGTGGGGGTCCACTGCCCTGCGCCAGCCCATAGGATGTGGGATACGGCAGCTCCTCTTCTTCCTCCTCACCCTCATAAGGTTCGTAGCTCAGTGGTACCTCAGCAGGTGAAGCTGAGCCCACAGGGGGGCTGTAGCTGTCCCCCAGGCCACTGCTGCCCACCCTGCTGGCCAGCTCATCCTCGTCATAGGGCAGGGCGAGGGCAGGTGCACTGGGCACCTCTGGTGCCAGGTGGTTGGCCCGAGCAGTCTTGGTCTGCAGGAAGGCCTTGCGGGGCTTGCGACTGCGGCGGGCTACAGGCCTGGGTGGGGGTGGCAGGGGCAGCAGGGGCTCAGGTGGGGGGCTGTCCTCGCCATTGGGGACCCCTGAGGAGGAGGAGGCAGCAGCAGCAGCAGCAGCAGAGGCTGTGGTGGCAAAGGCTTCCAGGTACTGGCGGGCTCGCTCGCAGTCGTCCTGGTCAGGATTGGGCGCCTCCAGGCCACTGCCCTGCAGGATCTCCACACAGGCGGCAATCACGCATGGGATCTCCAGCAGCCGTGCGGCCTGGAGCACAGCGGGCATGTTGGCGCTGCTGGTGGTCAGTGTGGCCGTGTAGGCAAACTCCAGCAGGGCGCCTAGCGCTTCAGGCCCAACAAAGTCCAGCTCACACACCCCAGCCCCAGCCCCTGATACTGGGGGTCCCGCGCTGCCCCCACCACCTTCGGTGAAGAGCTTCTTGAAGTAGTGGCTGCAGGCAGCCAGCACAGCACGGTGCGTTCGGTATTCTAAACCCTGTGTTCGGATGGTGAGATCGCACAGGTGGCCCAGCTGCCGCTGCTCGTTCAGGCAGCTCAGGAGTTCACTGCTGTGGTCTGGGAAGGGGATCCCAATCAGGTCGTCCTCAGGGCTCCCCATCTTCTCCTACAAAAAGGGATAGACAGCATAATGGTTATGCAGAGACCAACATGCTAGAGGTTATAAAGTCCTAGGTTCAGTCTCTAGCACCACTATAAACCAGAGTTGAGCAGTGCTCTGGTTAAAAAAAAAAAAAATGAGGAAAAAAAAGGGTGTCTCTGGGAAGCTTGCGTCCATACTCCCAGAGGGATAAAGAATAGGAAAGCTATCGGGAGGGGACGGGATATAGAGATCTGGTGGTGGGAATTGTGTGGAGTTGTACCCCTCCTATCCTACGGTTTTGTTAATGTCTCCTTTTTAAAATAAATAAAAAATGAAAAAAAGAAAAAGGGTGTGTATGTCAAGACAGCTCAGTGCTGTAGGGCCCTGCTTGGGGTGGGGACAGGCAAAAGGAAGTGGCCCAGTGGATGAAGCATCGGACTCTAGTATGAAGCCCCGAGTTTGAGTCCTGACATTGCATGTGCCAGAGTGTGACCTTCTGGTTCTTGCTCTCCTTTCATAAATAAATCTTCAAAAGTGGCCAACCTTTGCTGTCAACCATCTCTGTGCCAGCCCCTCTTAGATGTACTTTGTACCCATCTGGTATTCCAGAATGTTCTAAAAGAGAGACTGTTGCCCATTTTACAGCCAGAAGGGTGGCCTTCCGGGATAGAGGGAGGTTTAAGCCCAGGTTGTGGGTGCAGGGTTCTTGCCCACTGGGCAACTGTACTACCTCAGTGACCCAGAGGTCCCTCTAGAAGTGGTCAGGGGCTGGGAGATAGGAGCCTGGAAACTCCCTAGAGAACTGGCTAGAGGACCCCAGGGTGACTCTGGCCAACAAAGAACAGGCGGAGAGAGGATGGAAACTCCTGGTTCAAGGGCAGCCCCTGGCCCCAGCAAGGCCAGGTGCTTTGTGGCCCGATGTGGCTCTGCAAATAATTGGCTTTCCGTGGGCCTATCCCCATCCAGGAAAAGGCCATCTGCCTTCATGATCCCCCCTTCCAGAGGCTGAGGGGGAAACCAGGCTCCTGACATCCCTCCCCCCACATCCTCCCCTCCCCTGTGAGGCCAAGGAGCAGCCACCCTTTGGTAGGGTGTCGCTGTCGCTGTCGCTGTCGAGGGTGCTTCCTGCTCCGCAGATAAGCATCGCCCCCGCCCCCTCCCCCACTGCCAACAGGCCAAGTTCCATTCCCAGCCCTCCTCCTCGGCCACCAACACCTAGCCTTCCCCATTCCTGGCCAGCCAAGAAGGGCTCCTCTGACCCCTCAAAGGGCCACCTCCCAACCTCTATGTGCCCCTCCGACTCTGGGCATAGAGCAGTAATGGAAGTGGAGACCAGCTTCAGGTCTGGACAGGCTGCTATCTGGCTAGATGACCTTGGACAAGTCATTTCTCTCAGGGCTCCAGTTTCCTCTGCTCTGCAGGGGTGGGGTGGGGAGTTGAGGCCCCAAGGACTCAGTAACCTTTCAACCCTGACATTTGGTGGGCCTAGAGCCATGCTGCAAGCAGGCAAGCAGGCAGGCACGGATGGGCAGACAGAGCTAGGACCTGCAATGAGCAGGGCTCCAGAATCCTCACCAGATTGGTGCTGTGACCTTAAAACATGGGCTTTAATCTCTGAGTCTCTTACCTCATCTGTAATATGGAATAGTTTCACTACATAACAGGACAACTCAGAAAACTGCTAGGGCCAGCCCTCCCCCCTTCCGCAGGGGACATGACCTTGGATAAGTCATTTCCATTCCCCAACTATGATATTAAAGGCTGACCCAGCTGGTTCTGGGACAAGACCTGCTGACCTTCTGTCACTGTCTTCTCTGCCACCAATAGCTGCTCAGCTCTGGACATTGGTAGGGAAAGGTGTTTTACTTTTTTTTTTAGGGGAGGGGGAAGCAGCAGGAGAGAGGAACTGGAGAATCAAGGGGCACTGATTCCTCTTTAGGACACAAGAACTGCATTGTCCCTGCCTGCCAGTGTCCTGTCACCTTCCTGGGACAGTCAATCTCCTTCAGTCCAGCCTGGAGTGAGCTGACCACACCTAGGTCCCCATTGCCACTGTCAGTCCCCAGATGCCAGCTTGAGAACTCCCCCAGTTTTCAGTCTGCACATGTTTTTTTAAAATACATATATGCAAACAGTCCAAGGGGCCAATGCTTCCAGGTCCCAACAGCCACTTAAACAGCAATGGGCACCCTCCCGGGTGGCAACCCAGTCCCTCCTCGTAGGGATGGGTAGGGCCATCCTCCATGTCCATTGGCCCAGAGCTGGGTACCTGCAGGCACATGGCTCATCCCAGCCCTCGCCCTCTTCCCTCCTCACCCCACCCAGACCACCAGCTAAGCCTGCTCCTTCTCCCAACCCAGGGCCCATCTCCATGGCAACCTAGGGTGGCACTGGACCCCAACTGGCTCACACACCTGTCAGGTCACAGGCTCAGGCCAGTTCAGGCAACTCACATGCCGCTCCAGGGCTCTCCCAAGGGTGAATGTTTAACCCCTTAGCTCTAGTCTCCCTCCTCTCTCCTACCACAGTGACAAGGAATGGGAAGAGAAGCAGAGGATGCACGTGGGGGAGGAGGGGAGCTATTTGTATGGTTCTGGGAAACTCCCCTAGCCCTTAGCTGGGCACGCCTGCCAACCAAGATGCCACCTGGAACTTCCAGGTGCTAACCAAGCCAAGGGGACACTTCTAGCCCCAACAACTGACAGGAGTGGGTGGATTACAAGCCCTTTCTGCTGGGGGGCACTGGTGCCAGGATGCCCACCTGCCCTGGGCACATTTCCCACCTCTGCATCCCAGAGGGCCCAGCCCCGACACCCCATGAGGGAAGCCATCCCCACCCAGCCTGGCATGCCCCCTCTTGCTGAGACCTTGTGAGCATGGATGTGTGTGTGTGGGGGGGCAGCTGTGCCAGGGAACCAGGCAAGGTCTGTTTGGTCTGTTTGCCTGGTAGGGGGAAGGATGGGGGGGCCTCCCTGTCAGTCACCCCTCCCCCCTTACTTGCCACCCCCCCCCAGGCTCCCCTCACTGACATGTCAGGCCTGCTGGACCGGCCAAGCAGGTGGGCAGCTCTCGAAACTGGGCCCTGAGTCAAACCTGTCCCATCTGGTGGGGGGGGGGGCTCTGGGGTAAGAAGGGTGGGAGGGGGGCAAAGGTGAGGGCCCCTATCACTTGCCCCTCAGTGCCCAAGGGCACCTGCCAGGGCGTGTCCACCAGCAAGAAAGCAAAAGGGAAAGGGCAGTAGAAGAGTGCAATGCTGGAAGCTTCTGCCTCCAGTGAAGCCAACATCAGCCCCAGCAGGCTGAAGAGTGGGCCCCAAGCAGGGTGACTGGGTAGAGCTGGCCCCCCTGTCCCATGCCCTGGGGATTAGGGGAGTGAGGCTTAGTGTGGGGGGCAGCAGGCGGAACCAGGATTAGCAGCGGAGAAAATAGATATGGGCCTGAGAACAGTCACACAGCCGCCCACCCCCCACCCCCCCCACCCCACCCCCGGCTTTGCCAGGGAGCCCCAGGGGTCTGGCCAGGCTCCTCCAGGTGCAGTGCAGCAGCCTGGGGCAGCAGGAGAAAGTGAGGGAGAGAGGATGCACCTGGTTATGTTGTATCCTGTGTGAATGGGAGATGTTGGAGACCCCCAAACCTGGGCTGGCCACTCCTCCTCCTGATTTCTTTCTCCTTTCCACTTTCCTCCAACTCCCACCCTCCAACTCCAGCCTCAGGTTCTCTTCCTGTTTTTTTGGAGTTAAGTTTGTAGGAAGCCACCAGGGCTTGGACCCAAGGCTGGACCAGGGGGGAGGTAGGGAAATAGGAGTTGGTCCAAAGTCCCAGGAACCCAGAAGTCTGGACTCCTCAGTTTCTCTCATCCCTACCCAGGCAGGGCCTCTGGGGCCCTGGGGCAAAGCCATCTGGAAGGCCCAGTTGGGAGGGCAGAGTGGAAGGGTTAAGGGACATCTGTAGAGGGTTGTGCAGGCCAAGCTACCTGCCCAGGGATGCCCTGAGGGGAGGCCTCTTCTTCCCAATCAGCCCCTCCTGGCTGCCCGGTGTCTTTCCCATCCCCCCTCAGCTGCTTCCCCCCTCCTAACCTCACCACCCCCACCACTCACACTTCCTGGGGGCCGAGGCGGGGAAGGGAGACCGCAAGCCGCGAAGGGGGAAGGAGGCAAGGGGAGTCGCTGCTTCCCGGTGCTGGGCCATGGGGGTTAAGCCTTTCCTCACGCAAACGCCCCCATTCCCAGCTCAAAGACTCCCCAGCAAAAGAAGTGCCTCTATATATGTCCATGTGGCCCCCAAGTCTTCCCAAGACTCCAGCCCTGGCCCCTTAGCCCCTTTGATGCAGTGGGCAACCTAAGGAAGGACAAAGATGGCGGAGAGCACTAGGGGCCAGCCCTCACTCCCCTAGTTCTGGGGACACAGCCACCAATCCTACTCACTGCTGCTCCCTCTTCTGGGCTCTCTCTTTCTGAGTCCTCACCCCATCCTGGAACCCTGACCTCCCCTCTGAGTGCTCATCCTTTGCTCTCATCCCCTCGCCACATCTGCGGCCATGCGCTGGCTGCCTTCCCTCCTTTTCCTTCTCAGCTTTGTCTCTCCTTCAAGTCCTTCCATTTCCTCTCTTCAATCTCCAAGCATCCCTTCTTCATTTGGGGGTGCAGGAACTAAGTGGAGGAGCCAGGCCTGCCCCCCCTAAGACCTGACCTTACCACAGACAATGGCGCCATTTAGGGCACCCATACCCCTCATTGGATGAAGCACATAATGAGAATTGGGGGGCCAAGCAGAGAGGCTGGGAGGGGGTGCAGTGCTAACGGATGTTGGGTGGGGTGTGGAGGACAGCCCAGACCTCTCTGCCTGTCAGAGTTTCCAGAGCTGGAGCTCTGGACTTCCCCAGATGTCCACCCAGTGCCATTGGAGCCCCCAGTGAGGCCTGCCTGGGCTGTCCCCCTTAGGGCCAGAGGAGAAACCCAAAGTGCCAGGGTCTGCCTAGTGCCCACCTGCCTCCCCCCAGTCTCTGGCTGGGTAACCGAGACTGCTGGTAACCCCACACCCGTCAAGCGGCCTGCAGAAACCTGAGCCCCCCAGCTCCAGAGGACACCCCAGAGAGGTCCTCGGAGTCCAGCTCCCTGCCAGCCTGTCCGGCTCCTGCCCCAGCCCGCAGCTCCTCCAGGCCCTCTGGTGCCGGGACACCAAGGCGTCAGCAGCAACCCCAACACGCCTGCCTGCTTCCTGGGCCCTGAGCCCCTACCGGGTTGCCTGTTTTCCAGCCCCTCTCTGACCCTTGGCCAATTCTAGGCGCCTGACTCCCCTGGGGCCTCATCTCCCAAGCCCAGCGGCCTACTCACCTGAGCTCCAGGGGACCTGCCGGCAACTCTCCGAGGCCCCTGGGGGGGAGCCAGCTAAGAGGGGTGGGGGAGGAGGCAGGGGGAGGCAAGGTGGCTGTTCCCCCGCTCCAGCTCCCTCCTTCAAAGGGGCCGCCTACGACCTGCCCGGCCCCTCCCCCCTGCAGCCTTAACCCTCAGGGTGCTGCCCCCTCCCCCTGGCTTGGAGGGAGGTGTTATTGGAGGACTGGCAGCGTGGGAGAGGGCCCAGAGCCTCGGCCACGGGTGCCTGGTGCCCAGCTGTGCCCACCCCCGCCCAGCTGGGCAGCATTAAAGGGGAAAAAGGTGAGTACTAGGCAAGGTAGGCAGTGGGGCAGTCCAGGAGGGCAGAGGTGAGGAGGAGCACTGGGAGAGGCTGCTGGAGGTGGGACTGGGAGAAGGAAGAAGGGTGGGGTGGGGATAGGAGGCAGTGGTGGCCAGAAGTGGGAGGAGGGGCACCCTGGACAGTCTGTGCCAGGCCTGACAGGTGCCCAGGTCCCAGCCCTTCGGGGCACATGGCAAGATGGGGGCCTGGGAGGCAGCCTTCCAGACCCCACAGCCCCCTGGGAGCTGGACGGATCCTTCCTTCCCTCTGCTGGGCTGGGGCCCTCGGGGGCTGGGCACGGCAGCACCCCGCCCTCCCCATGCCTCACCCCAAACCCACTCACATACCACAGTTCTTGCCCAGGCGCCGGCCCCTGCCAACCAGGCCAGGGGGCAGCACTGGTGCCAGCCCCCAATGGCCAGGGGGACTAGGGGGACAGGCCTGGCCTGAGGGGGGTATGTGGATGGGGGCAGCTGTGGGCACCGAAAGAGGAAGGAGCTGGGAGGGGGCATCTGCTGGGAAGCGCCCAGCCCCACCCCTTGCGCAAGCTGCTGCCACCCTGGCCGGTTGGGTGGGACCCGCCTGGGCCTGAGGGGCGACTCAGGAGGGCCAGGAACCTAGAGAGGGCTGGGCCACCAAATAACCCCCCCACACCCCCAGTCATGCTGGGGCCACTCTTCTTCCCAGGGGTTGCCCTGGTGTCCTTCAGACCCTGGGCTACTCTAGATCCTACTGAAATGTGGGGGAGTGGGGGGGTGGGGGGCGACACAGGACTGGCCCCTATAGTTTCCCCTCCCTCTCCCCCCCAACAGCTGCTGGCTCCATGCCGCTGGCCTGCTGCCCCTCACCAGCTCCCAGCCCGGTTGGCACCTACCCACCAGGATGCTGGCAACCCTGCCCTCCTCTCTCTCCTGCCCCCCTGCTCCTAGTGCCCTATGCCAACTGAGAGCCTGGCATGGGGGGAGGGTCACCCCTGATCCCTGGTGCCAGCCAGGCAGGTCCAGACTCCCCCCCCCCCAGGTCCTGCAGATCAGGCCCAAAACCCTTTATTATAGTCTCCTTTTGGAGACAGGTCAGGCACAGAGGTCTGGCCTGCACAAAGGGGTGTGTATGTGTTCCCACTTTATGTGGGCCCCCAAGGTAGAGCTGCTGTCTCTCCTGTCACCAGGCACAGCCTCCCAACATTCTCTTTGCTCCAGCATTTGCCTGGGCACCAAAGTCCCTGCAATTCCTGAGAGCCTTAGTGCCTGTGGCCTGCACGGGAGTGAGGTAGGGCTGCTCTCTGCCCTTTGATCCCCATAAAGGGAGGGTGCCAGCCCAGAGGGCAGAGGCAGGTAGGGAGTCCACAGGGCCCCTCCATTTTCCCAGCACTAGGGCAGCCAGGTAGGGTGTGGGCATCTCCTAGGTGGAGCCTGGAGGGGGTAAAGGGGTGGCACGCCCCCAAGGCAGGGAAGAAGGTCACCCTGGACATATGGTGCCACGTACCAGGTTAGGCATGAATAGGGACTGCAGATGCAGAAGACGACCCGCGCCCAACACCCCTCCCCCCGCCCCCCCCCCCCGCCCCCAAACGTGGATTTTACTTCCAGTCAGAAGCATTTCCAGGCTAGGCCAAGCTGCCAGCTCCTGGAGGACTACAACTCCCAGAATGCACCGCGGCATATCTGCAGGCACCTTGGGAGTTGTAGTATCCTCAGGGAGCCCTATGCTTGCCTCTTCCCTTGAGTGGAACACAGCTGATGCTGGGGAGGGTCCAGACTGGCAGCTCTAAGGGCACTGTGCTGACAAGAGGTGCACTCTGCGAGAAGGAGATCCATGGTGGGGGTGTGGACCCCCACTCCCAGGCAAAGGGAGAGGAGAGGAGGAAGGAAGGAGGAGAGGATGTCTGTTGAAAGGGGCATATGGGTGGGGAGGAGTTGGGGGTGGGGGGGGAGAGGTGGAAACAGGAAGGAAATTGAAGCCAGAGACATGAAGTCGAAAGCAAGGGCCTGGGGGAGCCCCATCCGAGGCCTGACAGGGACTGGGAAGGCATTTTCCCCCTGCTTGCTGGTGGACAAGGGAGGCCTAAGCGGAATTGGTACTGTGGGCACCCCCAGTTCTGTCTGCCCTGGCCTGGGGTGCCTTCAGTCACTGGATGGAGTGCAGGTGCATTGCGCTGGCTGGGAACCCTTAACCCAGACTAGGTTCTGGGTATGCTGGCAGGCAGAGGAAGGGACTGGGGGAGTTTAAGCAGGAAGGGAGGCATATGCAGAGGGTTAGGCCAAAGTGTGAGAGACTGCTGCATCCCCAGGGCCTAGGCCAGGGCAGCTGGCAGGCCTCAGCCAAGACTCCCGGCCTCCCCCCACCTTAGGCTGTGGGGCGTGCTCAGGAAAAGAGCCCTCTCTGGTTTCCCTGGGGAACCCCGGCCTACTGCCTGTGAGCATTAGAGAACAGCAGGCGTTGCTCCCTCCAGGGGCTGGAGGTCAGAGTAGGCAGAGGCAACCACCTCCCAGGGCTCCTCAAGGCTCTGGGACAGATGATTCCAGACTCTAGAGGAGACTCTTGCCAAGGCCTGGCTCTAGCTGAGTGTGTGTGTTGGGGGGTGGGGAGTTGCTGCTCTCTTCTGCCCCTCAGAAGCCTTTGCTAGTAGATGACAGTGGCTTTCCCCCTGTCCCCGATCCCTCCAGCCCCCCAGGCCTGCCTTGGCACCTGGCCACCTGTGAGTTGGCAGGACAGGAGGAGGGGCAGCGAGGCAACTTCAAACTGTCCGGGCAAAACGTCAAGTTTACTCACGAGTTTACTCAGCAGAAGGAGGGGGAGAGGCCAGGGCCGGCACACCCCATGCCAGGGTCCTATCCCTTGGTCTGTACCCACCTTCCTCCTCCACCCTCCTCCTCAGCCCTAGGCTAAAACAGGCTGAGGCCCCAAGGCCTGGTGGTTCAGAGGGCTTAATCCTCAGAAGGTCAGGGTGGCCAGGGTAGCAGGCAGGCTGGAGGCAGGAAGTCCCGCAGTGGCTGCTCAGGGAGGGCAGTGTCCAATCTGCAGCCCATTCACTGCCCATACTGGGGCCTTGGCCTGGACCCAGAACTGGAACTCTGGGCCACCATGAAGGGGGCAGTACCAGCTTCTGCCCTCTCCATCTGTCAGTCCCCTGAGCAATGACTTCTGACCCCATGCTGCTACCTGGGCAGCCATAGTGCCAGGGGCTACCAGGCTCAGCCTTGGCTGGCAATGTGGGGGGCAATGCCCTATGTGTCCTACTTCCCTCCTCTCCCCACCTGCTGACTCTTCCAGCCATGACTGTCCCCACCCCAGATGTGCTCCGCCCCCCATGCCCACAGGGCCCCCTCCCCCACCCTTCCCCAGGGTGCCAAGTGCAAGCACACAAAGGGCCCGATGGTGCATTGTTAGCCCAGCCCCCGCTGCCCGCCGCGCCCTCCCAGGGCGGGCACCAGGCCAAGGAGGAGCTGGGGACCCTGGGTGCCAGGGGGCACCATGTGCTGGGGGGCTAGGTCAACACCACCTGTGTCCCAGACCCTGGGGTCTAGGACCAGTGGAGGCAAGCAGTGAGGAGCATGCCTGGTGACTGCAGGGCAGTCGGTCTGACACCTGAGCCTAGTGGGCAATAACCACCTGCTTCCCCAGAGCCCCTTCAGGTGGCATTAACCCTTTCCTGACCCTGCATTCAGGCTGGGGGGTACAGTGCCCAGGGGAGCGGACAGTGTCTGGGGGTGCCAGCAGGCTGCACCGGTGCCCACAGCAACGGTGTAATAGAGGCACGCTGGGGGAGCTGGGGTCCCGGGGGCCAGACCAGGAGGCATGGCAGAGATTTCTTCTTATTTCATCAGCTGCTCCAGGGGGAGCCCCCTGCCCTTTTCCCCCGTCACCACTGAACAGGAACACTAAGCACCCCCAATATAGTCAAAGCTGACAGCCTCCAGCCTCCCTGTGCCCATCCACCACTCCCAGCCTGATGCCCCCTCCATGCCAGCTCTCAAAGCAGTGCCAGGCGGGTCCAGGGGTGACCAAACCAGTTGGTGTGTGTGGGGGGGAACAGGAGTCAACTCCATAATAATCCTCCAGGCCTGCCCCCTCCATACATACACACCCCTCAGGGAACAGAATTTCCTTTCAGTTTAACTCCTTACTACCCAATCTGGCTGCCCCTGCCCCTGCCAGACTGCTGTCCTCCGGGAATAAGCTGGGGGCAGGGGGACTAGCTGCGCTGACTCATTCTCATTCTCGGCTCCAATCAGGGGTCCCCCAGGGACTGAGGTGGGGGCAATTCCAGAAGGACCCTCCACCTGGTCCGGAAGCCAGGACAGCCTGCTGGTCCCCCTCTCCCGGCACCCACTTCCGGTGTCCCAAACTAGGTCAGCAGTGCTTGTTTCCTGTGGGTCAGTGAGCACCGGAGCCTCTGCCCCTCCCCTCCCCAGCTCCAGACCCGGGCTCCCCGCCCCCCCCCAGGGCGCCCCGAGGTCTCACCATGTCTCAGCCGCCCTTTGATACGTGGGGGTTGTACGGGGTGGGGGGCAGGAGGCCCGCCCTCTCTCCAAACACCGGCAGGGCCGGGGCGCCCGGGCAGGCACGTGTCCGGGCACAACCGGCGGCCCACGCCGCCTCCCCCACTGCGCCCCCCCCTCGGGCCAGGACACGTCGCTCTCTGACTTGGGGTGGGGTGAGAGGAGAGGGAAAGCTGGAACTTGAAAGCAGCGCCCCCCAACCCTCAGCTCTGAGTGGCAGCCCCAGTAGGGGCTCTCCTGCATCAGAGAGAGGGACCCTCTCTCTGGATCGGGCAGGTGCGTGGTGACAGCGTAGCATAGGTAGGGGGAATCGCTCTGCCGAGTCACCCACCCTCGCCCTGGGGCGCGGGGGGCTGTGCTGCTCTGCAGCCCGCGCCTGAAGGCAGGGAGGGGCATGAGGGACGGCAGGGAGGGGGGCGTCCTTGTGTCGCCAGCTCCAGCGCTGTCGCGGAACCTGCGAGCTGAGAGCAAGCCCGCTCCAGGAGCGCAAGAAACCGAATAGTCCAGCCGGTAACTTTCCCCCAGCCGCCACTCCTCCTGCGCTCCCCCCCCCCCCCCCCCCCGTGCTGCCGGCCTGGCTCCAACCCACCGCGCCAGGGGGGCGAGGAGGGGGAGCGCGCTGTCCTAGTTAGAGCCCGGCAGCCTCTCCATGCCCTCCGTTCGGGGGGCTCTACTGAAAGTCGCC
Source organism: Erinaceus europaeus (assembly GCF_950295315.1). NCBI lineage: Eukaryota > Metazoa > Chordata > Mammalia > Eulipotyphla > Erinaceidae > Erinaceus > Erinaceus europaeus. The sequence continues at coordinate 48,701,263 of NC_080172.1, read as the reverse complement.
ACTAGCTTGGGGGAGCGCTCGCACCGTCTCGTCCTCTCTCCATCCTGCTCCCATAAGTGCAGAGAAAAGTTTTTGGAGACCCTCCGCCCCGGCTGCGGGAGGGGCAGCCGAAAAGCCTCTTCTCCCTTTGCTCCCAGTTCTGAGCAAGTCGGGAGCCCCGGGGCGCTGGGGAGGCGCTGCGGTGGGAAGAAGGTCCGCAGGCGCTCGTGTGCGCGCGGCTGTGGGGGGGTCCCGCTCACAGGACGGACGAAGGACACTGCAGTAGTATCGAGTCTCGGGGACCCCGAATAGGGAGACCAAAGTGGGGTCCACTCACCTCTGAGCCGTCGGGTCTGAAGGCTGGAGCTGCTGGGGCGCAGGGCTCGGGGAGCAGCGCGTCCCCCGCCAGGCTCGGGGGCTCAGGGCCCTGCTCCGGTCCTGGTCAGAAGGCCGCGGTCAGTCGCTCGCCGCTCCCTGCTGGGGGGCTCCTCCTCCGCAGCCCTTGGCCTCCTCCTGCCTCCCGCCCCCCCCTCGGCCGCCGAGAACCTACATTCACCTGGCTCCCACCCGCCCCCCCTTAGGGCCCGCCTCACCTGTCCTGCTGTCTCACCTGTCCTCCTGCTGGCTCTCCCCCCATCCCTCCCCTCCCTCCCCCCGCCCCCTGCCACCCCCTAGACTCCCCCCACACACACCCTTAGCAACACCCTGTCACTTCCTGGTTTTTCACCCGCCCCCCCAGGCCCCCCTCCCTCCGCCCAATAAGGACATAAACTTCAACCCCTCGGTCCAGCCAGTCCCCGCAGGGCGCGGGTGGGGTGGGGACTGGCTTCCTCCCTCCCAGTGCGCTTCCTTCTCCCGTCTCCGCTCCCCAAGCCTTTCCCACTGCCTCGACTCCCTCCTCCAGGACGCCTCGTTTCACCTGCCGCTGCCGCTCACCCCTCCCTGCTTTCCTCTCTCTCTCTCTCTCTCTCCCTAGCTCTCGCCTCTAACCCCGATCCCTTTCAGTCCACCTTAACGCGAGCCCCGCCCCCGCCCTGGCCGGCCCTCCGCCACGGCCCCACCCCCCTGCGCACCACCGCCCAGGCCGCCCATTGGCTTGGACGCCTGTCCGTCCCAACAGGCCCCGTCCAGTGGAGGGGGCGGGGTCGAGGGCCGGGCCTGCAGCAGCGGGAGCGAAGGGGGAGGGGGTAGTGTCCGCAGCGGCCTGGGAACCCTGCACCCCAGTCGAGGGTTCTCACTCCTACGAGCCTTGTAGCTGCAGACTGGCACCTCGGGAGGGCAGGGTTGGAGGTGAAAGGCAGGCCGGGTAGGGGTGAGGCGGGGACTTCAGGGTTACGGGAGGATGGGTCCCACAAGGGGCTCTAATCAGGTCAGGGCCTCGGGAGCCTCCTAGGCCCTCCACTTGGACCCCACTGCCCCATCCAGCCTCCGCGGGATCAGGGCGGTGGACACAGCGGGTACCCTGCGCCCCTCCCCACGCGTGTTGGCACCCCGCAGGAAGGGCTGGCGGCCCCTGCGCTCCCGCTGCGGCCTTGGCATTGTCGGAGGGGAAAGGGCGGCCGCAGGGGAGGAGCGGTGCGCTCCCGCTCTGCTCCCCTTCTCCCTCCCGCCTGTCCCCTAACTGGAGAAACTGAGTCTCGGAGGAGGGACGTGTTGACTCGGATTCACTGAAACCCGGGGGGCGGCTTGGTCGTTTTGGGGTGCGTGCGGGTGCGCGGGGTGGGGGATCAGTAGTCTGATTTGACTGCCCCCCAAACTGAGCGAGGTAGCCAGTACAGCTGCAGCCACATAAGCCTGCGGCCTGGCGGCCCCCAGAGGGCCACTCCCACTGGTGGCCAACGAGATCCACTCCGGGTCCCGCTCCGCATCCCCGCGGCGCACTGGCCGAACCGAGTCGCACTCTTTCGGCTCCCATCCCCCTTCACGGGGGGCCTCCCTCCCTTTCCAGCAGGTGGCTCCGCGGGACACCAGCTCAACCTGTTGGACCACAATGGGCGGCGCCAGGGGGGCTCTGGCCCTCACCCGGGGTGACCCGGGATCCCCGCGCAGGGGGAGGGGCGGAGGCCGGCCCCTCCCTCTCTCTCTCGGGTAGTGACTCAGCCTCGGGGCCTCTGCCCTGCGCCCCAGCCAGGGGCGGAAAGTGTGAGGCACCCCTGAGCGCCTGGGCCAAACCAAACACCCCCCCCACCCCAGACATTATCTCACTGGAGGATCAAGGGGGCTCTGGGAGGCGGGGGGCAGCAGGAGGTACTCCCGCTCGACTAGTCGGCTGCTACAGGTTTTCTGGTCGTTCCCTGCGCCCCCCGCCCCCACCAGGGTCCCGCCGCTGGCCGGCTCCTCTCGGGTGATTCTGGTTGGCGAGCGCCTGGAGGTGGTGAGGTACTGACCAGGGTTTTTCCTTCCCTTTTCCAGCCGTCGGGGGGTCTCGCTGGCCAGCAGCAAGGCCGTGCCAAGAGGCTGGCACACGCACAGCCACTGCGGAGGGACTGCCCGGAGAAGGAAGGGGGCTGGGGAGGCTAGAGCCCGGCCTCCAGGGGCGGACGCGCTGTCCTCGGCCATTGGATACCAAGCAGCAGAGGCGCAGACCCTCGGGCTGGCCGAGCATCACCCTATCCGCAGGGGGCGCGCACAACCCCTGCTGCACTCAGCCTGGCGTTTTCAGCCGCCGGAGCAACAGTGCTAGAACCCTGCTAAACTCTCAAGCCAATCCCCACTCTACACACCCCTCGTACCCCGTTTCTCCTTTCTGTCCTCACCGCTCCCTTCCTAGCTCATAGGTCGGAGGGGGAACCCCGACTTGAAATTCCCGCCTACACCCCCCATCACCAGCTGCCCGCCCTTATGGCGCCAAACCACCCAGACAGCGACGGCCCGCCCCCTCCCAAGAACCACGACTGGGCCCTAGGGCTGCGCCTCCCCCGCCGCACCAAGGAGCCAGGCTGGAGCAGGGGGCTGCAAGGCAGGTGTGGGGCCTCTGGGGAATGGGGAGCGCCCCAGCCTTGCACATTCAAACTTAATTACTCGGGCGGCCCGCTAACCTTATTTTATTGGGGGGGGGATTGTGGGCTAGCTGGAGATGGGTAATTTGATCAATTGAGAGGGACGCTGCAGCTGGAGGAGGATGTCTTCCCATTAGAGAGCTTTGTGTGCGGCAGTACGGGGCGGCTAAGTGCCGGGCTGTCAGGGCCACGTGCGCACCGGAGCGCTGCGCTGGAGCAGGGCGAAAGCGAAGACGAGGCTTTGCAAAGGCGGGAGCCAGAGTCCGGAGGGAAGTAGCTGTTTTGGAATCTTGGGGGGGCTGCGCTGGAAGCAGGGCGCAGCGGCCGCCTGGCGCCCACCTCTTCTCCGTGCCCCCCTTCCCCCAGCTGCCTCCGCTTCCCTCGAAAAACCCGCCGCCCAGGAAACCGCTGGGGGCGCTCAGACCGCAGGCCCCCCACCTGCCGCCCCCCAGCGCCCCCACCGCGACCGCCCAACCCACCTGAAGAGGCCGTGGCTGACAGGGGTGCCCCCTCCCGCCAACTCCCCCCACACCTGCGGGCGGCTCTATTTATAACCTGGCGCCTGTGCAGGGCCTCCGGGCTGGAGCCCGCCGCTGCGCTGTGCTAATCGTCGCCGGCATCTCTGCGCCCCCCAGGGCCGTGGGAGATAAATTTAGCCTCAGGAAGCTCAGTGGAACATTTTCCAAAACTCCACATCCCGGAGTAGGCAAACAAACCTCCACTTCCCCCACCCTCCCTCTGCCCGACCACCAGGAGGCGCATGGCTGCTCTTCTGACCCAGGAGGCATTCTTGTTGGGCCATTTTCTTTTTAAAGATTTATTTAGGGCTGGGGAAATGGCAAAAATGGTGATACAAAAAGACGTTTTTTAAAAAAATATTTTAAAATATTTATTTATTCCCACTTTTTGCCCTTGTTTTATTGTTGTAGTTATTATTATTGTTGTTGTTATTGATGTCATTGTTGGATAGGACAGAGAGAAATGGAAGACAGAGAGGTGGAAAGACACCTGCAGACCTGCTTCACCGCTTGTGAAGCGACTCCCCTGCAGATGGGGAGCCGGGGGCTCGAACCGGGATCCTTAGGCGAGTCCTTGTGCTTTGTGCCACCTGCGCTAAATCCACTGCGCTACCACCCAACTCCCACAAAAAGACTTTAATGCCTGAGTCATCAGAGATCCCAGGTTTAATCCCCAGCACCACCATAAATCAGAATTGAGCAGTGCTCTGGAAAAAAAAAAAATTAAGGACCAGGGAGACAGCATATGGTTATGCAAACTTTCTTGCTTGAGGCCCCGAGGTCACAGATTTAATCTCTGTCACCACCATAAGGCATAGCTGGGCAGTACTCTGGGTTTAAAATTATGTATGTACATAGGTATTATTGTGGCACAAGTGATACCAAGAATAGCTGTATTCACAGTATCACATTCTTTTTCTCTGGCTTACGGTAGTGTGGGGAAATTGAACATGGGGCTTTGGAACCTCAAGCATGAGAGTCTTTTTACATAATCATTATGCTATTTCCCCTGCACTCAACTGTACCATATTCTATTGACCAGAGCACTGCCCAATTTTGATAATGGTGGTGCCAGGGATTGAACCTAGAACGTCTGGGGCCTCAGACATGAAAGTTTATTGCATAACCACTGTGCTGTCTCTTGGCCCTGCTTGCTGATTTGAAGCTGGGATAAGTTAGGGGTGAAAGGCAGAAGGGCACGAAGAAGTGGAAGTCAGAGGGGCCAGGGAATGGCGTGCCCCCTAGAGTTAGTAGTAAAGACTGGAGTCAAAACTAAACCTCAGGGAGAACTTGAGAAAGGGGTGGGACTTCTGTCTTGAAAGGGAAGTCGCTCTTGGGGGGTCTGTGCTGTTGGTCAAACAGCTGTCACATGTCTTTTTCTTCTGGCCTCTCCTTGTTGGATGGCAGGGGACTGTCCCAAGTTCATTACTAGAACTTTCAGTTTGCTGAGTGTGGCTCCTGAGACCACTTACCAATCACCTCTTTGATTCAGCTGCCTTCCGCCCCACAAGGAGAGCCACCCCCACCACCCCCCACCATCCCCACCCTACCCCCAACCCTGGGCGGGGCGGGACCTGTTCATAATTTCCTGCTGCACTTTCCCCTCTGGCTCCACCCATCCTCCTACACAAGGAGCCACTAGAGGGCGCAGGAAAGTTGAGGGGTAGGTGAGGTTTTAGTTTTGATTCTCAATTTTTTTAACACTGGAACTTAACTCTAATTGGGAAAAAGAATGTTGATTTTCTGGAGGCATCAGCATCTTTTTCCTTCTAGAGGAGTGAGGAGGACCAGGTAATCATGTCCTGTATGAACTGAGTGACAAGGAGGTTGGGGGAGGGGCAAACTAAGAACAGTGGGGGAGTTTAGGACAGAGCAGCCCTGGATGTGTGCAGTGAGTCCAGCACTGGACTTGGCGGTGTGAAGTCTGAGTGATGGCATTGCAAGGGTCAGAGTGATGCTCTGGTTCTGTCTGTCTTTCTGTGTCTCTCTTCCACTCTTTCATTAATAAATGAATAAATGCAGTTTAAGTAGGAAAGCAAGGAAATGGTGATGAAAGCAGATGGTATGGGGCTGTGCAGTGGTACACTAGGTAGAGTGCACAAGCTGCCATATGCAAGGACCTGGGTTCAGATCTTCAGTTCCCACCTGCAAGGGGGAAAGCTTTCACAAATGGTGAAGCAGCGCTGCAAGCATCTCTCTCTGCCACCACCCTTTTCTCTCAATGTCTTTCTGTCTCAGAAAGGAAATGAAGCTAGTGGTGAAGCAGGGCTGCAGGTGTCTGTCTCTCTCCCTCTCTATCTCCCTTGACCCTCTCAATTTCTGTCTCTATCCAATATTAAATAAATAATTTTGAAGAAGGAGCCCTTTCCAGCAGTGAAGGCCTTCCTGCAACATTCCTCTGGCAAAGGACTTCCTTCATCCCTCTCCCAAAGAGAAGAAGCAGAAGCACCTGGTGCAGAACCCAACTCTTCATGGATGTTGTATAAAAACACCACTGTCAGGTGCTGGGCCAGGCGGTGGCACAGTGGGTTCAGCTCACATGGCGTGAAGTGCAGGGACTTGCTTAAGGATCCTGGTTCAAGCCCCTGGCTCCCCACCTTCAGGGGTGGGTCCCTTCACAGGCAGTGAAGCAGGTCTGCAGGTGTCTTTCTCTTCCCCTCTCTGTCTTCCCCTCCTCTCTCCATTTCTCTCTGTCCTATCCAACAACAAATAACAACAATACTACTAACAACAATAATGATAACAGCAACGATAAACAACAAGGGCAACAAAAGGGGGAAAAATAGCCTCCAGCAGCAGTGGATTCATGTTGCAGGCACCGTGCTCCAGAGATAACCCTGGAGAAAAATAATAATAATAAAAAATCACCACTGTCTTTAGTCATCCACAAAGAATAGTTTTGTGTGTTGGCTGCTCCACTGTCCTCTGTCAGCCTACAAGAGGAAAAGCAAGGCTTACAGAAGGATGCTTCTTCAGATAGAAGCAGCGCTAAAAGCACCCAGAATCAAGACCAATGGGAAACCAACCCAATAAACACATTTTGGATAAAAAATAAAATTAACCCCACCTGTGAAGCAACTCCCCTGCAGGTGGGGTTAATTTTATTTTTTATCCAAAATGGTGTAAGGATCCCGGTTAGGCGGTGAAGCAGTTCTGTAGGTGTCTGTCTTTCTCTCCCCCTGTCTTCTCCTCCTCTCTCCATTTCTGTCTCTCCTATCCAACAATGACAACAATAATAACTACAACTATAAAACGACAAGGGCAACAAAAGGGAATAAATAAATATTTTTTTAATTAAATTAAAAAAAGAAAGATGGGAGAAAATGGCTACTAGACGTAATGGATTCTCAAAGGCACCTATGCCCAGCAATAACTCTGATGGTGATAAAATAATAATAAACTTAAACTAAAAGAAAAAAGAGAGAGAGAGGGAGGGGGCCAGGAGGTAGCACAGCAGGTTAAGTACACATGGTGCAAAGCACAAGGGCCAGCATAAGGATCCTGGTTCAAGCCCCTGGCTCCCCACCTGCAGGGAGGTCATTTCACAGGCAGTGAAGCAGGTCTGCAAGTGTCTATCTTTGTCTCCCCTCTCTGTCTTCCCCTCCTCTCTCCATTTCTCTCTGTCCTATCCAACAACGACAACAATAAAAAAAAGAGAGAGAAAGGGAATGGCAATTCTACACATCACCTTTTTTGATCCAGCTTCTTAGGCCTCTTACAACACCATTTTACAGGACCAGGTTAAGTGCACACACTATAGTGCACAGGGACTCAGGTTCCAGCCCCCTGGTCCCCACCTTCAGGGGGAAAGCTTCACGAGTGGTGAAGCAGGACTGTAGGTGTCTCCCTATCTCCTCCTCTCAATTTCCCTCTGTCTCTATCCAATAAAAGAATAATACTAAATGTTAAAAAAAAAAAAAGACATCAGTTTACTAGTGTTGGTTTCCAGGTAACAAATACATAAGTGGAAGGCAGGCTAACTGGACAACACCTTGAATATGAGGTCAGAAAACTGGGATTTGTGGTCCGGGAGGTGGCGCAGTGATAAAGCTTTGGACTCTCAAGCAGGAGGTCCTAAGTTCAATCCGCAGCAGCACATGTGCCAGAGTGATACTTGGTTCTTTCTCTCTCCTCCTGTCTTTCTCATTAATAAAGAAAATATTTAAAAATAAAGAAAGAAAATCGGGATTCATAAAATGACTACCCTGCAGCCAGGAGGTAGTATAGTGGCTACAGCACTGGATGTACAAGCATGAGGTTTCAGGTCAACCACACATGCCAGGATAATGCCCTGATTCTCTATTTCCTCTTTGTATCATAAGTAAAATTTTTTTCCCTGATGAGTGGGCTGAGGAGCTAGCATAATGGTGATACAAAAGACTTTCATGGGGCACAGAGTAGATAGCATAATGGTTATGCAAACAGACTCTCATGACTGAGGCTCCAAAGCCCAAGGTTCAATCCCCTGCATTACCATAACCAGAGCTGAACAGTGCTCTAACTAAAAAAAAAAAAAAAAAAAAAAAGTGGGGGAGTCAGGTGGTAGCGCAGCAGGTTAAGAGCACATGGCACAAAGCGCAAGGACCGGTAAGGATCCCAGTTTGAGCCCCTGGCTCCCCACCTGCAGGGGAGTCGCTTCACAAGCAGTGAAGCAGGTCTGCAGGTGTCTATCTTTCTCTGCCCCTCTCTGTCTTCCCCTCCTCTCTCCATTTCTCTCTGTCCTATCTAACAACGACAACAACAATAATAACTACAACAACAATAAAAACCAACAAGGGCAACAAGAGGGAAAATAAATAAATTTTTTAAAAAAGTGGTCCGGGAGGTGGCGCAGTGGATAAAGCATCATCAGACTCTCAAGCATGAAGTCCTGAGTTCAATCCCCAGCTACCAGACTTATGTCTGGTTCTTTCTCTCTCCTCCTATGTTTCTCATTAAATAAATAAAATCTTAAAAAAAAAAAAAAACCTTTCATACCTAAGGCTCAGAGGTCCCAGGTTCAATCTGTAGCACCACCATCAGCCAGTACTGAGCAGTGTTCTGGTTAAAGAAAAGCAAAGAAAGACTGCCCTATTGGAATGGGCTGTAGATAGATCATTTCATTTTTCTTTTCTACCTATGCTTCCTTCACATTAACATGGTAACATGGAATAACCACTCTTGTTCTCCCCACCTGCAGGGGGGAAGTTGCACAGTGGTGTCTCTTCTCTGTCAGCTATAAATAAATAAATAAATAAATAAATGGTACCAGGAATGGAGGAGTTGTGCAAGCACTTAATCCTACCTTTTCTAAAAAAAAAAATTACTTATTAAATATTTTTGTTATTGGATAGAGACAGAGAAGTTGAGAGGGAAGGGGGAGATAGAGAGGGAGAGAGATAGTTACAGTACTGCCCCACCACTCCTGAAGCTCTCCCCCTGCAGGTGGGGACCAGGGGTTTGAACCTGGGTTGTCCCACCCTGATGGAAAGCAAAAAACAAACAAACAAACAAAAAAAACCACCTTTGTTCTCCTACTTATGCGTTAACCAGAACACTGCTCAGCTCTGGTTTATGGTGGTTCCAGGACTTAAACCTGGACCTCAGAGCCTGAAGCTGGAGTTTGTTGTGCTGCCACTGATACTGTTTCCCTAACTGTACTGCTCTGCTACTTTTGAAGTGGCCTCTTGTGGTCAAAGTCCCTTGCTTGCTATATGCAAAGAGCACGAGAATGATGGGGAGGCTCCTGTTATTTTCCAGCCCTTGCCTCATCCCTCCATACGGAGATCTTTCTCTCACTAGCTCTGACACTCCCTGCTCCACCCTTCAGCTCTCCACTACCCTCTCCCCACAACCCTTGGGGCCTTCTTTCCTCTACCCACTTCCCTAGTGGTTATTGCACACATCCCTCCTGCTGGTAAGAACTTTGTGTCTGGACCTCAGGATCCAGGAGCCACCTGCTGGCATGGCCCCAGCTTGGTGGGAGTGAGGCCCAAGAAAGGAAAAGAAGTAGGCTGGTTGAGGCCCACACCTGTGGACATCTAATCTTTGACAAAGTGGCCCAGACTATTACATGGGGAAAGCAGAGTCTCTTCAACAAATGGTGTTGGAAACAATGGGTTGAAACATGCAGAAGAATGAAACTGAGTCACTGTATTTCACCAAATACAAAAGTAAATTCCAAGTGGATCAAGGACTTGGATGTTAGACCACAAACTATCAAATACTTAGAGGAAAATATTGGCAGAACTCATTTCCGCATAAATTTTAAAGACATTTTCAATGAAATGAATCCAATTACAAAGAAGACTAAGGCAAGTATAAACCTATGGGACTACATCAAACTAAAAAGCTTCTTCACAGCAAAAGAAACCACTACCCAAACCAAGAGACCCCTCACAGAATGGGAGATCTTTACATGCCATACAACAGATAAGAGTTTAATAACCAACATATATAAAGAGCTTGCCAGACTCAACAACAAGACAACAAATAACCCCATCCAAAAATGGGGGGAGGACATGGACAGAAGATTCACCACAGAAGAGATCCAAAAGCCCGAGAAACACATGAAAAAATGCTCCAAGTTTCTGATTGTCAGAGAAATGCAAATCAAGACAACAATGAGATACCACATCACTCCTGTGAGAATGTCATACATCAGAAAAGGTAACAGCAGCAAATGCTGGAGAGGCTGTGGGATCAAAGGAACCCTCCTACACTGCTGGTGGGAATTTCAATTGGTCCAACCTCTGTGGAGAACAGTCTGGAGAACTCTCAGAAGGCTAGAAATGGACCTACCCTATGACCCTGCAATTCCTCTCCTGGGGATATATCCTAAGGAACCCAACACATCCATCCAAAAAGATCTGTGTACACATATGTTCTTGGCGGCACAATTTGTAATAGCCAAAACCTGGAAGCAACCCAGGTGTCCAACAACAGATGAGTGGCTGAGCAAGTTGTGGTATATATACACATTGGAATACTACTCAGCTGTAAAAAAAACGGTGACTTCACCATTTTCAGCCGATTTTGGATGGACCTTGAAAAAATCATGTTGAGTGAAATAAGTCAGAAACAGAAGGATGAATATGGGATGATCTCACTCTCAGGCAGAAGTTGAAAAACAAGATCAGAAAAGAAAACACAAGTAGAACCTGAAATGGAATTGGCGTATTGCACCAAAGTAAAAGACTCTGGGGTGGGTGGGTGGGGAGAATACAGGTCCATGAAAGATGATGAATGACATAGTGGGGGTTGTATTGTTAAATGGGAAACTGGGGAATGTTATGCATGTACAAACTATTGTATTTACTGTTGAATGTAAAACATTAATTCCCCAATAAAGAAATAAATTTAGAAAAAAAGAAGTATGCTGGGCAGTGGAACACCCGGTAGAGTGCACAGGTTACTATGCCTGAGGACCTAGGTTCAAACCCCTGGTGCTCACCTGCAGGAGGAAGCTTCATGAGTGGTGGATAGTACTGCAGTTGTCTCTCCTTTGTCTCTCAATATCTGCCAAAAAATTAATAAAGCCCTCTCCCCCCAGGGGTGGTGGAATTGTGCTAGAGTTTGACAAGGGTTGGTGCTGGCCCAGAGGGTGTAGGCTGAGCTGGGGAGATAGCATAATGGTTCTGCAAAAAGGCTTTGAAGCCTGAGGCACCAAAGGTCCCAGGTTCAGTCCTCAGCACCACTATAAGCCAGAGCTGAGCAGTGCTCTGTTAAAAAAAAATTTTAAAAATTAAAGGAGCCAGGTGGTGGCACACCTGGTTAAGCACACAATTACAATGTGCAAAGACCTAGGTTTAGTTTTATTTTTGCCTCCAGGGTTATTGCTGGGGCTCGGTGCCTGCACTACGAACCCACTGCTCCTGGAGGCCATTTTTCTCATTTTGCCGCCCTTATTGTTATTGTTGCTATTGCTGTTGTTGTTGGCTAGGACAGAAAGAAATAGAGAAGGGAAGGAGAAATAGAGAAGGGAGGGAGAAACAGAGAGGGGAGAGAAAGATAGACAACTGAAAACCTGCTTCACCTCCTGTGCAGCGACCCCCCTGCAGGTATGGAGCCAGTGGCTCAAACCCAGGTCCTAGAGCCAGTCCTTGTGCTTGGCACCACCCAGCCCCCAAGACCTAGGTTTAAGCCGGTGGTCCCCACAAGCAGGGGGAAAGCATCACAAATGGTGAAGTAGGGCTGCAGGTGTCTGTCTCTTTCCCTTTCTATCTCCTCCTCTCCTCTCAATTTATCTGTCTCTATCCATACTAAATAAATAAAAATACTATTTTAATTTGCTAAGGCAGAGAAATTGAGAGGTAAGGGGAAATAGAGAGGAAGACAGACAGATACAGCACAGCTTCTTCACTTGTGGAGCTTCCCTTCTGCAGGTGGGGACTAGGGACTTGAACCTGGGCTTTAATGCTTGGTAACTTGACTAAGTGCACCACCACTCAGCAACTTCCCCAAAGATTTATTAATGAATGAGAAAGAATCAAAGTATCACCCTGGCACACATGATGCCAGGGATTGAATTCAGGGCATCATATTGGGAGTCCAGGGCTCTAGCCACTATACCATCTCCTAAGCCACAAATTCAGTTTTTAAAAAACATTTGTATTGGAGTCAGGCGTTAGCACAGCGGGTTAAACATATGTGGCGCGAAGAGTAAGGACCCCGGTTTGAGCCCCCTGCTCCCCACCTGCAGGGGAGTTGCTTCACAGGCAAAGCAGGTCTGCAGGTGTCTTTCTCTCCCCCTCTGTCTTTCCCTCCTCTCTCCATTTCTCTCTCTGTCCTATCCAACAACGACGATAACAATAAAACAAGGGCAACAAAAGGGAATAAATATTTAAAAAAACATGTTTTTTTGTTTGTTTACTTTTTTGTTTATGGAGAGAGGAGGGGAAGACAGAGAGGGGGAGAGAAAGATAAACACCTACAGATCTGCTTCACTGCCTGTGAAGCGACCTGTAGATGGAGAGCCAGGGCCTCAGACCCAGGATCCTTTTGCAGGTCTTTGCGCCACGTACGCTTAACCCTCTGCACCACTACCTGGCTCCCACTTTAAATTTCTTTATTGGGGAATTAATGGCTTGTAGTTGAGAGTAAAATACAATAGCTTATGCATGCATAACATTTCCACATAACAATACAACCCCCACTAGATCCTCCTCTGCCATCATGTTCAAACCTGAACTCTCCCCCTCCACTCCAAAGTCTTACTTTGGTGCAATACACCAACTCCAGTCTGCTTAGTGTTTTCCATACTGATCTTGTTTTTCAACTTCTACCTATGAGTGAGATCATCCCATTTTCATCCTTTTGTTTCTGACTTATTTCACATAACATGATTTCTTCAAGCTCTATGCAAGATGGGGTGAAAAAGAGTGAAATCACCATTTTAATAGCTGAATAGTATTCCATTGTGTATATAGACCACAATTTACTCAGCCATCTGTTGTTGGACATCTGGGTTGCTTCCAGGTTTTGGCTATTATAAAGTATGCTCCTAAGAACATATGTATACACAAATCTTTTTGGATGGGTAAGTTTGGTTCCTTATTTATATCCCCAGGAGAGGAATTGCAGGGTCACAGGGAAGGTCCACTTCTAGCCTTCTGAGAGTTCTCCAAACTGCTCTCCACAGGGGTTGGACCAATACACATTTCCACCAGCAGTGCAGGAGGGTCCTTTTGTCCCCACAATCTCTCTAGCATTTGTTGCTACCTTTACTGATATAAGACACTCTCACAGGAGTGAAGTGGCATCTTATTGTTGTCTTTATTTGCATTTCTCAAACAATGACTTGGAACTTTTTTTCATGTTTATTGGCCATTTGGCTCTCTCTCTCTTTTATTTTATTTTATATGAGAACATTGTTTTTAACTCTGATTTAAACCTGGGACTTTAGAATCTCAGACATGGGAGTCTCTTTGTATAAACATTATGCTATCTTCTCCAATCTGGTTTGATTTTATTTATTTTTTCTGGTTTGATTTTATTAGTCATCCTCAGATTTTTTTTTCTTTCTCTTGATACTGTAATAGTTGAGCAAATGCATTTTAGTTCTGAGACAAGATATATTTGTATGTCTAGCCATACTTATTTTAAATTCTTTTTTTTTAATCTTTATTTGGATAGAGACGCCAGAAATCTAGAGTGAAGGGAGTGACAGAGAGGGAGAAAGACAGACACCTGCAGCCCTGCTTCACCACTTGTGAAGCTTTCCCCCTGCAAGTGGGGGCCAGGAGCTCAAACCCAGGTCCTTGCACACTGTAACATGTGCACTCAACCAGGTGCGCCACCACCTGGTCCTGGATCTCTTTTTTTTTAAAAGATATTTTCCTTTTTTTTTTAATATTTATTTTCCCTTTTGTTGCCCTTGCTGTTTTTTCATTGTTGTTGTAGTTGTTGATGTTGTTGTTAGACAGGACAGAGAGAAATCTAGAGAGGAAGGGAAGACAGAGAGGGGGAGAAAAAGACAGACACCTGCAGACCTGCTTCATCTCCTGTGAAAGGACTCCCTTGCAGTTGGGGAGCCGGGGGCTCCAACCGGGATCCTTACTCCGGTCCTTGCGCTTTGCGCCACATGCGCTTAACCTGCTGCGCTACTGCCCGACTCCCAATATTTTCCTTTTTAAATATATTTTTTAGTATTTTTATTTATTATTGGATGGAGAAATTGAGAGGAAAGGGGCAGATAGAGAGCCTGCAGCCCTACTTCACCACTTGTGAAGCTTTCCCCTTACAGGTGGGGACCAGGGGCTTGAACTTGGGTCCTTCCACACTTTAATGTGTGTGCTTAACCAGGTATGCCACCCTTGGGTCTCTTCCATGGAGAATATTCTGTTCATAGCCTCTCTCCATATTTGGATGGGGTTGTTTTCTTGTTGCTGAGTTTGGTGAGCTCTTTATATATTTTGGTTATTAGCTTCTTGTCTGATGTATGGCATGTAAAGATCTCCCATTCTATGAGAGGTCTCTTTATTTGGATGGTAGCTTCCTTTGCTTTTTAATTTGCTACAGTCCGACTGTTTTATTTGTTATTGAATTCATTTCACTGATTGAAGATGTCTTTAAAATTTATATGGAAAAGAGTTCTGGGGAGCCAGGCGGTGGTGCAGCTGGTTAAGCGCACATGTCAAGAAGTGCGAGGGCCAGCATAAGGATCCTGGTTCAAGGCCCTGGCTCCCCACTACAGGGGGTTTGCTTCACAGGTAGTGAAGCAGGTCTGCAAGTGTCTATCCTCTCACTTCCTCTATCTTCATTAAACATTTGTTTTTAATATTTATTTATTTATTTCCTTCTGCTGCCCTTGTTTTATTGTAGTTATTATTGATGTCATTGTTGTTGGATAGGACAGAGAGAAACAGAGAAAGGAGGGGAAGACAGAGAGGGGGAAAGATAAGACATCTGTAGACCTGCTTCACCTAGACCTGCTTCACCGCTTGTGAAGCGACTCCCCTGCAGGTGAGGAACCCGGGTCCTTACGCCAGTCCTTGCACTTTGCACCACCTGCAGTTAACCTGTTGCACTACCGCCCAACTCCCTAAACATTTATTTTAAAATATTTGCAGCACTACTTCATCATTCGTGAAGCTTCCCCCACCCAGCCTGCATGTGGGGACTTGAACCTGGGTTTTCCTCAATGTCATAATATAATGTGTGTGCTTTACCAGGTATGCCACTGTCTGCCCCCCCAACAACTTTTTAGCTTAGGAGTTCAGCATCTTATCTACCCTGCTGAGATTTTTTTTCCTTTAATGATTTATTCATTTATTTGAAAGAAGAGAAGAGAGCAGCAGAGCATCATTCTGACACACACGATACCAGGCACAGAACTTGGGTCCTCATGCTTAAGCAGCCAATGCTTTATCCATTACACCACCTCCTAGGCTGCCTTGCTGAGATGTCACTGGTCCCAGACAGCAGGCCCTAGCCCTGCCCTAGAATCTGCCAGAAGCAGGGGCTGGGGAGGAGACCGGAGCTGAGGCAGACAGCACAAAGGATCCATACATGTGGGTCCATCCTTGGTCCAGCATGGGGGTCCCAGTAGTCTCACGGGTGCTGGCAGGCACTAAAGAAGAGAAGAGGGTGCTGAGAAGAAGGTATCTTGGAAGTTGCTGCCCAAGTCCTGTCCCCTCCTGCCCACCTGAGCTGTGTGGTGGCCTCTGGTCCTACATCAGTCAGTCAGTCCAACAGCTCCTTGATGCACCAGCAGCATAGCAGGATGTAAGCAACTTCCTTCAGGGTCCACTGCAGGCTATCCCAGACTGTGCCCATCTTTACCATGGGCACCCGGAGCCCCAAGTCTCCCAGGGCCCCTCCGAGGGTGAAGGGAAGGGCCTGGGCCAGGGGCTGTGTCCGGGCCTGCATGTGGGCATCAGCTATGAGGCAGAGCAGGGGAGACACTTCCTGGGCCTTTTATCAACTGTTCCCAACCCCCTCAGGCCTCATGACCATGGGGGACAAAGGCCCCTGGGTCTATGCAGGGAAGGCTCTGGGCCTGAGTCAGGCTGAGTCAGCCCCTATGGACTGGGTAGAGGGGTCAGGCTGCGTGTGTGTGTGTGTGTGTGTGTGTGTGTGTGTGTGTGTGTGGTGGGGGGACTGGCCAGCTCAGCTCACTTCCAGCTTGAGCTGCCTGTGAAGCTTCAGTGCCCTGTCTGTTGTCCCGTCCCCTGGAGGTTGGCACAGGGTCCTCCTTGCTCCCAGCCACTGGTTTTGCTCAGGCTGAAGTTGAGGATTATTACCTAGTAGGGCTGGAGGTGGTACAGTAGATAAAGCCTTGGACTCTCAAGCATAAGGTCCTGAGTTAGATCCCAGGGATTGCATATGCCCAAGTGATGCTCTGCTTCCACTCTCTATAAATTATTTTTAAATTTATTATTATTAGTTATTATTACACCGCCATCACTACTACTGCTGCTACTACTACTATCAGAGCACTGCTCAGCTCTGGCACATGGTGGGCAGGGGACTGAACCAGGGACTTTGGTCTCTCTCTCTCATAAATAAGAGTGGGTCATCACCAAACATGAGGTCCTGACTTTGATCCCTGGCATTGTATGTGCCAGAGTGATGCTCGGATTTTTTTTTTCTCTCTCTCATGTAAATAAATAAATTAAAGAGAATAATCATCAAGAACTCTATTCTGGAACATTTTGCCCTTGCCTTAGGTTGAGCATGGCCAGCTCAGTGCTGGAAGGGGAGTCTGGCCCACTTGCCCTTCCCACCTCCCTAGCACACACAGCCAGAGCACAGGGCTGGGGACTGTTTACTGATAGGCTACATACAGCTGGGCCACACCCCCTCCAGGTGCAGGGGCTCAAGTGCGGGAGTTGCGCTCCTCCTCCTCATTCTCCAGCAGGTAGGCGGGGCGGTAGGTGGGTTGTCCTCCTGGGCTCAGGCACTTGAGGGCTGGGTTCTGCGAAGTGTTCTCACGACTCCCCAGGGATGTGTAACTGGAGTGAGGGGACAGGGATGGGGTAAGAGTGTGGAGTGGAGGTTTTCCTCCCCAGCACCCCCATCCTCTTTGCCCCCTTCTCCCCAGCAGCCTTACCCTCGGTCATACAGGATACAGTAGGGGATGAACAACTGGCGCAGGAAGTCCCAGATGTCCTTGTAGGTCCAGTCCTGGCAGGTCAGGGAGGCAGAGAGGGAATCATGGGTCTGTACCCCGCCCCTGTCTACACCTCCCCTGGGCCTGTCATCTGGGTCTTTGGATCCAGGAGGAGGAAACCTGCCTTCCATGCCCTCTTCCACTTTGGGGCCCTCTGGCAGGCATGTGAGCCCTGCAGTGCCCTGTGCTGGAACTTTCTGTGACTATGGCTGTGTTCTGGCACAGTTCTGCCCAGTGTGCAGATCATTCAAAACTCAGCTAGGGCCACCAAAGAACTGTTTTGTTTATTATTTCATTTTTATTATCTTTGCTTAGCTCTGGGTTATGGTGATGCTGAGGACTGAACCTGAGGCTTCAAGGTTCATGAGTCTTTGTTTTTTTTGGGTCCCCCCCATCTTTCTTTTTTACCAGAGCATTGTTCAGCTCTGGCTTGTGGTGGTGTGGGGGACTGAACCTGGGATTATGGAGCTTCAGGCATGAGAGTCTGTTTGCATAACCATTATGCTATCTACTCTCCGCCCTTTTTTTTTTCTTTTCTTTTTTTTTTTTTTTTTTTACTATACTGTCTTTCCAGCTATCCTTGTTACATGTGGCCCAAGAGGTGGCACAGTGGATCAAGTGCTGGACTCTTAAGCATGAGGTCCTGAGTTTGATCTCTAGCATTACATGTGCCGAAGTGATGCTCTGTGTGTGTGTGTGTGTGTGTGTGTGTGTGTTGCTCTCTTTTCACCTTCCCTGCTTTCATTAATAAATACATTTTACTTTTTTATTTTTAAGCCATTTAATATATATCAGTCTGGGAGGTGGTGCAAGCACTAGACTCTCAAACATGAGGTCCGGAATTCAATCTCTAGCATCACATGTGTCAGAGTGATGTTTTGCTTCTCTCTCTCTCTCTTTCTCTTGTGTAAATAAAACAAAACAAAATTTACCTTGTCACCAGTCACACACAATCCATCTTTTTACCACACTAAAACTGCGCTCAGTAAACAAAGGCCAAAGGTAGAATGACCAGAGCACAGGCTCCCTTGGGAGTTGGTCCCTCCATTTATCCCCCAGCACCCCACCCCACCCCCACCCTGCCCCAAGCTGGGGTGCACTGGCCATTGGCAGAGGCAGCAGACCCATCCAGTTACCAGCAATGGATTGACGCGCATGAAGGTGGGCCAGCCAGTGTCGGTGGGGCTGAAGGGGCTGAGGCTGCGGGAGTAGGGGTCGGTGCGTCGAGTGCCCATCAGCACTGCCTGCAGCTGGGGGTGGCGCACCTGCAGCTCACCTAGGGCCTGCTTCATGTCACCCTGTACCTCCAACACCTGCAGGTTATACCTGAGGGAGGAGGTGAGTCAGGGTGGGGCCCCACCAAGGTTCTCTAGCAGCCCAGACCTTAGTCTTCCAATGAACTTGCTTGCTTTTTCCCTTCCTTCCTTTCATTTTGTTTATTGGATAGAAGCAGAGAGAAATCGAGAGGGAAGGGGTGACAGGGAGAGAGACAGAGACACCTGCAGCGCTGCTTCATCACCCTTGAAGCATTTCCCCCTTGCATGTAGGGACTGCGGGCTTAAACCTGGGTCCTTGTGCACTGTAACGTGTGCTCAACCAGGTGCGCCACCCCCATCCCCATACCTCTTAATGGTGTCCTGCAGGAACTGCTCCAGCTCGGGGAAAGGGGAGATGCTGCGGATATGCAGGATCTGGAGGGGCTCTCTGGTATCTGGGCACTTCCTGGAGGGGAGGGAACCCACAGGCTCACCAGGATGCCAAAGATGACTGATGTTCTCTGCTCAGGGGTAGACACCCTTCCATGTATTAGAACCCACTTCCACCAGGAAGCCCACAGGGATTGCTCCTCTCCGATCCGGAATGCACACCCCACTTTAGGTGAGTAGGTTTCTCCTCCTTAGCAGGAGCACTCAAGCACCCCCACCCAGGGCCCGACATATATTAAGTGTTCAATATACAGGGTGGTTAAGTGTCTACTGGTTTCCTCCCTGGGCTGTGGAGCTGGAAGAGGGGTGTCCAAGGGCTTGGTCTGAGGAGGGGGGTTCACCTCTGTACAGCTGCATGGAACAGATGCAGGAGGGCAGTGCAGTCCTTGCCACCATTGAAGCCGACACATAGCTGGCTGAGCTTGTACTGGGCCAAGGCGGTCTCAATAGTCTGCAGAGCCCCAGCCACCTTGCTCCCTAGAGAAGACCCTGCCAGGAGGTGGGAATGAGCATCAGAGACAGGCCAGCAGAGGTGGGGCATGCGAAGGGCCTGCCACACAGTCACAGGTTGCCTCCCTCTCCCTCAGGGCTCTAGGTTCATTTCCACTCACTAAGCCTCGTGCTCCTCCAAACCTTCCTTCCAAACCTTATCTCTCTCTGCCCCCACCCCAATTTAGCCCAATTCCTGACCTGACCACATCCTCATCATTTGGCTCTGGGATGTGTTCTCTGTTCTCTCATCTCACTGGTGTGGATTCCCCACCATGTCACTGTGGCCAAAACTCGGTGCACTGCAAATAGGCACCTGATCTGGTCTGACTGTGAGTGGGGGGCTGGGCAGTGGTGCACCTATAGAGTGCATATATCCCCATGCGTTTGGACCTGGGTTTGAGCCCCCAGTCCCTACTTGCAGGAGGAAATCTGTGAGTGGTGGAACAGGGCTGCAGGTGTGTCTCCTTTCCCTATGAATTTCTGTCTCTATTAAAAAAAAAAAAAAGAGGGAGGAGACTCGGATGGTGGCACACCTGGCTGAGCAAACATGTTACAATGCCCAAGGACCAAGGTTCAAGTCCTTGAACCCCACCTGCAGAGGGAAAGCTTCTCAAATGGTGAAGCAGAGCTGCAGGCGCCTCTCTCTCTCTCTCTCTCTCCCTCTCAACTTCTCTCTGTCTTTATCCAATAAAAAAGAGTGGTCCGGGACATAGCATTGAACTCTCAAACATGAGGTCCTGAGTTCAATTTCTGGCAACCTGTGTTTAAGAGTGATGTCTGGTTTCTTTCTCTCCTTATAGGGCTCATAAATAAATAGATAAATCTAGCAATTGATTAAAATGTTTATTGACTTATTGTTTGATAGAGGCAGAGAGACTGAGAGGGAAGGGCCACCAAACCCCAGGTGCTGCTATGACTCCATTCTGACTTCCCTGGGCACATGACCTCACCATGCTTCCTGGAGCCTCACCTCACCGCAGCTTTACCCCCTAGGGAAACAGGCTGGGAGATGGATCTGCCTGCCAATGCTCATGTCCAGAATTCCCAACTTTTGCACCCCATAAAGATCTTTGGTCCAGACTCCCTGAGGGATAAACAATAGGAAAGTTTCCAGTGGAGGGAATGGGACGCAGAACTCTGGTGATGAGAACTGTATGGAATTATACCCCATAACAACTATACCCCTTGTGGTCCGGGAGGTGGTGCAGTAGATAAAGCATTGGACTCTCAAGCATGAGGTCCTGAGTTCAATCCCCGGAAGCACATGTACCAGAGTGATGCCTGGTTCCTTCTCTCACCTCCTATGTTTCTCATTAATAAATAACTAAAATAGTTTTTTAAAAAAAGATAACCCTTACAACCGTGTAAATCAATATTTAACCAGTAATAAAAAAATAAAACATGGAGGAGTCGGGCTGTAGTGCAGCGGGTTAAACGCAGGTGGCACAAAGCACAAGGACCAGCCTAAGGATCCCCGTTCGAGCCCTGGCTCCCCACCTGCAGGGGAGTCACTTCACAAGCGGTGAAGCAGGTTTGCAGGTGTCTATCTTTCCTTCCCCCTCTCTGTCTTCCCCTCCTCTTTCCTTTTCTCTCTGTCCTATACAACAACAATGACAACAATAATAACTACAACAATAAAACAACAAGGGCAACAAAAGGGAATAAATAAAATAAAATAAAAATATTAAAAATATAGGAGCAACGTCTGGAGGCGGGGCTACAAGCAGCAGCAGATCTCTTTCTCTCCTCTCCTCTCCCAGATCAACTAGGAATACCAAAGGAGACCACCTAGGACGGAAACAAGACAGGACTAGAACCACTACAGGAACCCACCAAATCACCGGTGAGTGCAAACACGTGTGGCTGGTGACAGAGAGGAGCCTAGGGAGAGATTAAATGGCTGGTAACAGTCTGGCAGTTTATCAGTTAAGACAACACCTCCAGTCTGTTCCACCAACAAGGGGACAGCTGAAGGGAGGAGAGAACTCCCCAGAGACTCACCACGTGCAACTCTGAGTCTCCATTCCTACTGCCCTCAGAATCTGGAATAGCAGCAGGGAGGGACACCAGGGGACAGAAATCTAACCAGGAAACTCAGGAGAACACCTATACCTCCACAGTAGCACAGCAGTGGGGCTGTGAAAGTCTCTTTGCGTAACCACTGGATTATCTCTGCCACACCCTGCTTTATCTCTTGGTCAGGAGTCAGTGATTAAGCTAAGGAGCCTACTTTTAGTTTAAAAGCCCTAAGGATCCCATAGCCTACAGGGAAGAAAAAGCACAAAGAGGCTTTTAAGCCACTGAGCTCCAAATCAGGGATTAAAATACTAGAAATAACTGTTAACTTCCACCACTGTGAACCCTTTAATTAACTTACTTAGACAAAAGTCAATCCAGGCAATAGTGATTAGTAATTTGAAAAGTACTAAGAGAGGGAACTCATAACATATTATATAAAATGGGTAAACCAACAAGAATATTGGAGAAATGAACCAGGACAAGAGTCCAGCTAAAAGCCCCCCCAAAGGGTGAAGCACAAAATAATGAGTTCAACATCCAAACACTAGCTAGGAAATAATCACAGGAGTGAGTAAAGAATTTGAAAGAATTGTAATCAGAAATACAGGAACAAAAAATGAGACTCTGGAAGAAAACACTGATTATCTCAAGGTTATTAGACAGCTCAAAGCTGAAATAGCTGAGCTAAGAACACAACTAGCTGAACAAACTAAAACAGTATCTGAACAGGGTAACAAAATAGATGAACTCCAGAAAACAGTAGAGGGCAGAGAGAATAGAATCAATGAGGCTGAAGATAGAATTAGCAAGATCAAGGACGAATTAGAGACAACTAAAAAAGAAGTAAGAGATCTCAAAAAGAGATTAAGAGATGTTGAAAACAACAACAGAGTCCTATGGGATGACTTCAAAAGAAACAAAATACAAATTATTGGCTTACCAGAGGAAGAAAGAGAGGGAGAGGAAGAAAGCATTCTTCAGGCCATAATTGCTGAAAACTTCTCTACTCTAGATAACATCAAAGACATAAAGATTCAAGTAGCCCAGAGGGTCCCAAACAGATAACACGGACTTAAAGACACCAAGACACATCATATTTAGAATGGAAAGGAATAAGGATAAAGAAAGGATCCTGAAGACTGCAAGAGAAAAACAAAGAGTCACCTACAGAGGAAAACCCATAAGATTAGCAGCAGTCTTTTCCATACAAACACTAAAGGCCAGAAGAGAATGGCAAGATATCTATTGAGTGCTCAATGAGAAAGGCTTTCAACCAAGAATACTATATCCTGCAAGACTGTCATTCAGACTAGATGGAGGCATCAAAACCTTCTCAGACAAGCAACAGTTGAAGGAAGCAACCATCACCAAGCCTGCCCTGAAAGAAGT
The DNA here is from genome assembly GCF_950295315.1 of Erinaceus europaeus. NCBI lineage: Eukaryota > Metazoa > Chordata > Mammalia > Eulipotyphla > Erinaceidae > Erinaceus > Erinaceus europaeus. Next base: position 48,678,570 of record NC_080172.1, on the reverse strand, counting down.
TCTGAAAGCTCTCCTATAAACAGTCAGACCATCATAAATAGGACATATATCAGAACACTCTAAAACTCTACAAGAATGGTGTCAAAATATCTTCCATCTTTGATATAAATAAATGTCAATGGCCTGAATTCACCTATTAAAAGACACAGAGTAGGAAGATGGATCAGAAAACACAACCCAACAATATGCTGTCTACAGGAAACCCACCTAACTCAACAAGACAAACACAGACTCAAAGTGAAAGGATGGAAAACTATCATACAGGCCAATAGCCTGTATGACCAAAAAAAAAAAAAAAGGGCAGGGACAGCTATTTTCATATCTGACATGACAGACTTTAAAATAGATAAGATTAAAAAAGATAGGAATGGACACTACTTAATGCTCAGAGGATCAGTCAATCAAGAGGACTTAGCAATTATTAACATCTATGCACCCAATGAGAAGCCATCTAAATACATTAAACGTCTACTGAAAGAGCTACAGCAATATATTAACAGCAACACAATCATAGTAGGGGACTAATCTCAACTTGACAGATCATCCAGGCAGAAAATCAATAGATATAAGGGAGCTAAATGAAGAGATAGATAAACCAGAACTATTGGACATTTTCAGAGTCATTCATCCCAAGAAACTGTAATACATATTTTACTCAAATCCACATGGGTCATTGTCAAGGACAGACCATATGTTAGGCCACAAAGACAACATCAGCCAATTCAAGAGCACTGAAATCATCCCAAGCATCTTCTCAGACCACAGTGGAATGAAACTAACACTTAACAATCAACAAAAGATTAGTAACAGTCCCAAAATGTGGAAGCTCAACAGTACACTTCTTAACAACTTCTGGGTCCAAGAGGAAATCAAGGAAGAAATCAAAATGTTTCGAGAGTTCAATGTAAATGAAGACACAAGTTATCAAAATATTTGGGACATAGCTAAGGCAGTACTGAGAGGGAAGTTCATAGCTATACAAGCACACATTAGGAAACAAGAAAAAGCACAAATAAACAACCTTCTGCACATCTTAAAGACCTAGAAGAAGAAGAACAAAGGAACCCTAAAGCAACCAGAAGGACAGAAATCACTAAAGTTAGGGTAGAAATAAATAACATTGAGAATAAGAAAACCATACAAAAGATCAACGAAAGTAAATGTTGGTTCTTCGAAAGAGTGAACAAAATAGACAAACCTTTAGCCAGACTCACAAGACAAAAAAGGGAGAAGACCCAAATAAATCATATACTAAATGAAAGAGGAGCTATCACGACACAGCAGAAACTCAACAGATCATGCGAGGCTTCTATGAACAACTATATGCTACCAAGCTAGAAAACCTGGAAGAAATGGACGATTTCCTAGATACCTACCAACTTCCAAAACTAAAAGGAAGTAGATAACATGAACAGGCCCATCACAACTAATGAAATTCAAACAGTTATCAAAAATCTTCCCAAAAATAAAAGTCCTGGACCAGATGGTTTTACAAATGAATTCTACAAAACCTTCAAAGAAGAACTAATACCTCTACTTTCTAAAGTCTTGCGGAAGATTGAAGACACTGGAATACTCCCTGCCAGCTTCTATGAAGCCAACATCATTCTGATATCAAAAGCAGACAGGGATACAACCAAAAAAGAAAACTACAGATCGATATCTCTGATGAACATAGATGCTAAAATACGGAACAAAATTCTAGCCAAACGGATATAGCAGTATATTAAAAAGATTGTTCATCATGACCAAGTGGGGTTTATCCCAGGCATGCAAGGTTGGTTTAATATGCGTAAATCAATCAACGTGATCCACCACATCAACAAAAGCAAGACCAAAAACCACATGGTGATATCAATAGATGCAGAGAAAGCCTTTGACAAAATACAACATCACTTTATGATCAAAATGCTACAAAAAATGGGAAGAGATGGAAAATTCCTGAAGATAGTGGAGTCTATATATAGCAAACCTACAGCCAACATCATACTCAATGGTGAAAAACTGGAAGCATTTCCACTCAGATCAGGTACTAGACAGGGATGCCCACTATCACCATTACTATTCAACATAGTGTTAGAAGTTCTTGCCACAGCAATCAGGCAGAAGCAAGGAATTCAAGGGATACAGATTGGAAGAGAAAAAGTCAAACTCTCCCTTTTTGCAGATGACATGATAGTATACATAGAAAAACCTAAGGAATCCAGCAAGAAGCTTTTGGATATCATCAGGAAATACAGTAACGTGTCAGGCTACAAAATTAACATTCAAAAGTCAGTGGCTTTCCTCTATGCAAACACTAGTTAGAAGAAATTGAAATCCAGAAATCAATTCCTTTTACTATAGCAACAAAAACAATTAAATATCTAGGAGTAAACCTAACCAAAGAAGTGAAAGACTGTATACTGAAAATTATGCGTCACTACTCAAGGAAACTGAAAAAGACACAAAGAAGTGGAAAGATATTCCATGTTCATGGGTTGGAAGAATTAACATCATCAAAATGAATATACTACCCAGAGCCATCTACAAATTTAACGCTATCCCCATCAAGACCCCAAGCACATTTTTTAGGAGATAGAACAAATGCTACATATGTTTATCTGGAACCAGAAAAGACCTAGAATTGCCAAAACAATCTTGAGAAAAAAGAACAGAACTGGAGTCATCACACTCCCAGATCTCAAATTGTATTATAGGGCCACTGTCATCAAAACTGCTTGGTACTGGAACATGAATAGACACACTGAACAGTGGAATAGAATTGAGAGCCCAGAAGTGAGCCCCCACACCTATCTTTGACAAAGGTGCCCCGACTATTAAATAGGGAAAGCAGAGTCTCTTCAACAAATGGTGTTGGAAACAATGGCTTGAAACATGCAGAAGAATGAAACTGAACCACTGTATTTCACCAAATACAAAAGTAAATTCCAAGTAGATCAAGGACTTGGATGTTAGAACACAAACTATCAGATACTTAGAGGAAAATATTGGCAGAACTCTTTTCCGCATACATTTTAAAGACATCTTCAATAAAACGAATCCAATTACAAAGAAGACTAAGGCAAGTATAGACCTATGGGACTACATCAAATTAAAAAGCTTCTTCACAGCAAAAGAAACCATTTCCCAAACCAAGAGACCCCTCACAGAATGGGAGAAGATCTTTACATGCCATATATCAGACAAGAGTTTAATAACCAACATATATAAAGAGCTTATCAAACTCAACAACAAGACAACAAATAACCCCATCCAAAAATGGGGGGAGGACATGGACAGAAGATTCACCACAGAAGAGATCCAAAAGCCCGAGAAACACATGAAAAAATGCTCCAAGTTTCTGATTGTCAGAGAAATGCAAATTAAGACAACAATGAGATACCACTTCACTCCTGTGAGAATGTCATACATCAGAAAAGGTAACAGCAGCAAATGCTGGAGAGGCTGTGGGATCAAAGGAACCCTCCCACACTGCTGGTGGGAATGTCAATTGGTCCAACCTCTGTGGAGAACAGTCTGGAGAACTCTCAGAAGGCTAGAAATGGACCTACCCTATGATCCTGCAATTCCTCTCCTGGGGATACATCCTAAGGAACCCAACACATCCATCCAAAAAGATCTGTGTACACATATGTTCTTGGCAGCACAATTTGTAATAGCCAAAACCTGGAAGCAACCCAGGTGTCCAACAACAGATGAGTGGCTGAGCAAGTTGTAGTATATATACACAATGGAATACTACTCAGCTGTAAAAAATGGTGACTTCACCGTTTTCTGCCAATCTTGGATGGACCTTATTAAGTGAAATAAGTCAGAAACAGAAGGATCAATATGGGATCATCTCACTCTCAGGCAGCAGTTGAAAAACAAGATCAGAAGAAAAAAAAAAAAAAACACAAGTAGTACCTGAAATGGAATTGGCGTATCGCACCAAAGTAAAAGACTCTGGGGTGGGTGGGGGGAGAGAATACAGGTCCAAGAAGGATGACAGAGGACCTGGTGGGGGTTGTATTGTTTGTTATATGGGAAACTGGGGAATGTTATGCATATACAAACTATTGTATTTACTGTTGAATGAAAAACATTAATTCCCTAATAAAGAAATTAAAAAAAAAAAAAGAACAGCAGTGAGCAATTACAAAAGCTGGACTTCCCACTTTCTACACCTCATAATAATCCTGGGTCCATACTCCGTGAGGGATAAAAAAATAGGAAGAAAAAAAACAAAAATAGGAAAGCTTTCAAAGGAGGGGATGGGATACGGAGTTCTGGTGGTGGGAATGTATGGAAATATACCCCTCTTATCCTATGTTATTGTCAATATTTCCACTTTTTTAAATATATTTTTTTAAATTAATTAATTTATTTATTCCCTTTTGTTGCCCTTGTTTTATTGTTGTAGTTATCATTGCTGTCATTGTTGTTGGATAGAACAGAGAGAAATGGAGAGAGGAGGGGAAGACAGAGAGGGGGAGAGATAGATAGACACCTGCAGACCTGCTTCACCGCTTGTGAAGTGACTCCCCTGCAGGTGGGGAGTCGGGGCTCAAACCGGGATCCTTATGCCGGTGCTTGTGCTTTGCGCTACTGCCCGATTCCCCAATACTTCCATTTTATAAATAAAATTATATATGTATATTAAATAAAATATGAGTGCTGGGCGGTAGCCCAGCGGTTTAAGCACACACGGCGCAAAGCGTAAGGACTGGCGCAAAGATTCCAATTTGAGCCCCCAGCTCCCCACATGAAGTGGAGGTCATCTCACAAGCGGTGAAACTAGTCTGTAGGTATCTTTCTCTCCCCCTCTCTATCTTCCTGTCTTCTCTGTTCTATCCAACAACAATGACAGCAATAACAACAGCAATAAACAAGGGCAACAAAAGGGATAAAATAGCCTCCAGGAGCAGTGGATCCCTAGTGCAGGCCTGGAGCTCCAGCAATAACCCTGGAGGCAAAAAAAAAAAAAAAGCTTTGTGAGTGGTGAAGCAGTGCTGCCGGGGTCTCTATCTTTCTCCCTATCACCCCCTTCCCTCTCAATTTCTGGCTGTCTCTACCCAATAGATAAAGATAATTTAAAAAAATAAAATAAAACAGGAGTCGGGCTGTAGCGCAGAGGGTTAAGAGCAGGTGGCACAAAGGACCAGCTTAAGGATCCCAGTTCAGACCCCTGACTCCCCACCTACAGGGGAGTCACATCACAAGCACTGAAGCAGGTCTGCAGGTGTCTATCGTTCTCTCCCCGTTTTCCCCTCCTCTCTCCATTTCTCTCTGTCCTATCCAACAACGACGATAACAATAATAACTCCAACAATAAAACAAGGGCAACAAAAATGGAATGAATAAATAAATATTAAGAATAAATTAAAACATTAAAAAGAAGAGACTGAAGGGTGAGATAGGGAAAAGAGATACTTATAGCACTACTTCAATACTCACTCAGGAAGCTTCACCCCTGCAGGTGGGGAGTGGGGACTTGAACCTGGTTTCTTGTGCACTATAATGCATATACTCAACTAGGTGCACCTCTGCTCAGCCCTATGAATAAAATATTTACTTACGGAAATCGGACAGCAGCAGGTTACGCGTAGGTGGTGCAAAGCCCAAGGACCAGCAAGGATTCCAGTTCGAGTCCCCAGCTCCCCAGCTGCAGGGGAGACGCTTCACAGGCGGTGAAGCAGGTCTGCAGGTGTCTCTCTTTCTCTACCCCTCTCTGTCTCCCCTTCTTTCTCAATTTCTCTCTGTCCTATCCAACAACGACATCAATAGCAATAACAATACTTATAACAATAAAAACAAGGGCAACAAAAGGGAATAAATAAATATGAAAAAAAATCTTTACTTACACACACACACACACACACACACACACACACACACTGATTGGAAGGCTGAGCAAATCAACAGGCACTAATGGTTAGTGCCTTGCTCCTGCATAAGGTAGCAGCAGTGGCCCAGGCGTGTGGTACCTACCTGACTCTGTGAGACTGTACACTGCCTCACTGGCCTGCTCCACAGCATGAGGTTGATAGGGCACAAGCACCCCCGGGGGCAGGCGGGCCTCAAGGTAGGCCTGGCACTCATCCAGACAGACTTCCTCCTCTGAGTCCAGCGTCAGCTTCACCTTGTAGTAGTTGCTGCCCCAGTCAGGGTAGGAGCCCAGGCCCAGCCGGCGCCCAAAGTGGGCCTGCGCTTCTGCCAGGATGGGGGCGATGGAGGCTTCAGGGGCCGCCACGTACAGCTGGCGCAGGTGGAAGTGCATGGTTGCATTGCGAAACAGGCTTTGGAGTCCCTCCAGCACAGGGCGCAGCAGCTCAGGGATGCCGGGGAAGAGGTAGACATTATGAACAGAGACCAGCGGGAACCTGAAGGACTGGCCTGTGCGAGGGTCGGTGCCATAGTGCAAGCGGGCAGAGGCAGGTACCACGGCCAGCTTATCCAGGCCCTGCCCACCAAGGGCTCGCACAGCTGCTTGCAGTTCAGGGTTGGGCTTCAGTTCCTCCCCAAAGGCCTGTGCCACCGCCTCGAATGTCACGTCGTCGTGAGTGGGGCCAATGCCCCCTGCTGTGAGGACATGAGTGAAGCGGCTGGCAAATGCGGCGACCTCGGCCGCAATATCAGCCACCTCATCAGGCACAATGGAGACACGACACACCTGGACACCCAGGGAGCGCAGCATGTGGCACAGAAAGTAGGTGTTGGTGTCCTGTGTGTGGCCCTGTGGGTTCAGGGTGGAGAAGGGTGTTATGATCAAGGGCAGAGGACAAAAGATGAGGGATGCATCTGTCTGATGAAGGGGGTCATTGTCTTTTTAGAGGGGCATGATCTCTTGCCTGACTCCCAGGGAAATGCTTCTTTTTTTTTAATTGTAGTTATTATTGTTGTTGTCGTTGGATAGGACAGAGAAATGGAGAGAGGAGGGTAAGACAGAAGGAGAGAAAGATAGACACCTGCAGATCTACTTCACTGCTTGTGAAGCAACTCCCCTGCAGGAGAGAGCTGTGGGCTCAAACCAGGATCCTTATACCTGTTCTTGTGCTTTGCGCCACATGTGCTTAACCTGCTGTGCTACCGCCCAGCTCCCAGGAAATGCTTCTTAATGGAATCAGGGATAATAATGACCCACCTGGGCCTCCTTGTACACTTCTGACCTTGACTTCATTCTCTCTCTTTTGATTAGCCAATTTATTTTAATGAGAGAGAGAAAGGCAGAGAGAGAGAGAGGTCAACATATTGCTCAGCTCTGGCTTATGGTAGTGTTGGGATTGAACCTGGGCCCTTGGAGCTTCAGGCATTAATGTCTTTTTGCATCAGACTATGCTGTCTCCCTTCATTCCCAACTTCATCTGTGCTGGAGATACAATGATCAATTCCATGTGGATGACTCACCCACTTTCTCACCAGCCCTGATTGTTTCAGCTTACTGGCTATCTGTGTTTACCCTGAGCTGTTGCCACTTTGGCCAGTGGCAGCCTCAGAGATCATCCACAGCTAGTTAGGCCCTTCACCCTATTCTCTACTTCTGAAACATCATCTCTGTCACACTGCTACTGAGTAGGTCTTGGGCATTTTCACCTTCATGGCCCATGGGCCACAGTGCTCTGCTGCCAACAACCTTCCTAACATGTCCCTGGGATTGCATTGCTCCTGGCATCATGAGCTATTTGTGTTTCCAATTGCCTGCAGAATAAAGTTCAAATTCCCCTGCAAAGTATCTGAGGCTGCCTATGGCGTGTGTCCAATGAGCTCACCCAGCTCCAGCACATTCTACTTCTCCACTCGGGGTTCAGTGGTTAAGGGCTGAGATTGAATAAGAGTATACTGGAATCTCACCTCTATTACTTCCTTTCTTTGCTGGTACAGATTTCTTAACTTCTCCCAGCCTTGCTCTCATACCAGCCTTGCTCTCATAATCTATTAGCTGAGATTTATAATAAAAGCACTGACTTCTGTGGTCCGGGAGGTGGCGCAGTGGATAAAGCACCAGACTCTCAAGCATGAGGTCCTGGGTTCGGTTCCCCGTAGCACATGCCAGAGTAATGTCTGGTTCTCTCTCTCCTCCTATCTTTCTCATGAATAAATAAAATCTTTTAAAAAAAAATTACTGACTTCACAGGGGTTTTTTTGGTGGTTAGAAAAATCATGCACATGATATAAAGAGTACTCATAAAATAGGGGTTAATATTACTACCATGTCCTCTGCTAAGGCTTCTCTGATACTTCTCTCTGATACTTTTCTTCTGTTTGTTTTCTTTCCATAGCACTGCTCAGCTCTGGCTTATGGTGGGACTTGAAAGCCTCAGGCATGAGAATCTCTTTGCATAACCATTATGCTATAGCATAATGCCAGAGATGATGATTGTAGTGTGGAAGCACTCGCGCCCCATGAGGAGCTGGCCAGTCTTGCAATGATATTATTCCTCGCGCCCACCTTTGCTGCAGTTTTTATGAGATGTTTGTGAAATGACAGAGTGCGATCGAGAATAACGCCAAGATAGACTGGCTGGGCTTCATTCTCGTACCGCCAAGCTGCACATTAAGCTCACGCGAGGCCGAGGCATGGTGTAGATGGAAAACAGATGATACCGTTTTTTGCAGTGCTAGGGATTAGTCGCCATTTTTTACAGTAATCAGATATCAGAGACATGTCTTTCGTGAGTGTTTCCTCGAGGATGTTGAACTTGGATGCCTGAGTTGCACAGCAGATGTCATCTCTGGCATTATGCTATTCCACTGCAGAATACTGTGCCCCAGTATGGTTCCGCAGCCCCCATGTCCACTTGGTCAATTCCAAATTATATTCCTCCATGAGGATAATTTCTGGAACCATCCGTTCCACCCCGATTCCATGGCTGCCAGTTCTTAGCAACATTGCCCCGCCAGATATTCGTCGGGACGCGGCATCATCTAAGTTCATTTCCCACATCTACGCTCGACCGGACCTGCCAATATATGCGGATATCTTTGCCCATCCTGTCCAACGCTTGACGTCTTGTCACCCAATCTGGTCCCCTACGCCTACACTGAACTTCTCTGTTCCAGTCTCTTGGAAACAGAGTTGGCAGTCAGCTGAGGTAAAGAACAAACACCTCATCACAGACCCCTGCAAGCGTCAACCCGGCTTTGACCTAGCACGTTATGATTGGGCCCTCCTCAATCGCTATCGAACAGGCCATGGCCAGTGCGCCGCTATGTTCCATCGCTGGGGAGCCAGAGACGACCCGAACTGCCCCTGCGGCTACAGACAGACTATGACCCACATAGTCAACGACTGCCACCTCTCCAGATTCAAAGGAGGTCTTGAAACTTTACATCAGGCTCAACCTGATGCTGTTGACTGGCTACGGAAGAAGGGCAAACGCTAGAAGAAGAAACCATTATGCTATCTACCTCCACCCTTTCTTATCCACTCTGTTGAGTGCCTAGAATGATTTTCTTTGGGGACCAGGGGCTTGAACCTGGGTCCTTGCGCTTTGTAAGATGTATGCTCAACCAGGGGTGCCACCATCTGGCCCCTTTTATTTATTTTTAATGAGAGAGAGAGAGGGAGAGGGAGAGAGAGAGGGAGAAGAAGAGGGAGAGAGAGAAACACACATACACACAAATAGCAGAGCACTGCTTAGCTCTAGTCTATGGTGGGCTGGGGATTGAACCTGAGACCTCAGAGCCTCAGTCCTGAGAGCCTTTTGCATAATCATTATGCTGTCTCCTCAGCCCCCTAGAATCATTTTCTAAACAACGTGGCTATAGATACCCCCCCCATTTTATTTAATAGGACAGAGAAATTGAGGGAGGAGGGGGAAGTGGAAAGAAAGACATTTGCAGCAGGGCTTCACTGCTTGTGAAGCAGTACCTGTCAGGTTTTAAGTAGGGCTTGAACCTGGGTCTTTGTGCATGGTAATATGTGCACTTAGAGGGGTATGCCACTACCTGGCCTCTATTAGGCTGTAACTTTTTTTTTTTACTAGGTGGGGGACCTACCATATTGGTTATGCAAAAAAGGCTTCTATGCCTAAGTCTCTGAGGTCTCAGGTTCAGTTCCCAGCACCAATGTAAGCCAGAGCTGAGCAGTGCTCAGTAAAGAAAAAAAAAAAAAAAAAACTGTGTTCACTTCTTAAAAATTTAATTAATTAATTTACTTTTTACCAGAGCACTGATCAGCTCTGGTTTATGGTGATGCGTGGGGGCTGAACCTGGGGCTTCAGAGCCTCAAGCCTGAGAATCTCTTTGCATAACTATTATGCTATCTACCCCCCACCCTTTTATTTTGTTATTGAATAGATATAGAGAAATTGAAAGGGAGGGAGAGACAGAAGAGGGAGAAAGACAGAGACACCTACAGCTCTACTTCAGTTGTAAAGATTCCCCCTGAAGATGGGGACTTTTAAAAATTTTTTAAAATATATTTATTTATTCCCTTTTTTAGCCCTTTTTTTTTTTATTGTTGTAGTTGTTGGATAGGACAGAGAGAAATGGAGAGAGAGGAGGGGAAGACAGAGGGGGGAAAGAAAGACACCTGCAGACCTGCTTCACTGCCTGTAAAGCGACTCCCCTGCAGGTGGGGAGTGGGGGGGATCCTTCTGCAGGTCTTTGCGCTTTCACCACCAGCACTTAACCCGTGGCGCTACCGCCTGACTCCCCCCTTTTCTTTTAACTAAAGGGAAACTACATTAGTAATGCATGCATCTGTACTTTCTCGTCATTTCTATAAAGTTCTCCCTCCCACCCACCATATAGTTTGGCTACATTTTTTTCAACATAGTTGGAAAAATGAGAGAGGTGGTTTTTCTCCATTATGTGGGGCTCACTGCAGCTTGGGGGGTAGGGGCTCCCACCCAGGCTCCCCATCTCCCGACACACCTTGAGGATCTCATCTCCAATAATGATGATGCCTGCAGTTACGCTGCGCTTTGGGGGAGACTCAGAGGCCACAGACGCCATGTTTCTGTCTCCTCTGTCTTTCTGCCACGCTCTCCAACAGCCGCCTAGACCCCTAAATAGGGGTCTCAAGCCTAGGGGCCCCGCCAGGTCTACAGGGCACTGGGGCCCATAGCCTGCACAGGGAGTCCGTGGTCCAGGGAACCTGGAGAAGACAGAAAGGACAATGGGGTACAGCAGTTCTTCCTAACTAGGCCCTAGACAGGTCATCCTGATTTCAAACTCCAGCTCAGGCCTCTCTTAAATGCCTTCTAAGCTTGACTGGTCCTGTCTTTCTGGGCACTCACGACTTTAAATATTTGGTCTCTCCTGGGCATCTGCCCCTTTAAATGCCCACCTTTTCCCTGGCCTGGGCTCCCTTAAGTGTCAGCTTCCCACCCGACCACACTCAGGCCTCTGCAGACGTCGAACCCCTTGGAACCTTTACTCCCCCAGGCGCCGCAGGCTCCTGAGCTTCTCTAGGTTGTCACTTGCCTCGCCTGCCCTTTCACCAGGTCTTTCCTTCTTCCTCGCTGCCGTCCCTGCACGGCTTCCGTACTCAGGCCCCGCCTTAGACGCCACTCCTCTCTGTGTAACTGGCTACTGCGGCTGCCGCTCAGGATGGTCTCCAAGGGGCCGTTGGTGTGGCCCGCTGTCTCCCTAACTTGAGCCAGAGGGCGGGAGCAGAGCCGGGTTGTTATAAAGGACAAGCACGAGGTTGCCCCACCCGGAAGTAAAGGGGCGGGCCCGTCGGATTCCCAGGCGGGACTAAATTAACCCGGGCCCCAAAGGAGCTGGATTGGAGACTTTGGGATGAGATCTTCTGATAGGGAAGACCAGGCCGGCCTCTCGCCTCCGTTGCGTTCAAATTTGTGTGCTTATGAGGTTTTCGTTGACAAGGAAGAAGCCTCTGCAGCTGGTGAGGGTGCGTGGCTGTATTTGCATGAGTGCTGCTTTGGCTTCTCATGTGAAATTCTATTTACTTGGCATCGCATGTGCCAGATGTTCTGGTTCTGTTAATATTAAAAATAATTCTGAAATTTAAGGGATTTTATACAGAGGCAGATGAAGGTAGGACACCAAGAATGATTGTCAGCATTGCCTGTGAGGTAGGGAAGTCTTAGAGGTGAGCTTTTAGGGTACAAAATTTCCATTTGTCTTTAAGTTAAAGACAAAAGCGAATTACTTTAAACCTCACTGCCAAGAAACTGCTTACTCATTGCCTCTCCCATTATGGGTCTTGCAGAGACATGTGAGGACAGCAACCAGGGAGTGTCATTGTGTCCACTCTGAAGTCTCACATTATACTCTCTCCCTCCCATTCCAGTTGCCTGCAGTCAAAAAGTACTTTAGACTTTAATGTTCACACTGATCATCTGGGGACCTTTTAAACATGCAGAATCACAATTCAAGCTTGGGTGGGGCATGAGCTCCACCTTTAACAAGCTCTTCATTCTGAGGACACTCAGCAGTTTTTGTTTTCTGTGAACCCCCCTTAAAGATACAGCACACATATTATAGGCAACCAGTTCAGAAAAGTTGAAATGAATAATGAGTGAGGCTTCTAGATAATTCTTTTCCATAAGCTGTTTTCAGTTAACAAGAACCTCAATTTAAAAAGGGGGGAGATACGGGCAGAACAAAAGTTCACTTGCTTAATGGCATAGCCATATGCTCTATTCTCTTTATTAGTGATTATAGTGATATTTGACTCCTCCCTGCTCTCCTGGCCTTTCAGACATCTGTTCTGTTTCAGTCCTCCACCAGTAGGTGTCAAGCTTGCATGCGCATCAATATCACTTGGAGGGTTTATTAAAATGGCCCTGGGCCCACCCCCTTAGTTTGACTACAGGTTTACAGTGGAGTTCAATTTTTTTATGAGCTTTAGTTAATGCTGACACATCTCATCTGGGTGCTATGCTTGAACTACTACTCTAGAAAATAAGTGGGTAGACAACAGTTTACATTTGTTTACTCAAATGTTAATTCTGCATTACCACCTGTGTGAGAATGATTGAAAAATCATGCAGCGTGGAAACATTGGACTTAAAAGTACAAGGGCACAGGGGACGTAACATGATGGTTATGCAGAGTCAAGTCTGAGGCTATAAAATCCCAGTTTCAATCTCTCATACCACCATGAACCAGAGATGAACAGTTGGTTAAAAAAAACCAACATGAGCCTCTGAGTTGAGTCCCTGGCATCATGCGTCTCAGTGATGCTGTGGTTCTCTCTCTCATTAATACTTTCTTTAAAAAGGGATAATTTGGGAGTCGGGCGGTGGCACAGCGGGTTAAGCTCACATGGCACGAAAAGCAAAGACCAGCGCAAGAGTTCCGGTTCAAGCCCCCAGCTCCCCACCTGCAGGAGAGTGCTTCAGAGGCCTGTGACATCAATAACAATCATAATAACCACAACAATGATAAAACAACAAGGGAAAAAAAAGGGCCTCTAGGAGCAGTAGAATCATGGTGCAGGCAATAACCCCAGCAATAACTCTGGAGGCAAAAATAAATAGGGAGAATGCTTGAAATTTCCATACAGGACCCACCCGACCAACTTCAGCCCACAGCTCTAATCATTACTTTTAAAGCTACTGGGTGATCCCAATGCTCAATTAAACTGACAGCCAGAGAACCAAGGTGCTGTATTGGTCAAAGTGTCCAAGTCTCAGGCAGAGGAGGAAGTGGTGGACACTGGCAGGCAGCCCTGTCCCTCTTCCTTCATGTGCTAGCTTGTGCTAAATGAGGAAGAGTCAGTGTCATCTTTCTATGCCAGATTAGCAGTTAAGAGTGACTCGTTTCACTGGATGTTTTGCAGTATATATATCTGCCTAGAAGAGATTAAAGACCAGTTATGTGAATGTTGAAATAGTCCTTTTATTATATAAAGAAAGTGGAGTTGAACTATCTAAACGAAGAGCATGTAACTACAACCACATTAAATGGGATGCTCACCCCACGAGGGGCAATCAGTTAGGGGCCGGGTAATGATGCATCTGGTTGATCGATCACAATACGCAAGAACCAAGATTCAAGCCCTGGGACCCCCACCAGTGGTGAAGCAGTGCTGCAGATGTCTCTATTGCTACCTTCCCCATCCCTCTCAATTTCTGTCTCTATCCAATAAATAAAGAGTTTTTTAAAAGTTTTTTTAAAAGTATTTTATGTTTGAGATGCAGAGAGAAAGACACAGAGAAACACCAGAGCACTGCTCAGCTCTGGCTTATGGTGGTGCTTATGGGATTGAACCTGGGACTTCAGAGCCTCAGGCACCACAGTCTCTTTGCATAACCACTATGCTATCTAACCCCGCCCACCAATAAATAAAATATTAAGGAGAGAAAATTCAGTTATAAAAACTTCCTCTTTAATCAAGGCTTGTAACACAGAACAGGTTTCTTGAATAAAATGGAATGCTTCCAAAACACTGAAACAGAAATCCCCATACATAATACAATACCCAACAGGAAAACGCCCAAAACAGACAGTTTAGAGGCTCCCTGGGACAGGAGGATGCTTAGGTTGGCTGTCCCGCCCTGTCCCGTGCTCTGCAGATGCAGACCTCACTATGCAGGCCGACGGGGTGGCACTCAGCAGGGACTGCAGCCCCAGAAGCATGCATGCAACCGGTTACCAGGGTTGCTGCTGATGCTGCAAAGCAGCCACCAACACATCCAGACAGTGCACCGAACATCTTTTAAATATCAAAGTGAGAGACAGAAGGGTGACACAACATTATCGGAAAGATGGTAGCAAGTGAGGACAGCTATGGGAAGCTCGAGGCTGGCAAGGGGCTTCCGACTTCTCATGTCTTGGGCTTCTTTGGCAGTGGCCGCCGGAACAGCAAGATGTGAGGCTCTGCAAGAATGAGTGAAATCTGAGAGAGAAGCCCACCCTGTTGTACGTACTGTACAACCATACTCCCACCTCCCAGCTATCACTTGTCTTTGTTTTTTTCCTTCTTTTTTTTTTAATATTTATTTATTTATTCCCTTTTGTTGCCCTTGCCACCTGTCTTTATAACTAAGTGGGTAGAATGCAGGACTTCCTGGCAGGGCATATGTCACAGCAGAGGGGCCCTCTGGTCTCTCTCTCATAAAAGACAAAGACTTAAGTACATGGACATGGAAGCAGACCAAGAAGCTAAGCAGAGAACCCTTAGCATCTGGTCTCCTATTTGCCAGGGTGCTCTTCATTGTTGTGCCTGGCAGTTGATGTCTGGTGTTTTATCAAGAAAGTGCACTTTCCTTGGCTTATTTGGAACAAAAGAATGGAGAACGAAGGGGGATCAGATGGTGGTGCACCTGGTTAGGCGCTCACATGACATACAATGCACAAGGACCCCAGTTTAAGCCCGTTGCCCACCTGCAGGGGGGAAGCTTCACAGTGGTGAAGCAGCTGCAGGTTTCTTTCTTTTTTTTTTTTAAATTTTTTTTTTAATATTTATTTTATTTATTCCCTTTTGTTGCCCTTGTTGTTTTATTGTTGTAGTTATTATTGTTGTTGTCGTTGTTGGATAGGACAGAGAGAAATGGAGAGAGGAGGGGAAGACAGAGAGGAGGAGAGAAAGATAGACACCTGCAGACCTGCTTCACCGCCTGTGAAGCGACTCCCCTGCAGGTGGGGAGCCGGGGTTCGAACCGGGATCCTTATGCCGGTCCTTGTGCTTTGCGCCACCTGCGCTTAACCCAACGCGCTACAGCCCGACTCCCTGCAGGTTTCTTTCTTTCCCTCGCTATCTCCCCTCACTCTCAATTTCTCTGTTCTCTACCCAATAATAAAAATATCCAATAATTTAAAAAAAAGGTAATGTAGAGGGGGCTGGTGGCATATCTGGTTCAACACATATTACAGTGCACAAGGACCCAGGTTCAAGCCCCTGGTCCCCATCTGCAGTGGGGAAGCTTCATGAGAGATGAAGCAGGGTTGCAGGTGTTTCCACTATATCTCCTCCTCTTCTCTCGATCTGTCTCTATTCAGAAATACATAAATAAAAATATTTTAAAAAGAATGAAATAGGAGTTACGACTTTGACCAAGGTCACTAAAAAAGAGTAATTGTAGTCGGGGAGGTGGCGCAGTGGATAAGGCTTTGGATTCGAAAGCATGAGGTCCAGAGTCAACCCCCAGCAGCACATGTACCAGAGTGATTTCTGGTTCTTTCTCTCTCTCCTATCATTTCTCATGAATAAATAAACTCTCTAAAAAAGAGTAATTGACAGGACAGGAGATAAAAGGAGGGTTTGCTGTGGGGGACTGTCTCTGAATTTCATCAGTACTTTACTCTTAGTAAATCACTCAAGTTCTTATAAACAGCAGTGGCATAAGGAACTACTAAACCACCTCTTGCCCCCTATTTCCATGAGATCCCTTTACCCCCTCAGTGAAGCAGAAGAGAACGATCACTTCCAGCACCACACTAACCTGGCTCGTGGATCATATAATGGACCCATCCCTGACTCTGCTGAACACCAAGATTCCTCCATTCAGACTCGGACATCAAATGGGTTTTAGGGACCAGCTTGGCTATGTCCTTGGGCAACATGACATGCCTGAAAAAAAACATGGAGAAGGCAGGGAGCTTGTATTAGGACTTAGCACAGTTAATTCCAAAGGAGAAAAAAGAACCCAGTTTCCAAAGACAGGGAGTCCATAGGATCGTGTGAGAGAGAAGCAACTAAAAATGAAAGGATGTTATGGGAGCCCTCACAAAAGTATGTGAAAAAGTACAAGTTAATGAGTGACTAGTGACCTCACACCTAGTCTCCAGGCCCCTAACCTGCACTTCAGTGTCTGCTTACCCTTAAACAGGGCCACGGCAGCCACTCAGCACACCCGCGGGAGCTGAAGATGGTGTGGAGGAAGATTGGTGAGAAAGGGCCAATTAGGGAGAGCTGTGTAAAAGAGTACCACAAAGAAGGGAGTGTTAACGAGCTGATCCTTTACGAGTGATCCTCAATCTCTCTGCCCTACTTCTGAAGGGAAGGGGTGTGCTGTAAATGTTCTTCTGGCCAACTCTGTGCTTCCCCAACCAAGGACAGACCTCCTTCATAGCCAAGAAGTCACTGCTGGCTTGAACTGGGCAACCCTAACTCAACTTTATCATGATCAATTAAAATGCACCAAGTGCCACCCCACCCCAGATCATTCCTGCCCAAGTGTCTGTCATTAGACCAAAATAAGCAACAAAACCTCTCTTGGTTCATGCCTGCAGAGCTTCCTCATTCCCAGCAGCCATCCTTTTACTTTTCCTTTCTTTTTGATAGAGGATGAGAAACAGAGCAATAAAGAGAGGAGAGACACCTGCAGCATTGCTTGTGAAGCTTCCCTCCAGCATGGGACATGCTCACTCAACCAGGTGTGCCACTACCTGACCCCCTAAATGTCTCTAACAGCATGGATTCCAAAACTTACAAATCTTCCAGGGGATAAAACTAACTCTGAGGGAGTTGGCTGGTAGCACAGCGGGTTAAGCACAGGTGGCGTGAAGCACAAGGACTGGCATAAGGATCCCAGTTCGAGCCTCCGGCTCCCCACCTGCAGGGGAGTTGCTTCACAGGCAGTGAAGCAGGTCTGCAGGTGTCTATCTTTCTCTCCCTCTCTCCATTTCTCTCAGTCCTATCCAACAATGATAATAATAACTACAAAAACAATAAAAAACAAGGGCAACAAAAGGAAAAATAAATATATGTAAAAAAATCTAAAAAAAAACCCCTAACTCTACAAAGGTGTCATAAGCATAGAGTTTCTGTCTAGTTTGATCAGAGGAAGGAGCGGCTGGGGTCTTTCTCCAAGGACCAGGGACACAGATGGTCAGCACACCCCAAATTCTCCAGGAGGCTGTCCCATACTGGGGGAGAATCACAAAGAAAAGCAAGCTTGCATTTTATTTTCTTCAGTTGACAAGAAGCAAGCTAGGAAGTCGTTTTAAATACTACTACAGTGAGGGGACCAGGTGGTGTGCACACATTACCATGCAAGGCCCCATCTACAGAGGATGAAGCTTCACGAGTGGTGAAGCAGTGCTAAGGTGTGTATCTGTCAACCTATTTCTTTCTCTGCCCAATAAATAAATAAAAAAATAAATATTTTCAAAGAACTGGCGCTAAACAGCGGCGCACCTGGTAGAGAGCACACATAACCATGCACAAGGACCTGAATTCAATCCCCCCGGTCTCCACCTGCACGTAGGAAGCTTCAGTAGTGGTGAAACGGCGCAGTAGGTGTCTCTCCTCCTTCCCTTCCTTCTCAATTTCTGTCTCTATTCAAAATAGGCTCTGAGGTATTAGGTTTAGTCCCTAGCACTACTATAAGCCAGAGCTAAGTAGTCCTCCGGTAAATAAAAAAAATAGAATACATAACTAAACCATAAACTTAAAAAAAAAAAAGACAGTGAGGAAAAAATAAGTGAAATGTCGGCATTTACAGGAAAAAAACATCCCTTGTTCCTCTAATTTCCCAATTCAGAATGGTGGCTCTAGGCGTTATCAAAGGCAACCACTGTGTGGGTTCCTCTCTCCGCAAGTCCCTGTGCTTCGCCAATACTTGCATCTCTCAGACCATTTACGCCCTTCTCCCTGAAGGGTGCCAGGCTTTCCCAGCCTTGCTGAAAACGGACCGTAGCTTATGCAGGCGCTTTAGTAGAGCACCTGAAACCTGTAAGCAGCCCATCACTGTTTCTAATACAATGTCCTGCGGCTGCTCCAATAGCATCTCTTAGTTCCATGCTCTCAACATTTTTTTTTTTTTAAAGATTTTGTTTATTAATGAGAAAGATAGGAGAGAGAACCAGATATCACCCTGGTGCATGTGCTGCTGGGGCTTGAACTCATGACCTCATGCTTGAGAGTCCAGTGCTTTATCCACTGAGCCACCTCCCAGACCACCATGCCCTCAATCTATCCTCCACTTTTCTGGTCAGTTCCACTCCACGGCACTCCAGTGCCTGGACGCCCCCTTCTTCACCAATGCCAGACAACCACGCCCTTTCCCCGAGACTCCCCAGCAGGCGGAGGGGAGCTGGCGCAGCGGGGGGGAGGTCCACCTGCAGCCCAGAGCACTGGACACCGGATCTCGCCCGGACGGCCACGCCCACCGCTTTGTTCCTTCCTCCAGTCCCTCGGCTCGCGCACGCGCTCCGCGGACGCCTACTGCGGATACCAGCTCAGACAGCCCCCAGCGCATGCGCTGGCCCTAGCGTTCCAGTCCCCGTCCCCAACCTCTGGGCCCCTCACTCAGGAATGCTGACGACCTCGTCCCCACTCCCACGCCGGCGCTCACCGGTACTCGAACTCCTCGTCGTCATATTTGTCTGAATAATAAATCTGTTTGTGCGACATAGTCGCGCTGTCGGAGACCGTTCGGCCCGTGCGACCAACTTGCAAACAACTCCCAGAAGCACACGCTCGCACCCTCTTTGGCCTCGCTTTCAAACACGCCGCCGGCGTCTCTTATTGGTCGCTCAGGCTTAAGGCGGGACAGCTCTACTTTCACGCTTCCGATTGGGGGAGAACTGCAGCACCTCACATCTTCATTGGAGGGGAGCTCTCACGTTTCCCTAGACTGAGCGTGGGTAAAAATTGGGCCCCCCATTGGCTGTCACCAAGCTCGTGCTGCTTCCCGGGCTGGCATTGGTCGCCCCTGGAAAATGGGGCGGGCGGAGGAGGGACGCTGAGGTAGAGGGTCAAGGGTCAGTGAGGCCGGAAGTGAGTGCAATAAAGTTTCTCCAAGGAGGCCAGGCTCCGGGAGAAAGTTGGAGCGGGGACCTCAGGAGGCAGTACCGTGATCCAGAACCATATCGACCCGCGGTGCGGTGCGGAGACTCCATGAGGCCCTGGTGAGTCCGTTCTTTCTTTCTTCCCACTTGGTGACCCTCTCCTCCACCCCGGAACCCCCTCTCCAGGGACCCTACTTCCGGTCTTCACTTCTAAGTCCCGCCCCCAAGACCCCCTTCTCCGGAAGTCCCACCTCCCAACTTCAGGGGGCTCCCCGGACCCCGACTTTTGGTGGAGCTCCAGTCCCGGCCACACCCTGTCACTTTTGGGAGTCCCGCCTCTGGGCAGCTGCCCAGCCCTTCTCCGGGATGCCCCACTTGGTCCCTCCTGCGCTCATCACCGCCCGTCTCCCGAAAGAGTAGCGCCGGCCCCTCTGGAAACCGAGGGAGCCTGTGAAGCCGCGCCCCGCCTGGGTCCCGCCCCTTCCGAGCCCGACCCGGGGGTTCCGAAGCCGGGCCTGGGAGCGTCTCAGGCAGCCACGCCCCCTCGGAGCTCTGTCAGGGCAGTCCCTGGACGTCCCCTCAGTGTCCTCGCAGTTGTCTCCAATTCCAGAAGCTGCACCTGCTTACTTATATCCCCCCCCATTTTCTCCCATTGGTATCCCTTCTACCCCCAGCTCTCAGGCTCTCCTGGGGGTGGAAAATTAGTTCCAGACACCCCCTTTCCTATCCAACGGTGGACTGGACTTGCTCATAGATTCCCACATCTACTTACTGAGGTTCTTTTCCTAGAACCAGCTTCACCCCAGAAACAACCGTGCGTCTCTATCTTTCTTTCTCTTTCTTTTTTTCTTTTTTGTCTCAAAAAGTGTTAGGAGCAGAAGTTTTTTTTTATTATTATTTCTTTATTGGGGAATTAATGTTTTACATTCAACAGTAAATACAACAGTTTGTACATGCATAACATTCCCCAGTTTCCCATATAACAATACAACCCCCACCAGGTCCTCTGTCATCCTTCTTGGACCTGTATTCTCCCGACCCACCCACCCCCACCCCAGAGTCTTTTACTTTGGTGCAATACGCCAAATTCCATTTCAGGTTCTACTTGTCTTTTTTTTTTTTTTTTCTGATCTTGTTTTTCAACTTCTGCCTGAGAGTGAGATTATCCCATATTGATCCTTCTTTTTATTTATTTAATTTATTTCCTTATTGGGGAATTAATGTTTTACATTCAATAGTAAATACAATAGTTTGTACATGCATAACATTCCCCAGTTTCCCATTTAACAATACAACCCTCACTATGTCATTTATCATCCTTCGTGGACCTGTATTCTCCCCACCCACCCACCCCAGAGTCTTTTACTTGGGTGCAGTATGCCAATTCCATTTCAGGTTCTACTTGTGTTTTCTTTTCTGATCTTGTTTTTCAACTTCTGCCTGAGAGTGAGATGATCCCATATTCATCCTTCTGTTTCTGACTTATTTCACTTAATAAGGTCCATCCAAGATTGGCAGAAAACGGGGAAGTCACCATTTTTTACAGCTGAGTAGTATTCCATTGTGTATATAGACCACAACTTGCTCAGCCACTCATCTGTTGTTGGACACCTGGGTTGCTTCCAGGTTTTGGCTATTACAAATTGTGCTGCCAAGAACATATGTGTACACAGATCTTTTTGAATGGGTGTGTTGGGTTCCTCAGGATATATCCCCAGGAGAGGAATTGCAGGATCATAGGGTAGGTCCATTTCTAGCCTTCTGAGAGTTCTCCAGACTGTTCTCCACAGAGGTTGGACCAATTGAAATTCCCACCAGCAGTGTGGGAGGGTTCCTTTGACCCCACAGCCTCTCCAGCATTTGCTGCTGTTACCTTTTCTGATGTATGACATTCTCACAGGAGTGATGTGGTATCTCATTGTTGTCTTGATTTGCATTTCTCTGACAATCAGAAACTTGGAGCATTTTTTCATGTGTTTCTCGGGCTTTTGGATCTCTTCTGTGGTGAATCTTCTGTCCATGTCCTCCCCCCATTTTTGGATGGGGTTATTTGTTGTCTTGTTGTTGAGTTTGGCAAGCTCTTTATATATGTTGGTTATTAAACTCTTGTCTGATGTATGGCATGTAAAGATCTTCTCCCATTCTGTGAGGGGTCTCTTGGTTTGGGAAGTGGTTTCTTTTGCTGTGAAGAAGCTTTTTAATTTGATGTAGTCCCATAGGTCTATACTTGCCTTAGTCTTGTAGCCTGACACCTTACTGTATTTCCTGATGATATCCAAAAGCTTCTTGCTGGATTCCTTAGGTTTTTCTGTGTATACTATCATGTCATCTGCAAAAAGGGAGAGTTTGACTTCTTCTCTTCCAATCTGTATCCCTTGAATTCCTTGTTCCTGCCTGATTGCTATGGCAAGCACTTCCAACACTATGTTGAATAGTAATGGTGATAGTGGGCAGCCCTGTCTAGTACCTGATCTGAGTGGAAATGCTTCCAGTTTATCACCATTAAGTATGATGTTGGCTGTAGGTTTGCTATATATAGATTCCACTATCTTCAGGAATTTTCCACCTGTTCCCATTTTTTGTAGTGTTTTGGTCATAAAGGGATGTTGTATTTTGTCAAAGGCTTTCTCTGCATCTATTGATATCACCATGTGGTTTTTGGTCTTTCTTTTGTTGATGTGGTGGATCACATTGATTGATTTATGTATATTAAACCAACCTTGCATGCCTGGGATAAACCCCACGTGGTCATGATGAACAATCTTTTTAATATACTGCTGTATCCAGTTGGCTAGAATTTTGTTCAATATTTTAGCATCTATGTTCATCAGAGATATCGATCTATAGTTTTCTTTTTTGGTTGTGTCCCTGTCTGCTTTTGGTATCAGAGTGATGTTGGCTTCATAGAAGCTGGCAGGGAGTATTCCAGTGTCTTCAATCTTCTGGAAGACTTTTAAAAGTAGAGGTATTAGTTCTTCTTTGAAGGTTTTGTAGAATTCATTTGTAAAACCATCTGGTCCAGGACTTTTATTTTTGGGAAGATTTTTGATAACTGTTTGAATTTCATTAGTTGTGATGGGCCTGTTCATGTTATCCACTTCATCTTTACTTAGTTTTGGAAGTTGGTAGGTATCTAGGAAATCGTCCATTTCTTCCAGGTTCTGTAGCTTGGTGGCATATAGTTGTTTATAGGGAGCAGAAGTTTTCTTCCAGGAGAAAACAGTGGCTTGGAATGTGTGGAAGAGGTTGCCTTTTCTGGTTTTGATTTTGATTTTTGAATTTTTTTTTTTTTTTTTGCCTTAGCACTGTTCAACTCTTGTTATGGTGGTGCTGGGGGGGGGTGGGGGCGGGTTGAACCTGAGACCACAGAGCCTCAGGAATGAAAGTCTATTGCCTAAAACCTCTGTATCACATGCACGCACACACGCACACACACACACACACACACACACACACACATGTAAATACGGAGTCCAGGATCTCATACATGCAAAGATAGTATTCATTTATGTCTTGTTCTGTTCTTTTTATTTATTTATTTATTATTGGATAGAGACAGAAATTGAGAGGGGGAGGGGGAGGTAGAGGGAGAGACAGAGACACCTGCAGCCCTGCTCCACCCCTGCAGGTGGGGACCAGGGGCTTGAACCTGGGTCCTTGTGCACTGTAATGTGTGCACTTATCCAGTTGTGCCACTACCTGGTCCCTGTTCTATTCTTTTTATTTTTATTTTATTTTTAAAAATATTTTGTTTACTAATCAGAGAGATAGGAGGACAGAAAGAACCAGACACCACTCTGCTACATGTGCTGCTTTATCCACTGTGCCACCTCCCAGACCACTCTTTTTTATTTTTTAAGATTTTATTTATTAATGAGAAAGATATGAGAGAAAGAACCAGTCTGGTACATGTACTCAGGGGATCAAACTCAGGACCTCATGCTTGAGAGTCCAATAGTTTATCCACTATCACCACCTCACGGACCGTTCTTTCCTTTTTTTTAAAAAAAAATTATTTATTTTTTGCCTCGGGTTATCGCTGGGGCTCGGTGCCTGCACTACGAATCCACTGCTACTGGTGGCCATCTTTTTTTCCATTGTTGTTAGATAGGACAGAAAGAGAGGAGGGGAAGACAAAGAGGGGGAGATAGACACCTGCAGACCTGCTTCACAGCTTGTGAAGTGACCCCCCTGTAGGCGGCAAGCCTGGGCTCAACCAGAATCCTTAAGTGGGTCCTTGTGCTACTATGTGCGTTTAACCTGGTGCGCTACCACCCAGCCTCCTTCCTTTTTTTTTTTAACCAGAGCACTGATCAGCTCTGTCTTAATGGTGATGTGGAGGACGGATCTGGGACTTCGGAGCCTCAGGCTTGAGAGTCTTGTTTGCATAACCATTATGCTATCTACCCCTATCCTATTCTTTGCTTAAAGGACCACTTTGCTCATAGTGCTGCTCTGAGTCTGCACCTCCCCCCTAACTGGATTTCTCATTTGGGCATTCCTTCAGGTCCTGCTTGCTCATTCTCCCCTTCTGAAAACATATCTGAGGCTTTTGCCATTTCCTGCTATTTTCACCCCTCAGGCCTCCTCCTCTCCCCTCTGGGCTGGGCCTTTAGCAGCGTCTCCCCCACACCCAAACCAGAAACAGATCCTTTCTTAGAGAAATTTAGAATCCTGCTTCCTCTTTCCTAATGCTTGCACCTGTGGGTCCTTCCCTTCCCTCTGGGTTTACCCCCCCCCCAAAAAAAAAAAAAAAAAAAAAACCCCGCTTTAAAGAAAAGGACATCTAGAGTGTGAGGATTTAGGAAGTTAGGGGAGAAGTATAGTATGCCTTCTGGGGTAGTGGACTGGGAAGACCAGAGCTCTCCTAGGATTTGGACAAGGAAGGGGAGCACATAACAGGTTAAGTGCTGGTTATTTCCATCACAGTAGTTCTATGGCTGAGTACATTCTTTCTGGGATGCAGATCTAGGTACAAGATCTGCTTCTAAGCTGAGTGTGTTTTCACATTTTTGTGGCCTTTAGCCTACTTTCTTTTGGTTTCTCTTTTTATTAGATAGGACAGAGAAATTGAGAGAAAGGGGAGCTAGAGAGGGAGAGAAAGATAGACACCTGCACTTGCTCCACCACTCCTGAAGTGAACGTCCTGCAGGTGAGGAAGGTACGCCACCACCTGGCCCTCTTTTATTTCTTTTTTTTCTTTTTTCTTTTTTTTTTTAGTAAGTGTGTTTATTTATTGGATAGAGATTGAGAGGAATTAAGAGGAAGGGGGAGAGAGACACCTGTAGCACTGCTTCACCACCTGTGAAGTTTCCCCCGCTGCATGTGGGAACCAGGCTTGAACCCAGGTCCTTGCATTATAATGTCAGGTGCATCACTACCCAGCCCCTTTCCCTGCTTTCTCTCTGCCTCCGTTAAGCAGAACTGTGACCAGTGGCTGCTTGGAAGGAACAGACCAAGGACTATTGTCAGAACCCGTTTCCTCCTGGCACCCTGTGCTCTTAACACAGATGAACTCTGCTCCCCTGCTTCTCTGGGAGAGCTGTCCCCCTCTCCCACCTCCTTCACTACTGTGCTATGGTGACCTCCACCACCTTCCTTTGGTCCTCTCTACACCTGGCAGCTCCAGGGAATGGGCCAAGTGCTTCTTCCTAGTAAGCACCACAGGTTTTTTTGTTTTTTTTTTTGCTTTTTTTTAAAAGATACAGTTATGCAGCCAGGGAACTAGCTCAGCCAGTGGAGCACAGAACTTGCGTGCCCAAGGTTCTTGGTTTGTTCTTGCCATATGTACCAGAGTACACTCTGCTTCTTAACTCCTCTCTCTTAAGTAACCATGTCTACCATGATTTACTTTATTCTATTTATTTATTTTGTAACCAGGGAACTACTCAGCTCTGGCTTAGGGTGATGCTGGAGATTAAACCTGGGACCTCAGAGCCTCAGGCATTAGAGTTTATTGCATAAACCACATAACTCCCATGATTTAGATAGTCACATCTTTAAATAAAAGAAAAAAAAAAGAAGTTTGTTAGAGAGGAAAGGAAGAGAATTAGTGCATGTTATTCTTTTTTAAAAATCTTTATTTATAAAAAGGAAACACTGGGGAGTTGGGTGGTAGCGCAGTGGGTTACACACAGGTGGCGCAAAATGCAAGTACCTGCCTAAGGATCCCAGTTCGAATCCCAGCTCCCCACCTGCAGGGTGGTTGCTTCACAAGCGCAGAAGCAGGTCTGCAGGTGTCTATCTTTTTCTCCACCTTTCTGTCTTCCCTTCCTCTCTCCATTTCTCTGTTCTATCCAACAAAAGGGGATGAATAAATAAATAAATATTTTAAAAAATAATTTTTTAAAAAGGAAACACTGACAAAAACCAGGATAAGAGGGGTACACTTCCCACCACCAGAAAACTCTGTATCCCAGGGGCCAGGCAGTGGCGCACCTGGTTGAGCCCACATGTTACAATGTGCAAGGACCCAGGTTTGAGTCCCACCCCCCACCCCGGTCCCTACCTGCAAGGGGAAAGCTTTGCAAGTGATGAAGCAGGGCTGCAGGTATCTCTCTGTCCCTCTCCCTCTCTATCACCTCCTTCCCTCTCAACTTCTGGCTGTCTATCCAATAAAAAAAGATAATAAAAAAATAATAATAAAAAGAACTCCTTATCCCATCCCCATCCCCTGATAGCTTTCCTATTCTTTTTCTTTAATTTCTTTATTGGGGAATTAATGTTTTACATTTGACAGTAAATACAGTAGTTTGTACATGCATAACATTTCCCAGTTTTCATGTAACAATACAACCCCCAGTAGGTCCTCTGTCATCCTTTTTGGACCTGTATTCTTCCCCCCCCCCCCCATCAGCTTTCCTATTCTTTATCCCTCTGAGAGTATGGACCCAGGGATATTATGGGGTGCAGAAGGTGGAAGGTCTGGCTTCTGTAATTGCTTCCCCGCTGAATATGGGCGTTGGCCTGTCTCTCTCTTTCCCTAGTAGGGCAGGGCTCTGGGGAAGCAGGGCTCCAGGACACATTGGTGGGGTCCAGTTGGCATCACAGTAGCATCTGGAACTTGTTAACACCAGTTATTCTATCTGGCACGTGTGATGCAAGGATGGAATCTGGGACCCCATGCTTGTAGGTCAAGCACCTCCCAGTCCTCTGCACCCTACTTCTATCCTTTTTCCTTACCAGGCTTGGTGTGGGGGCAGAAGAGGGTGTGCCCATGGCTTCTGCCCTGGCATGGATGGAGGCATGGCCTCCCCTCCTCACCTTCCTGCCTTCCCGCCCAGACCAGCTGGCCAGCCCTGCTTTCCTCCCTCTTCTGCACCCACTGGGACTCCTTCCTTTCTCTCTCTTCTTCAGCCCCTGTCCGCAGCTGTGGTAGCAGAGGCCACTAATGGCCCAGACTCCCAGGAGCCACTACCCCTGGGGCCTGGCAGTTGGGGGTGGGGCTGGAGGACAGGGGACTTTGTGTCTTTCGCGGGGCCAGAAAGGGAAATGCTGAGCTCAGGGGTCCCTCCACCCCCCACAGGCTGCCTCTGTTTCCTCCCGCCTTCTCTGTCCCCTCCCTGGGCTTCCTGCTCCTTCCAGCTTGCCACGTCCGTCCGGTGGAGTTCGCCGCAGCAGGCCCGGCCTCCCCCCTGCTCCCTCCCCCTCTCGGCTTGCCTCCTAGGTCTGTGAGGTGGTTGCCGGTCCTGTTGTGCTGCTACCGGGTTGGTGTGGGCGGTGGGGGCAAAGCCTGCCCCCAAGCCTGTGAGTCAGCATTGGCCCGGGGATTGGCTGGGACCCGCGGGCGCCGCCCTGGGGAGGAGCTGGGCCACTGTCCCAGGCTCTGCTTCCTGGCTGGCAGAGCAGCGGCTGCAGCTGGGCGGAGAAAGGCCCGCTGCGGCTGGGCTCTGTGCTGCCAGTAGGAGCCGCGTGTGTCTCTCCTGCCGGGGACCCCCTGCAACCCCCGGGCATGGCGGTCAGCTCGGGCTAAGGGCCCGGGGATGCCCCCTGCCTGGCCCCCTTGCCTCCAGATTGGCAGGGGGGCCGGGCCGGGCAGCGGCCTCCCTCCCACGCCAGCCATGGACCTGCTGCCCCCCAAGACCAAGTACAACCCGCTCAGGAATGAGTCCCTATCGTCGCTGGAGGATGGGGCGTCGGGCTCCACCCCGCCCGAGGAGCCAGCGTCCCCGTCTGCCTCCTCGCTGGGGCCCATGCTGCCACCCCTGCCCGCCGACAACAGCCCCACCACCCTGTGCTCCTTCTTCCCGAAGATGAGCACCCTGAAGCTGGCCAACTCGGGCGGGGGGCGGCCCAGCCTCAGGGGGGACCCTGCCAGGGCCTCCGAGGCTGCGGAGGGGTTGGCCGGAGACTCAGCGCCCCCGCCCCTCCCGCAGGACATGAACAAGCTGAGCGGAGGCGGAGGGCGCCGGACGCGGGTGGAGGGGGGCCAGCTGGGGGGCGAGGAGTGGACCCGCCACGGCAGCTTCGTCAACAAGCCCACGCGGGGCTGGCTGCACCCCAATGACAAAGTCATGGGGCCCGGTGTCTCCTACCTGGTCCGGGTGAGTGAGCTGCCCCGTCACAGTCTCTCTTGCCCTTGGTTTTGGGGTCCAGTTTCTGGAGTCTTTCCTGCTCCTCCTGTGAGACTGTGCCCCTGTAGTGCCAGCCCCCTCCTCCTTCCTTCTCCTGACTCCTACTTCCTATTCTTCACTGGGAGGCCCCCCCAAAAGTGTAGTGGCTGGGTCCCCCCATCTCTCCCTTTTTCTGATATCACTGTGCCATCAGTGTGTCGTGTCACACCCCCTTCCTGTGGGCACAGGCAGTAGACAGGGCCTTGTCCTCACTCCACACCCCAGGGATCCAAAGGAGAGAGGAGGGGCTCTTTGTGCAGGGCTAGGGGAGCTGGCTGACTGGCTGTCCCCTGCTTGGTCCCCCCAGTACATGGGCTGCGTGGAGGTCCTGCAGTCCATGCGTGCCCTGGACTTCAACACCCGGACTCAGGTCACCAGGTCAGCAAGGGTGACTCTGGGGTGCTGCTTTCTATGACTTGTCTTTGGGTGCTGGGAGAATGGAGAGAAAGTTTGGGGAGTCAGTCTGAGTCCTTGGGAGCAGTTGGTGGGGATGCCCAGGCAGCTGGAACTGGAGTATGAAGGAGCGGGTGGCTGGGGTGTCCCGGCTTTGGGGTGGAAAGGGGACATTCGGTGGCTGGAATGGGCTGGTACTGCACCCATTGAGGCCCTAACTCAATCTACCAGGAATCTGTGTCATCAAATATTAAAGGCCCTTAATTCAATCCACTATGACAAAGAGCCATGAGAGGGAGGGTGGGAGGGAGTGTTCGCAGAATCTGGCTAACCCTCCCCCAGCCCTGTGGTAGCCCTGGCCAGGGTGGGGGGCAGGCTGGGGTCTGAGTAGCCCCTGTCTCCCTAGGGAGGCCATCAGTCTGGTGTGTGAGGCTGTGCCAGGCGCTAAGGGGGCAACCAGAAGAAGAAAGGTATGGGGGCTAGAACATTTGGAGGGGCAGGGAGAGGCAAGAGGAGGGGATGAGCTTCTAAGACCCTGTGGTCCTCCAGCCCTGTAGCCGTCCACTGAGCTCCATCCTGGGCAGGAGTAACCTGAAATTCGCTGGTATGCCCATCACCCTCACTGTCTCCACCAGCAGCCTCAATCTCATGGCCGCAGACTGCAAGCAGGTGGGGCTGCGCTGGGAGGGTGAGGAGTGTGGCTGGTTCCCAGGGTCTAAAGGGCAGGGTACTGGCAGAAGCAGGACTGAGGAGGTAGCCCTGCGGAGTGAGCTAGGAGTTGCATACAGGAGGCCTCCTCAGCCCTGCTGTGCTCCCTTGTAAACTAAGAAAAAGGAAAGAGCTTGGGCACAGTAAGATGGGTCAGGGGGAAGTGCTGTGAAGGGGAAGATAAGGGGTTAGAAACGAACCACCAAGATGAAATAGGGACTCAGGTCCAAGACCAGGAGGGGGTCACCCAGGTGGGTCTGAGTTATCCTGAGTTAACCTTTTCCTCTTCCCCCCACCACCTCAGATCATCGCCAACCACCACATGCAATCCATCTCCTTTGCATCTGGCGGGGACCCGGTGAGCTGGGGCACAAAGCAGGGGTGGTGGATCTAGCCCGGACTAGACATTGGGAGACTGACTGAAAAGGGTTTGGGGGCTCAGGAGTGAGCCCCAGCTCACTGGCCTTTCTGCTTGCCCCAGGATACAGCTGAGTATGTTGCCTATGTTGCCAAAGACCCAGTGAACCAGCGAGGTGAGACATCATGGGAAACTCAGGGTGGGCTGGCCCTCAGGACTAGGGACCTTTTCCCTGCTGGCAGGCACAGCCCAGAGCTCGTTGAGCATCTCTGAACATGTACCTGCAGCCTGCCATATCCTGGAGTGTCCTGAAGGACTAGCTCAGGATGTCATCAGCACCATCGGCCAGGCCTTTGAGCTGCGCTTCAAACAGTACCTCAGGAACCCACCCAAGCTGGTCACCCCCCACGACAGGTGAGCCAGCAACTGGAGTCCAAGGTGGAGGGAAAGAGGCCCCTGGGAATCCCGCCTCCCATTTCCTGCTATTCTTCCCTTCCTGCAGCCTGGGCCAGCTCTTCCTCCACTGCTCCAGCCTGCTTTTCCTGGCATGGCCTGTTTTCTTCCCAGTTCTCCAGCCTTAGTTGTTTTTCACCCTCCAGGCTGGCTTTTTCAGAGAGAGAGGGAAAGCTATCACATGCAGCATTAGTTAGGGCTTTCTCTAGTATAGTGGGGCTAGATCTAACCTGAGTCACATACTGGCAAAGCAGTCACACTATCCAGGTGAACTACCTGCTGGCTCTTTTATTTCTTAAAAGATTTCTTACCCAGGGAGATAACATAGTGATGATGCAAAAAACTTTCATGCTTTAGGCTTTAAGGCCCCAGGTTCAATCCCTTGGGACCAGAGCTGAACAATGTGCTGGTAAAAAAACTAAAAAATATAAAGGTCTTAATTGGTTTAAGTATATTTTATAAGATTGTAATTGGTTTATGCAATGGATTTTCATGCCTGAGGCCCCAGGGTCAGTCACTGCCACCATTATAAATCAGAGCTGAGCAGTGCTCTGACAAAGAAAAGGAGAAAAAAAATCTTATTTAATTAACTTTTTAAAAAAATTATTTATTTTCCCTTTTGTTGCCCTTGTTTTTTTTTTTAATTGCCATTGTAGTTATTTTTGTTGTTGTTATTGATGTGGTTGTTAGATAGGGCAGAGAGAATTGGAGAGAGGAGGGGAAGACGGGGAGAGAAAGGTAGACACCTGCAGACCTGCTTCACCACCTGTGAAATGACTCCCCTCCAGGTGGGGAGCCGCGGGCTCGAACCTGGATCCTTACGCCGGTCCTTGCGCTTTACCTGCTGACCTACCGTCCAACTCCCTAATTAACTTTTTTTAAAAAATTGTTTTTTATAAGAATACTACTTACCTCTATTTTATGTTGATGCTGGGGATAGAACCTGGAACTTTGGAGCCTCATGCATGTTTTGCATAATCATTATGCTATCTTTCCAGCCCTATAGTTTTTGGGTTTTTTTCTTTTTTTTGTACCAGAACACTGCCCACCTCTGGCTTGTGGTGCTAGGGATTGAATCTGGGACCTCAGAGCCTCAGGAAATAAAGTCTGTTGCACTCCTGCTTCCCTAGCCTTCTTACTTCTTAGATTCCCTGCTCTTGGAAGCCATGGAGAATTTGGGTGAAGGAGAATGTCTCTTTCTTGAGGTCTCTGCCTGTCCCTCATTCAACTAGCAGATGCTGAGCATTTCCATGCAGTTGAGATACCCTGGATTGGGCTGTGGAAATTCTATCATGGTTATACAAATGACTTCCATGCCTGAGATTCTTTTTTTTTTTTTTTTTGCATGATATTCTTAAATTAATCCCCAGCACCACCATCAGCCAGAGCTGAGCAGTGCTGTGGTGAAGAAAAAAAAGAAAATGTCCCAGTCTATTGTATCCCTGAAACTGGAACTTTTCCTGCTTCCTGGGGCCTGGGAGCTGGAGTAGACATCAGAGTATAACTTCAAAGTCAGATCCAAATTAACACCTTCACTCCATCCCCCCTTTCTTGGGAGACTTCAGGCAAATCTTTTCACCTCTGACCTTCATTTTCTTTATCAGTGATGTTGAGGAAAGAAGTTGTCTCTTCCAGGTTGCCAGGAAGGGGGACTGACTGGGTGCAGCATCCAGCCTCAGCCCTGCCTCCCAGTAGTCCCCCAGTACACCTGGATGATCTGTCCCTGTCTCTCTCAGGATGGCAGGCTTTGATGGCTCAGCCTGGGACGAGGAGGAGGAGGAGGAGCCACCTGACCACCAATATTACAATGACTTTCCTGGGAAGGACCCCCCTCTTGGGGGGATGGTGGATGTGAGGCTTCGGGAAGGGGTCCCCTCAGGGGCTTTTCGGCCCACTGTGCCCAGTACCCAGCCACCGAGCCACCTGGGAGCCACACTGGTCAGTTGCTGGGCTAGAGGTGGGCTGGTGGGGGTGGGGGCTGGTTGTGGCCTCTGGTCTCACGCTGTGTCTGTCCTTGTAGCCTGTGGGGCAGCCTGTGGGGGGTGACCTGGAGGCCCGCAAGCAGGTGCCACCTCCACAGCCATGTGCAGGTAAAAGGGGGTCTCCTGGGTGGGGGCTGGGGAGGGAGGCAAGTCTGGGGCGCTGGACACTTCCTTTCCTTAGCAGGCAGAGAACTCTTTGATGACCCCTCCTACGTCAATGTCCAGAACCTGGACAAGGCCCGGCAAGTGGGGGGCGGGACTGGGCCCCCCAATGCCATCATCAATGGCAGTGCACCCCGAGATCTCTTTGACATGAGTGAGTCCTCCTGTGTCTTTTCCTGCTCAACCCTAACCTCCCTCCTCCTCCACTCCCTGAGGGTCTGGGTGGGCCTATGTGGTGCCAGCAACTGCCTCCAGCCTCTCTCTGCTCACTACCAGAGCCCTTTGAAGATGCCTTGCGGGTGCCTCCACCCCTACAGACTGCAGCTATGGCTGAGCAGCTTCGAGGGGAGCCCTGGTTCCATGGCAAGCTGAACCGGCGGGAAGCTGAGGCCCTGCTACAGGTCAATGGGGACTTCTTGGTGCGGGAGAGCACCACCACGCCTGGCCAGTACGTGCTGACTGGCTTGCAGAGCGGGCAGCCCAAGCACCTGCTCCTGGTGGACCCCGAGGGAGTGGTGAGTGTGGCCAAGTCAGGGTGCAGTCCTCCCTCCTTACCTGTTCAGTGGATCTCCCTGCTGGGCCCCTCGTGCTCTCAAGGCACTTGGCATCTCCCCCCAGCAATGTAGGGTTCCTGGGCTGTGTTCCCCCAGGCCTGGCATTAATTATTCAGTGCTAGAAGGTTCGCATTGCTGCCCACCTCTCTAGATAAGAGGCTACTGTCCTGGAGAGGGGTTAGAGTCTAGACACCCCAAGATTTTGTTTCCAAGAGGAACCAAGAACCACATACACACTTCCAGACTCAGGGCTCAGAGCAGTGAGGCTTTTCCTCCCTACACTGCCCACCACTCTCACAACTTTGGACCCTTCGCTGCAACAATCTCAGTCTCCCTTCCAAATCTTATTTTTTTTGGTGAAGTCAGGGCCTTATTATATATGACTGATTTCACCACTCCTAGGCTGACTTTTTCATTCAGGTAGGTGTGTGTGTGTATTTGGTAGAGGGTGAGGGAGGGAGAGCTAGCACTGCTCCATCACTCATGAAGCTTCTCATTTGCCAGTAGGACAGTGGTCTTGAGCCCAGATCCTCATGCATGGCACACTGTGCTCTACTGGGTACAGCATCACCCAGCTACCTTATTATGAGATGATGATGATGTATATGTTTACATAAACACACAGCGCTCCCCACAGTGCCTTGGCCCCTCCCATGTAGTGCTGGGGCTTGAACCTAGGCTGCACCCTACTCTGTGAGCTATTTCTCCAGCCCTCCTTTTATGTCATTTTTGCATCCTGTCCCACTCAGACACATCACTCTCTTCTAGGCCAAAGGAGGATTCAGGGTCCGTCAGCCTCACAGTCTGAGGTGGAATTCCCCTCACCTTTCCCCCTAGTCCTTAACTACTCTGGCTCTCCTTTCTAGAGACTTCATACTATTAGATTAGGGCTGGCCAATCAGATCAGGGCTGGCCACAGGCCCTGCTCCCCTGCCATCTCTCCATCTCTCTCTCCTCTGTCCAGCTTCCTTAACTGTTCCTCCCCGCCTCCCAGGTCCGGACGAAGGATCATCGCTTTGACAGCGTTAGTCACCTCATTAGCCATCACATGGACAATCACCTGCCCATCATCTCTGCCGGCAGTGAATTGTGCCTGCAACAGCCAGTGGAGCGCAAGCAGTGACCTCACCCTTGCCCTTCAACTCCTCCACTACTGGGTCTCAGGCCCCGCCCGGGGGCGTGTCCTTGGGCGGGGCCCCAGGAGATGGGGCTGAGCAGACACTGGGGCTCAGCTTCCAGCTAAGAGTGTCTCATCAGGAGCCTGGAACAGCATCTGCTCCCCCTATGCCTCACCAAAGTATTACTGGATGGTGGCCCCTTCCCTGGGCCTTTCCCGTGCCAACTAGACTGCAGGCCTAGGCAGTGTCTTGGAATGGGGCATCTCATGTGATAGAATCTTAGGGGCAGTAACCCTCCCAGGTAGGGGTAATGCATCACACCTTTGTTCCACCTCTGGGCTCAGGGTGCCCCAGACCCCTCTCCACAGGCCCCCCCCCCCCGTGTTGAAACTTGTGCCTTTGACCATATCCTAGGTCTTTCCAATATTTTATGCAAAGAGTAGGGGACAGGTGGCATCTGGGACTGCTTCTTGTCCTTTTTCCCCCCCTCAGCACCCCCTTCCATTTAGGTCGGGAGATGTGAGGCAGGCACAGCAGCTGGCCTCTTCCAGGGGACCTACAGCCTTAACATGGCCTCAGTCCCTCTCTTGCCTTCTTAGTGCCTCCTGGGACCCCCCCTCTCCGCTGGGGTCTGCATCTGCCCTTAGGCCCCACCTATGCCATATTGTATGTCACTCTACAGCCAAAGCCTTCCAAACCCCACTGATTCCCTCAGGTGGGTTTGGGGAAAGTGGGCACAGGGGCCTTGACACTCTTAAAGCAGTCGACAATCCCACTACCACCACCTGCAGACGTTCACTTGTGTCTTCTTTTATACGCATCTATTTTTAAGACTGCAGGCTGACTCTTGACTCTTGTTTTTCTATGGTGTGTTCTTGAGCGCACAGGATGATAATCAGTTCCACTTGTAAATCACCTTCCCCCCCCCCCCCCAAGCCCTCCTACAAACTTGCATCTTCTCCCTGCCCTTGAGGCAGAGGGTCCAGCAGCATCTTTTCTACGAGAGAGACTCCTGGGAGTGGCGGGGAGCTGGGAAAACACCATGGGCTTTCTGCGGTTGGGTTGGGAGGCGGGGTCCTAGTGGGTGGGGACAGAGACCTGAGGTCACGGGTGGGGGGTGGGGGGGGCGCAGCACTCTGTCCCGACCCGGTGTCACCTTCTGTTGTGTTGAGCTGTCATGGTTCTCACTTATACCAAAGGGAAGTCGTCTTCATTAAAGTCCGTATTTCTTCTATCTGGGTCTCCCGAGTCCCTATCGCTTGCAACCTATTACTGTCCCTGGGTCACCGGGGCGCGATCCGCCAAGCGGCAGGGGTGGGGAGCTCCTGGCCGGGTGGTACAGTCCGGGGCGGAGAGCTTGTTGGGCCCGCCCCCATCGAGTCCTGGGCCCTGCGCGGTGGTGCGTCCCAGCCGGGTTCCGGTTCCGGCGGGGAGGCCGGGATTGCGCGGCTAGCGCGGCTCTTCTCGCTACTGCTCGCCCGCCCTGGGCCTCCGCCCTTGGCTCCCTGCTCGACGATGCTGCTATCCGTGGGCGCGCCCGCCGCCCCCAGCCGCCGCTGACCCGGGCTACGCTCCATGGCCGCCTCAGCGCCGCCCCCACCGGACAAGCTGGAGGGAGGTGGCGGCCCCGCACCGCCCCCTGCACCGCCCAGCACCGGGAGGAAGCAGGGCAAGGCCGGTGAGAGCGCCCGGGGGGCTGGGGCTAAGCGGCGCGGGAGGGATTCGGGTGTGGAGACTGCCAAGTTGCAGCCCTTCAGGGATGGGGACGGGAGACCCCGATTGAGCCTCTTGGGGACACAGGTGGGAGTCTGGGGGTGTCAGGTATGCAGTATCTCTTAAAGGAAGAGTCGGGGGGGGGGGCAAAATAGCTAACCTGCATAGTGCATTGCTTTGCCATATACGCGACCCAAGTTGGAGCCTGGCCCCCACCCCATTGGAGGGAGCTTGTGTGCTGTGATATCTCTAAAATTAATGCGTAGAGTGGAGAGAGTGGCTGCAATGGCTTTTCCACCTTTGTTACTGTGAGCAAGCAGGCAAGTATATGTTGAAGCTGGAAGGCTGCTTGAGCAGGGCTGGGGAGCAGGGACTTGGGGGAACCTCAGGGAAGTTTTTTCCACTTTTCCCCCATCTGCTCTTTGCTGCTCCTCCAGGTCTACAAATGAAGAGTCCGGAAAAGAAGCGCAGGAAATCCAACACCCAGGTGAGCTGTTTCTCGTGGCTGGGCTGGGGTGTGAGGGCCACTTACCCACCTCTGCTTTGTGAAGAGCAGAGGGAGCTAGCTGTGTCTCGCTGTGTTTCTGGTCTATTTTACTCTCTTGACATGTTTATGGTGAGGGGGGGACACACCTCTTCCTCCTACCCCAATGGATTTGCCCTGCCCTCCATGTCACCCCCTTTCTAGCTGCTGGTGTTTGTACTGCAGTGCTCCATCAGTATGTGGACAATGGGGGGCTGGGCATCATGCCTACTTTCCAGATGAGCAAGCTGAGGTGTGGGGGGGGGGGCTTTGAGGTTTTTGTTTTTTGTTTTCCACCAGAGTTATCTCTAGGGCATTGTGCCCATGCTACAAGCCTCCTGGTCCTGATAGCCGTTTTTTTTTCTTTTCCCTTTTTTCCCCCCATACCCAGCTCCATACTTTATAGAACAGAGAAATTGAGAGGGAAGAGGTAGGTATGGAGAGAAACAAGATGGCCTGCAGTACTTTACCACTTGTGACTCTTCCCCACTGCGGGAGGGGAATGGGGACTCGAGCCAGGTCCCTTGTGCATGCTAATGTGTGTGCTCAACCAGGTGTACCATTGCCTGGCTCCTTCTACTGACTCTTCCCATCCTGTTCCTCCCCCACACCAGGGACCCGCATACTCCCACCTGACGGAGTTCTCGCCGCCCCCAACGCCCATGGTGGATCACTTGGTGGCCTCCAACCCTTTCGAGGATGACTTTGGTGTTCCTAAGGTTGGGGGCGCAGCCCCTCCATTCCTGGGCAGCCCGGTACCCTTTGGGGGCTTCCGTATACAGGGAGGCATGGCTGGCCAGGTTCCCCCAGGCTATGGTACCCCTGGTGGAGGGGGCCCCCAGCCTCTTCGTCGACAGCCTCCTCCATTTCCCCCCAACCCCATGGGCCCAGCTTTCAGCATGCCCCCCCAGGGGCCTGGCTACCCGCCACCTGGCAACATGAACTTTCCCAGCCAGCCCTTCACCCAGCCCCTGGGCCAGAACTTTAGCCCTCCTGGGGGGCAGATGATGCCTGGCACGGTGGGTGGGTTTGGCCCCATGATTTCCCCCACCATGGGGCAGCCATCCAGAGGGGAGCTAGGCCCCCCTACTCTCCCCCAGCGTTTTGCCCAGCCAGGGGCACCTTTCGGTCCATCTCCTCTCCAGAGGCCTAATCAAGGGCTCCCCAGCCTTCCCCCCAATACAAGCCCCTTCCCTGGCCCAGACCCTGGCTTCCCTGGCCCTGGCGGTGAGGATGGCGGGAAACCGCTGAACCCACCTGCCCCCACAGCTTTTCCTCCGGAGCCCCACTCAGGCTCCCCAGCAGCTGCTGTGAATGGGAATCAACCCAGCTTCCCCCCCAACAGTGGTGGGCGGGGTGGAGGCACCCCAGATGCCAACAGCCTGCCCCCCCCCAGCAAAGCCAGTGGGGGCTCAGGGCCACAGCCTCCACCAGGCCTGGTGTACCCGTGTGGCGCCTGCCGGAGTGAGGTGAATGATGACCAGGACGCCATCCTATGCGAGGCCTCCTGCCAGAAGTGGTTCCACCGAGAGTGCACGGGCATGACAGAGAGTGCCTACGGTCTGCTGACCACTGAAGCTTCCGCTGTTTGGGCCTGCGACCTCTGCCTCAAAACTAAGGAGATCCAATCTGTCTACATACGAGAGGGCATGGGACAGCTGGTGGCAGCCAACGATGGGTGAAGACGGTGCCCCACCCCTTCCCGTGTTTCCCGCAGTTCATCTTCATTCCCATCTGCTGCCCACCCCCCTGAGGACAGAAAACAGTGGCTCCTAAGGGGGGAAGGGGACAGCAGGAGAGTCTGGATCACTCACATTTCTGGAAAGTTATACTCTGATCTACAGATCCAGGAAACCAAAGCTGTGTTGAGCATAGCCATTTTCGGAGGGGGTGGGGAAGGTGCGTAAGAGGAAGAGGCTGGAGAAAAAAATCTGAAAGGATGGGGTGTCCCCTTTACAGAGGATAGATACCCCAGTTCCTGTGCCTGATGCTCCCCTCTGGCTCCACGGCTCCAGCGTTAAAGGTTTCTTTTTAGAGAAGTTGGGGGTCTCCCCAACCCTGCCACAATCCTTTCTCAGGCCTAATGTCAGCTTTAGGCAATGCATGGAAGTGTCCCCATTTTTCTGACCTTCCCCAGTGGCTCCTTAAAGACCTCACAGTTCCTCCCCATGGGAGTTCTTGTCTGGGGTCCTTTCCCAGGGACCAGGGGCTTCTTGCTTTTTGACAGTGGCAGGAGGTGGTGTCAGGATTTATCATCTTATACCAAAGTTGCTGGTCCTTCCTCAGCCTCTTGAGCTCAGTTCCTGATGGACAACCATGTCTTTGCCAAAAACTGGGATCTGAAGCCTAACTAGAATATTAGAAGCAGAGGGTTTGCTGTTAACCACACTGCCCCATTTCTCGCACACCATCTTTGGGGCTGGCCTTTGGCACACCCACATGGCCTCCTTTGAGGGAGAGCTTGAAAAGGAATAGTGCCCTTATACCTCATTTCTTCTCATTTCTGTTTAAAGGGTCCAAGTGAGACCTCATGGCCAGGGACAGTAGTGGGACCCTCCCTCACTGCCGTACGCAAGGCAATCCAGAGCTGGCATGGACCTTGCTTCTCTTCCCAAGTGCTGCTCCTGTCTTCCCGAGCCTGATGGAAATAGCAGCTTTCATTCCTCTCTGCCCCAGACCTGGCCTGGCTGTTTTGCCTGCCAGAGAATGGTAGATGGATGTCGGCTCTCCCTCATGTTTAAAATTAACTCACATGTTCCTCAGTGGGGTGGGAGGCCTGGGGCCCCATGCCCCCCACTTTTCAGACCCTTTGTAAAGACGAGATCCAATGTACAGCCCCCACTGGGTGGAGCCAGCAGTCCCTGAAGGAGAGAATGTCTCAGGGCTCCTTCCAGCGCCCCTCCGCCCTTTCCCGCACCACCACAACACAGGTGGCACCTCCCCCCAACTTTGTGTTGTTCTTTTCGCTCCTCTTGTTGCTATCTTTGTGTCCTTGCCCCACCCCCAATTTTGTAAGATGGCCTCTAGGGGAGTGTCCACCCAGTTCTGCTCCTTGCCCTCTGCTGCTTTTTTGGGAGCATGAGTGGCAGGAATGTGGGATTATTTTGTACGGTTGGATTAGTAAAAACTTGAAAATCTGGACAAGACGTGCTATTTGTGAAGCTCAGTCGCCACTGGAGGGAGAAGTGGAGTGGGTACTTGGGCCCCAGGATTAAGTGTACCCCTGTAGGTGCAGAAGAAGGCTCAGGCTTCTGAGTTATCTTTTCAAGCACATGCTGGGGCCCAGTGGGAGCCAGGACCCCAGGAAGGCTGCATAACACCCTCCTCTGTTGGCTTCAGAACCCTTTCCCCTAGGAGTGTTGGGTTAGGGGTGGGGCAGGGTCGATCTCATCGAGCTGGCCTCCTTTAAGCAATTCTGCACGCCCCCCCCCCCACGCCCCTTGGGCGCACCTCCAAACAGCAGGAGTTATTTCGGACGCTGTCCCGCTTCCCCCGCCCCTGCAGCTGTCCTCGTCCGTCCACGGCCCCTACTGGCCCTCGCCCTCGTCATCTTTGCAGTTGCCAACTGAACCATTCAGGCTGGGGGCTTCTCTAGAAACCGCAGGCCTTGGGGTAAACCGCGGGTACCCCAATTCCAGATTACCGGAGATCAGCCCTGACTAGGCGCTGCGCAGCGTGAATCCCCCTCAGCCCACCTACATGCTTTGCTGTTACTGGCCCGAAGTTTCCGCCCCCTCGGGGGACTCGACTTCCCATTGGCCAGTCTCGGGTCAGATGACGAGCCCTCCTGCCTGGGCTGGGACTCTGGGCCGCCGAGGCAACAAGTTTCGCGGAGCAAGGGCTGCGCGGCCAGGTGAGGCAGCAGACGGGCGAGGGTCGCCGCAGCGGGCGGGGTCGAGGGCGGAGACTGGGGGTACACTGGGAGCTGCCCAGCTGCCTGTCGCTCCGAACCGGGAACTGGGGACAAAACAGGAACTTGCTGTGGGGCTGCCCAGGATAGACGTTCCAGCGTCCCCGCGTCCTCTGCTTTGTAACTGGGGGAGCAAGGTTTTGCAGTCTGGATGTGAGCCTCCCCAGCCCTCCCGGCTCTGTAGAGGGCGGGAGAGTTTCCCCTCCGGCCGCCTTTGAAAAATACCAAAAGTCGCTGCCCCCCCTTAAAGGATATTTTTGTTGTATTAATCCTGCCTGGTTGCGCGGGGTGGGGGGGTGGCTTACAGGGGGCAGGGGGGTTTCCTAGAGGTGGGGGCGGAGGGAGAGATCTGAAAACACAGCGGGGAAGGCTGGGGGTTCCACAGCAGAAGGAACTTCCTGATAAGGCTGTGAGGCGCCGCTGCTAAGAACTAGGGTATCTTTCGGAATCTCGGGTGAGCTCAGCCAAGAGAGTTCTTAGGGGTCGGGACTCTGTGTCTACGGATTTCAGATCAGCTCCTATTTGAGCCTCGGGCGTGTTTTGTCTGTTTGACCCAAATACCGTTGCTGGTTTCCATGGAGATGCTGTGTCTGACATCACCCCGGTTGCCATGGTGCCTAGTTGGTTAGGGGGTGAACCTGAGCAGGCTATACACAGATAAGAGAAACAAACAGGGACTCAGCGCAAGCTACTGCCACTTCCTTCCTGCCACCACCTGTTAGCAGCCAGGAGCAGCAGCAGGGGACAAGCAGCTGATGACATGTGGGGGTGGGGCCCAGAACCGACCGCGCTCTGTGGATGCTTCTAGAAGCTGACCGCTAGCTATCCTGCTCCTGTCTCCCGTGGCCTGGCTGCATGTGCCTGGGCAGCGTGGACATGTGAGAGAGGTGTCCTTCATCTGTCCCAGGCTGGAATCTCCACCGATAGACTACAGGACATTCTCAGGGCCCAGGACTGGCCCAGCCCTGAGGGAAGCTGGCAGCTCAGTGGCCTACCCCAAAAGAGCTGCTCTGCTTCCTTCCCCCCACCTTTTACCCAGCCACCCTCCCAGCCCCTCAGTAAACAGTCCCTCACCTCCTGAGGATGACAGTCCAAGACTGGAGCGGGGGAGAGGGAGGAGGTGTCCGCTTCGGCTTATCTTATTCCCATTTTATGTTCAGCATGCCAAATTTAAATTTGTAAAAATATTTTAATTTTTTAAATATTTATTTATTTTCCCTTAGTTTTTGCCCTTGTTGTTTTATTGTTGTTGTTATTATTGTTGTTGTTATTGATGCCTTCGTTGTTGGATAGGACAGAGAAATAGAGAGAGGAAGGGGAGACAGGGAGAGAGAAAGATAGACACCTGCAGACCTGCTTCACCGCTTGTGAAGCGACTCCCCTGCAGGTGGGGAGCCGGGGGCTTGAACCGAGATCCTTATGCTGGTCCTTGTGCTTTGCGCCACCTGCGCTTAACCGCTGCGCTACCGCCCGACTCCCAAAAATATTTTAATTTTTAAATGAAAGAGGGAGAGAGAAACCAAAGCACTGCTGGGGATTAAACCTAGGACCTCAGAGCCTTTGGCATGAGTCTTTTGCATATCTATTATGCTGTCTCCCAGTCTACCTTTATTTATTTATTTATTTATTTTTTAAATATTTATTTTATTTATTTATTCCCTTTTGTTGCCCTTTTTTTATTGTTGTAGTTATTATTGTTGTTGTCGTTGTTGGATAGGACAGAGAGAAATGGAGAGAAGAGGGGAAGACAGAGAGGAGGAGAGAAAGATAGACACCTGCAGACCTGCTTCACCGCCTGTGAAGCGACTCCCCTGAAGGTGGGGAGCCGGGGTTCGAACCGGGATCCTTATGCCGGTCCTTGTGCTTTGTGCCACCTGCGCTTAACCCGCTGCGCTACAGCACGACTCCCTATTTATTTATTTTTGCCAGAACACTGCTCAG
This sequence comes from Erinaceus europaeus, assembly GCF_950295315.1. Lineage (NCBI taxonomy): Eukaryota > Metazoa > Chordata > Mammalia > Eulipotyphla > Erinaceidae > Erinaceus > Erinaceus europaeus. Next base: position 48,636,508 of record NC_080172.1, on the reverse strand, counting down.
CTGTGGCTTATCGAGGTGTGGGGGATTGAACCTGGGACTTGAGAGCCTCAGGCATGAAAGTCTCTTTGCATAACTATTATGCTATACCCCCACCCTATTTATTTTTTAATATTTGTTTTTGGCCAGGGAGGTATTACGTTGGACCCTAAAGCATGAAGTTCCAAGTTTGATCCCTAGCATTGAATATTCCAGTGGATATCTGCTTCTCTCTCTCTCCCCCTCCCTGCCTCCCTTTTCCTTCATAAATAAGTCCTTTAAGTTTGTATTTTGTTTATTATAAAGAAAAATTCTGAAAACTATTTATGAGAGAGAGAGAGAACGAACTAGAATATCACTCTGGCACATGTGATGCTAGGGATCCAACTCAGGACCTCAAATTTGACAGTCCAAAGCTCTATCCACTTTGCCACGTCCAGGGCTACTGTCTTGCCTCATTTCCTTCTTTTATTTTTTTTTTGAGTTTTATTTTTTTATATTTATTTATTTCCATTTTGTTGCCCTTGTTTTTTATTGTTGTTGTGGTTATTATTGTTGTTATTGATGTTGTTGTTAGATAGGACAGACAGAAATGGAGAGAGGAGGGGAAGACAGAGAAGAGGAGAGAGAGACACCTGCAGACCTGCTTCACCACATGTGAAGCAACTCCCCATGCACTTAATCCACTGCACTACTGCTCGACTCCTTTCTCTCTCTCTCTCTTTTATTTTTACCAGAGCACTGCTTAACTCTGGTTTATGGTGGTATGGGAGATTGAACCTGGGATCTCAGAGCCTCGGGTATAAATGTCTGTCTGCATAACCATTATGCAGTCTATCCCCTACCTTCCCTCTCTTCTTACTGTGTAGCAGTGGGAGTGACTGTTGTGGGCTAGACCACAGCCCTGATTATTGCCAACGCTTTGCCAACTAGAAAGTACTTTATTCCTAATAGCTGTCATCAGTTCCCCAACCCCCTCCCAAATCATTTTCAAGGTTCCTAAGCCAACTGCAAACTCTGGATTCATTGGGGAGGGGAACAGGTTTAGAATGGAAAATGAGAATGAGGGGGTTGGGTAATAGCACACCAGGTTAAGTACAAAATACAGGGACCTGCACAAGGATCCGAGTTCAAGCTCCCAGCTTCTCACCTACAGGGGGATCGCTTTGCAAGCAGTGAAGTAGGTCTGCAGGTGTCTTTCTCTCCGTCCTATCCAGCAGCAGCAACAGCAACAATAACAGTGGGGAAAAGATGGTCGCCAGGAGCAGTGGATTTGTAGTGTAGGCACCAATAACCCTGGAGACGAAAGAAAGAAAGAAAGAAAGAAAGAAAGAAAGAAAGAAAGAAAGAAAGGAAGAAAGAAAGAAAGAAAGAAAGAAAGAAAGGCAGACTGCATGGTCCTGGAGGTGGCACAGTGAATAGAGCACTGAACTCTCAAGCATGAGGTCCTAAGTTCAGTCCCCCGAAGCACATGTACCAGAGTGATGTCTGGTTCCTTTTCACTCTCCTATCTCTCAATAATGAATAAATAAATAAATAAATAATTTTTTTTTTTAAAAAGGGCAGGCTGCAAGTGGTGGTACACCTGGTTAAGCACACACATTATAGTGTATAAGGACTCAAGTTCAAGCCCCCAGTCTCCACCTGCAGGGGGAAGCTTCAAGAGTAGTGAAGCAGGGCTGCAGGTGTCTCTCTGTCTCTTTTCCTCTCTGTCTCCCCCACCCCTCTTAATTTCTGTCTTTATCTAATAAAATAAATAAAACATTTAAAAATTTTAATTTTTCCCCATAGCACTGCTTAGCTCTGGCTTATGATGGTGTGGGGGATTGAACCTGGGACTTTGGAGCCTCAGGCATGAAAAAATATATTTGAGGCCTGGTTAAGTGCACATATTACAGTATACAAGGACCCAGGTTCAAGCCTCTGGCAGGACTGCAGGTGTCTCTCTGTCTCTCTATCTCCCCTCTCAATTTCTCTGTCGCTATCCAATCACAAATAAAAAGAAAAACAAAAATTTTTTAAAGATTTACATATATATACAACAAGTGGCTTTCCAAGGGGACACTCATTGGGATCTCAGCTAGGCTAGTGCTTCTTGATTCTGGCTGAGGTCTGAACTTCCCTTACCCTGAGCCTGACCTTGAACCTGTTGACTTAGAATTAGCATTGTTATTTTAAGCAGAGGACTGACTGCTCAATTCTGGTGTATGGTGGTGCTGGAGATTGAATCTGGGGCCTCAGAGCCTCAGGCAGGAGAGTCTTGCAGAACCACTATGCTGTCTTCCCAATCCCTTAAATCTTAAGGGATTCTAGTGTGCTGCCACTATATATAAATATATATATATATATTTGTGCTGCCACTATTGAGACACTCTTTTTCCCCAACTAGACCAAAGAAAGGACTAATGAGTGGGTGGGAGGGAGGGAGGGAGACTTAGGCCTGAAGGAGGCATTTGTGTCTTCTCTTCTGAGGGAGTGGACAAGGACTGTAAGGTGCCTTACATGTTGGGCAGGGGGAGGGAATATTTTTTTCCTCACTCTGTGTAGCCAGTGGTCCTTGCCAGATGAGGTTGTTCCCTTCCCTGGATGAGGTTTTATATCCTCCCCTGTCCTGGGCTGCTTTGATCTTTCAAGGTCAGTTCCAGTTCTGAGGCCTTGAAGTTCTCAGAGACCAGCTTCTCTCCTGGCTGTTGGCAGGGTGTGATTTGCAGGGCTGACACTGCCTGGAACAGTTGAAGTCTGGGAATCAGCAGGGAAGGAGGCAGCAGGGCCAGAGCCTGGCTAGTTATGGTGGCTGTCCAGAGCCCCTGGGGCCTTTGAAAGCCAGCCTAGACTGTCCTTTGCAGCCTGCCTCTTGTGAAGGGATCAGGGTTCTTAAGAGAGCTTGTCCCTACAGGTAGCATCCTCAGCAGCAGAGCAGCAGAGGTAGCATCCTCATGCAGTCATGGCCGCTAGCCCAGACTCCGACAACAGCTGGGTGCTTGCTGGATCTGAGGTAGGAGAAAGCAGGGCCCATATGGAAGGGGGCCCCTGATGGGTTGCACTGCTTTAGAGACCTGGTCCTTCCTTCATCCTGGTGATCTGCACTGCCAGTGAGTCACTTTTCTGGCCCCCTAAGAATGACCTTTTTTGGGCTGTCTCCAGGGCTTCACTGCTCCAGGCAGACTTTTTTTAGATAGAGGGAAAGAAGCAGGAATGGGGGGGTGGGGTGGGGTAACACTACAGCATGGAAGCTTCCCCTAGTGCAGTGGGGCCCTGGCTCAAACCTGGGTCATATGTATGGCTGTGAGAGGTCCTTTCATGACTGGGAGTCAGGTGTGGGTTGTGCACCCTGCTTTGGGTGGAGACACCCCTGCAGTGAGTTTTAAGGAAAAGGAACAAAAGTATCAGGGAGGCCAGCAGGAGCAAAAGCCCTGAAGTCACTGTGAGGGGAGGTGGGGGGGTGCCGCTGAGGAGGTCTGTTGGGTGAGGTGGAGATAGGGATTGGAACCAGTATTGCATTGAGGTTGGGGCAGAAGCTGGGAATCCCAGAAGAGACCTAGCTTGGCATTCACCCCACCTGCCTCCCGAAGGCTTTGCCTGTGGCAGAGGTTGAGTCCCCAACATATTTAATGTGACAGGGGTGGGGAATTAGGATCCAGTGATCTCCTGTGTGAAGCTACTGTCCGGGCAGAAGGGGGCTGACAGGGTACGGGGCAGTCAGACATTATCTTGACCTCCTTTTGGAATATCTTTTGGTGGCACTGCACAGGCTCCATCATTCCCTGGAAAGGACACTTTGTGACTCTCACTGTAGGGGCAGCAGTGAGGGCAAAATGATTTTCCAATCACAAAGAAGCATAGGAAGGATGAGAACTGCTCATGGAGTGGGCTGGCAGAATAGCTCACCTGGATAGTGCGCTACCTACCCATACATATGACCCAGGTTTGAGCCAGGCCCCCGCTGCACTAGGGGAAGCTCCCATGCTGTGGTGTCCCCCCCCCCCACCTCTCCATTCCTGCTTCTCTGTCTCTATCTAAAAAAAAAGTCAGCCTGAGGCAGGGGTAGATAGCATAATGGTTATACAAACAGATTGCCATGCCTGAGACTTCAAAGTCCCAGGTTCAATCTCCTGCACCACCATAAACAACAGCTGATCAGCTAAAAAAAAAGGGGGGGGTCGGGCGGTGGCACAGTGGGTTGAGCGCATGTGGCGCAAAGCACAAGGACCAATGTAAGGATCCCGGTTTGAGCCCCTGGATCCCCACCTGCAGGGGAGTCGCTTCACAGGCGGTGAAGCAGGTCTGCAGGTGTCTGTCTTTCTCTCCCTCTCTCTGTCTTCCCCTCCTCTCTCCATTTCTCTTTGTCCTATCTAACAACGAACAGCATCAACGATGGCAATAATGATAACCACAATGAGGCTATAACGGGGGCAACAAAGGGGGGATAAATGGCCTCCAGGAGTGGTGGATTCATGGTGCAGGCACTGAGCCCAGCAATAACCCTGGAGGAAAAAAAAAAATCAGCCTGGAGCAGTGAAGCCCTGGAGAGAGCCCAAAAAAGGTCATTCTTAGGGGGCCAGAAAAAAAGACTCACCAGGTAGGGTGTGTGCTTTCCTATGTGCTCAGCCCATATCTGAGTCTTGGCACCACATGGCAGGTGCTATGTGCTTACCAGAGGAAGCTCCAGTGCTGTGGTCTTTCTGTCTGTCTGTCTGACTTACTGAAAAAAGCCATGAGGCACCAACTCAGCAGAACCCTTTATTATTCTTATGGGACACAGGACAGATGGGGCTGAGGAGGGGGCAGGTGGATAGCACCCTGGCAGACAGGCTGGTTTGGGGTGTGTGTGAGCAGGACCATGTGGGGGACAGCGGGAAGAACCTGGAAAGCTTGGAAGAAGAGGTAGGGCAGACAGGGCAGCTGTTAGGGGCATGACTCTGCACCCTGGGCATGCAGGGGACTGGTGCCCTCCTGTTATCCTTTCACTCTGACCAGAAACCGGGTTAGTCACATGTGGGGATGGAGTAGGGAAACACTGATGATCTGGCTGACAGCTGTTGGGAAGCCTGGGGGTCTGGGAAATAGGGGAAAATGGGGGGTGGGGGTGGTGCCAGGCTGTCAGGCAGAGTGTGGCACTTCTATCAGTAGGAGCTGGTCTTCTGAGAGCTCCCAGAGCAGCCACTGAGGTGGGGAAAGGCCAAGACCTCAGCCGTAGAGCTGTCCTGTGGTCTCTGATACATGCAGCTGGCCCTGGGGTCCCCAGTTAATTAGCCTGTGCCCCTGGTCAGTTAATTAGCCTGTGCCCCTGGTCTGGTCTTGCTGTTCCCCCACACTCTGGACTTCTGCTTGTGCTTCTCCCCAGAGCCTGCCTGTGGAGACCCTGGGCCCAGAGTCTAGGATGGACCCAGAAGCAGAGAGAGCTTCTCCTGTGGCTGATGGGCCCTCAGCTGGAGAAGGTAACAGCTCTGTTGTTTCTTTTTCTTTCTTTTTTTTTTTTTTGGGGGGGGTGGCTGGCTTTTCCTACCTGTGGGAACCTTGGAGAGGCCCCTGGCATGTACAGGACTGTGGAGGAAGTTGCGGGGGCCAGTGCTTCCTGGGCCTTTTCTCTGCCAGAGCCCACCCTTCAGCGTGACAGTGTCCAGGCTGACCCAACTCCACCCAAGGAGGAGAAGGCCAAGGTGAGGCCTACCATCAGGGAAGGTGGGATTGGGAGGGAGTTTTCTAGCTCACAGCCAAGTCTGTTTCAGGGAACCCCAGATACTGCTGTGGAATCCCCTGGCCTTGAGAACACAGTGACCCAAGGTGATTTGGAGAAGACCCCACTGGAGGCAGAGTTGGATACACAGGACCCAGAGGGTCAGAGTACCTCACCAAGCCTGCCCTCCTCCCCTAAAACAGGTGAGCTGCCTCCTTGGCTTCTGTTGTTACTATTATATATTTTTCTTTCTATTTTTTTTTTTTTTTTTTTGCCACCAGGGTTATTGCTGGGGCTTGGTGCCTGCACCACAAATCCACTGCTCCCAGTGACTACTTTCTTCTTCTTTCTTATTTCTTTTATTTTATAGGAGAGAGAAATTGAGAGGGAAGGAGAGATAGAGAGGGAGAAAGAGAGACACCTGCAGACCTGCTTCACCACTTGTGAAGCTTCCTCCCTGCAGACTTGAGCCCAGGTGCTTATGCATGGTAACATGTGTATCACCACCATTATTATTACTGCTACCATCATCATCATTGCTATTTTAGTCACTGCTTGTGTTTCTTTTCTTTTCTTTTATATTTACTTATTATTTCTCATAGAGAAAATAGGGACCCAAAGAGAAAGACAGACACCTGAATACTGCTTCACTGCTTATGAAACTCCCCCCCTGCAAGACCTGGGTTTTTGGACATGGTAACGTGTGCACTCTGTTGGATGTGCCACTGCTCAGCCCCTTTTGACTTTATTATTGTTTTTCACTTAAACTTTAAAAAAATTATTTTTATTTATTGGATAGAGACAGTCATAAATCCAGAAGTAAGGGGGAGATAGAGAGGGAGAGACAGAGACACACCTGTAGCCCTGCTTTACCACTTGCAAAACTTTCCCCCTGTAGGTGGGGACCAGGGGCTTGAACTCAGGTCCTTGCACACTGTAATATGTGCTCTCAACCTGGGTGCCACCACCCAGCCCCTGACTTTATTATTATTATTGTCTTATTTATTTCATGTTAATGAGAGAGATTCACAGAGAGACAAAGATATAGAGAGACCAGAGCACTTTTCAGCTGTGGTTTATGGTGGTGCAGGGGATTGAACCTGTAGAACTATTATGCTGTCTCCCCAGCTCTCCTCTGACTTTTTAAAAAATATTAATTATTTATCATTAGAGACAGAGAAATAAAGAGTGGAGGGAAACGTAGAGAGACACCTGCAGCCCGCTTCACCACTTGTGAGGCTTTCCCCTAAAGGGAGAGACTGTGGGCTTGAACCTGGGTCCTTACACACTATAATGTGTGCACTTAACCAGGTGTGCCACCAGCTAGCCCCCTCTGAGTTCTTTAGATAGAAGGAGAGGCAGAAACACAGAAACCCCGTCCTAAAGCTTCCTCTGGTGCAGTGGGAACAGCTCCTGTGACTTGTCCTCCCTCCCCATTTTCCGTGTCCTGTCTCCCCAAGGCCTCACAGCCCTGTCCCCACCGCTCCCTCCAGTGTGGCCGAAGACAGAGGGCCGGTGTACCAGCAGTGAGGACGACACCGATGTGGATGTGGAGGGCCTTCGGAGACGGCGGGGCCGGGAGCATCAGCCTGTGGCATCCCTGGGTGTGGAGGAGCAGGCCGGGGACGAGGGTGCAAGCTGGGAGCTGGGCATCTCCCTCAACATGTGCCTTCTTGGGGCCCTGCTTCTGCTGGGCCTAGGGATCCTTCTCTTCTCTGGTGAGTGCTTCCTCTCCTGCCCTCCTCACTCTGTCCCATCCTTGGGAGGGGTGAGTAGCATTTATCTGATGCCTCTGTCTCCTCAGGTGGCCTGTCAGAATCTGAGAATGGTGAGTGAGTGGGCAGGGCCCTGAGGGAGGCAGGCAGCAGTGAGTGGTGTGGGCTGGGAGGAGAGAGGCTAGGCAGCACTGCTAACCCCTCAGTGGCCTTGTCACATATTCAGGGGACCCCTATGCCTTTTAAAAAAAATAATAAGGGGTTGGATGGTAGCACAGCAGGTTAAGCACACATGGCGCAAAGCCCAAGGACCAGCGTAAGGATCCCGGTTCAAGCCCCCAGCTCCCCATCTGCAGGGGAGTCGCTTCACAGGCCAGTGAAGCAGGTCTGCAGGTGTCTTTCTCTCCCCCTCTCTGTCTTCCCCTCCTCTCGCAATTTCTCTCTGTCCTATCCAACAACAATGACATCAATAATAACAATAAAATAACCACAACAATGATAAAAACAAGGGCAACAAAAAGGAAAATAAATAAGTAAAACATTTAAAAATAATAATAATAGGAGGCTGGGTTAAGCACACATGGTGCAAAGCACAAGGACTGGTGCAAGGATCCGGGTTTGAGTCCCCGGCTCCCCACCTGCAGGGAGGTCACTTCACAAGTGGTGAAGCAGGTCTGGTGTATCTTTCTCTCCCTCTCTCCATCTCCCTGTCATCCTCTCTCGATTTCTCTCTGTCCTATCCAACAACAACAACAGCCATAACAATAACAAGAACAAACAAGGGCAACAAAATGGGAAAAAAGCCTCCAAGAGCATGGAGGCACCGAGCCCCAGCAATAACCCTGGAGGCAAAAAAAAAAAAAAAAAAAAAAGAGAGAGAGAGATAATATAAAAAAAAAAACAAAAAACCAGGAGTCGGGTGGTAGCGCAGCGGGTTAAGCGCAGGTGGCACAAAGCACAAGGACCAGTGTAAGGATCCCAGTTCAAGCCCCCCGGCTCCCCACCTGCAGGGAAGTCACTTCACAGGTGGTGAAACAAATCTGCAGTGTCTTTCTCTCCCCCCTCTGCCTTCCCCTCCTCTCTCCAATTCTCTCCTGTCCAACAACAACAATAACTACAACAATAAAACAACAAGGACAACAAAAGGGAATAAATAAATAATAAAAATGAAAACATTTTCTTAAAGACTTACTTTATGGTGGCCCAGGAAGTTGTGCAGTAGATAAAGCATTGGAATCTCAAGCATGGCATACCCAGTTTGGTCCCCAGCATCACATGTGCCAGAGTGATGCTTTGGTTCTCCCCCCCACCTCATTAATTAATAAAATCTTTAAACAACATAAAACAGGGTCAGTGAAATAGTTCACTTGGGTAGTACAATGCTTTGCCATGTATGTGACTCAGGTTCAAGTGTGGCCCCACTGCATTAAAGGAAGCTTTGATGCTGTAATTTTTTGACTCTTCTCTTTGTCTTTTTAACTTTATCTAAAAATAAAGACATGCATGAGAGAGTTTCTCTGAGAGGAGACTAGAGAGAAGTCAGAGCACTATTCTGGTACATGAGGTGCTGGGGGTTAAAGCAGGAACCTCAGGCATGAGAGTCCACTATTCTATCAGTTAAGCCATCTTGCCTAGCCGTGGCCCTTGGCCCTTTGCTTTCCTATACCTCAGTGGCAGGGTGGGTCCAGGACAGGCATGTGGTTGGAGGTAGCTCTGTGTGTCCTGGCCCACCTCAGGCCTCTTGTTTCCCCAGGACCTGGGGAGGAAGTAGATTTGCAGGTCTTTCCAGATTCTGGCTCTGACACCGAACTGCCTGATGCCGTCCACAAACAGCAGGTCTGAGTGAACCCCCCTGCATGGGCGTATGGGGGGGCAGTGGGGAGAGACAGGGCTGTGTGGCAGGGTGACCTGATGCTTCCTATGCCCTCAGAATGGAGCATCACAGCAGCCACTAGCTGCGGCAGCCCCCAACAGTGTCCCCAGCCTGCAGAGCATGGTGCTTCTGCTGGACAAGCTGGCCAAGGAGAACCAGGACATCCGGTTGCTACAGGCCCAGCTACAGGTGGGCAGAGCACAGGGCCAGGCTAGACAGCCCTCCCGGGCCAGACTCTTGTCTGTGTACCTCCCCCAAGCCATGTCCTATCTTGGTTTTTTATTTTTTATTTTTTTAATTTATTTTAAAAAGGAGACATTAACAAAACCACAGGATAGGAGGGGTACAACTCCACACAATTCCCACCACCAGATTTCCGTATCCCATCCCCTCCCCTGATAGCTTTCCTATTCTTTATCCCTCTGGGAGTAGGGACCCAAGGTCATTGTGGGTTGCAGAAGGTGGAAGGTCTGGCTTCTGTAATTGCTTCCCCGCTGAACATGGGCGTTGACAGGTCAATCCATACTCCCACCCTGCCTCTCTCTTTCCCTAGTAGGGTGAGTCTCTGGGGAAGCGGTCTTGTTTTATTTTTATTTTTTTCCCCAGAGCACTACTCAGCTCTGTCTGGTGGTGGTGCTGGGGATTGAACCTGGCACTTTGGAGCCTCAGGTAGGAAAGTCTTTGCAAAACCATTATGCTGTCTTCCCCCTTTCATCAAAGTTCCTTCTGTTCACATACCTTAAACCTGTGCCTTCCATGTTCAAGTCTGGTCATCTCCCTCATTCTCTACTCAGTGTGTCACTGCCCTTAGTCCTCTCTTCTCTGTAGTGTTCCTCAGACTGAGGTTTCCACCTTGGTGCCTATGTACTTCTAGCCTATGTGCTGCATAGGACATACGAGCCTTGGTTGTATAGTCTGCAGCCGCTAGGTGGGAAAGATGTACTTTGATTAATTAGTCATGTCTGCTTTGTGAAGGGGAGGTGGAAACAGGGTCCAGAACCCCTTAGCTATCCTTTGGTGGGTCTAAGAAGTGTGTGCTTTGTAGAGACCTAGAAACTAAAACCTAGGGAGTTGGGCGGTAGCGCAGTGGGTTAAGTGCACGTGGTGCAAAGGGCAAGGACCGGCATAAGGATCCTGGTTCGAGCCCCCGGCTCCCCACCTGCAGGGGAGTCGCTTCACAGGCGGTGAAGCAGGTCTGCAGGTGTCTGTCTTTCTCTCCCCTCTCTGTCTTCCCCTCCTCTCTCCATTTCTCTCTGTTCTATCCAACAACGATGACATCAATAACAACAACAGTAGTAACTACAACAATAATAAAAACAAGGGCAACAAAAAGGAAATTAATTAATTAATTAAAAAAAAAGAAACTAAAACCTAGGGCTGAGGAGACAGCATAGTGGTTCTGCAAAAAGACTGCTGTAAGACTGTGAGGCCCCAGGTTTAATCCCCAGCACCACCATCAGCTAAAGTTGAGTAGGACTCAGCTCTCTCTATCTCTATCCTCTCCCCCCCCCCATTAAAATAATGTTAGAATGCCATTGGGGTGGAAGAATCTGGGTCTTTCTTGACAAGGATCCTTCCTCCAGTATCCCCTCCACCCCCATCCCAGACCCAGAAGGAAGAGCTGCAGAGCCTGATGCTGGAACCCAAAGGGCTGGAAGAGGAGAATGCCCAGCTGCGGGGTGCGCTGCTGCAGGGTGAGGCCTCTCAGCGGGCCCTGGAATTGGAGCTGCAGCAGTTGCGGGCGAGGCTGCAAGGGCTGGAAGCTGACTGTACCCGGGGCCCTGATGGCGTGTGTCTCAGCTGGGGCTCCCAGCCTCGGAGCAACCCAGGGAGCCCAGGGCAGCAGCAGGGCCCCAGCTTGGCACAGCAGCGGCTGGAGAATGAGGCGCAGGCCCTGAGGCGAGAGCTGGAGCGGCAGCGGCAGCTGCTGGGGGCAGTACAGCAGGACCTGGAGCAGGGCCTGAGGCACGCCGGCCAAGGGGACCTGACTCGGGTTGGTCTGGCTGAGCTGGGCCGCAGGCTAGCCCAGAAGCTGGAGGCCCTCCAGCACAGGGGTCCAGGGGAGGCTGGGGTCTCCACCAATGCTTCAGGGGCCTGGCAGCAGGAACCCCGCACTGCAAGACCCCGAGAGAGGGGTAGGAGGGAGATGTGGCACGATGGCAAGCCAGGCGACCAGAGAAACCAGAGGCATGAGCACTGGAAGTCAAAGAAGGAGGAGAGCAAGAAGAACTGGGGCGATGAGGCCAGGGAGCCCCAGGGGCAGAAGGGAGGTGAGAGGAAGGAGGGCAAGTGGCAGGGTTCCCAGGAGCACCCTTGGAAAAGCCGGGGCCCCCATTCTGGAGAGAAACATGAACATCCCCGGTGGAAGGAAGGTCCCAAAGACAGGGAGGCACTGTCACTCTGGGCCGAGCTGTCTAGGCACAAGTACCGAGCGCCCCAGGGCTGCTCGGGGGTGTGGGAGTGTGCAAGGCAGGAGGGCCTGACCTTTTTTGGCACTGAGCTGGCCCCCGTGAAGCAGCAGGAGCTGGCCTCCCTGCTGACAACTTACTTGGCCCGGCTGCCCTGGGCCAGGCCATTAAGCAAGGAGCTGCCCCTGTCACCTACTTACTTCGGGGAGGATGGGTTCTTCCGCCATGACCGCCTCCACTTCCGGGACTTTGTGGATGCCCTGGAGGACAGCCTGGAGGAGGTGGCTGTGCAGCAGACTGGTGATGATGATGAGGTGGATGACTTTGAGGACTTCATCTACAGGCACTTCTTTGGAGAGAGAGCACAGAAGAAGAGGTGGGAAGGGGCCAGGAGGGTGGAGCTTGGGACAAAGGAGGAGGAGGGGGAGGAGACAGAGATAAGGGTCAAGTGGGGGCCCTGAAAATGGCTTGTCTCTTCTGTGTATGATGTGTATGTGTATGTTTATGAAAGAGGAGGGGGTGGAGAGAGGGACAGAGAAGAGCCAGTACCTCAGACCTGTCTTGGACTTGTATTAGACAAAGCTGGAGAGACAGCTCACTAGGTCGGGGGCTTGATAGGTTTGAGCCCTGGTGCCACCTAGGGAAGTCCCATGGCACCAGAGGAAGCATTGGTGAAATCTGCACATGTGAGGCCCTAATTCTGAAAAAAAAAGTGATGGGAGATACCCCAGCTTCCCACGGTACCTTGGCACACCTATGTGGTACTGGGTCCCTATCCAGTGAGCTGTCTCCTCCCCATCCCCTTGAGTCTCCATTTTCAGCCTCTCTCCCCGCTCTACCTTTCCCTTGTCTAGAGATAACCTAGTCCTCCCTGGAGGGCAAGAAGCTGCACAAGTCACCCCCACCGAAGTCCTGGGGAGTCCCCTTGTGGGCTGGAGGGAGTTTCCCCCTGGGTTGCCCAACCCTGCTGCCACCTATATCCCCAGAGGGGCCCTCCACCTGGGATTGAGTCTGCCCTGGTGCCTGGCTGCCCTGTTTAGGCTGGTCCTGAAGGCCTCCTCCTGTCTCCACACAGGTCAGGGAAGAAGGATAAGCACAAGCACAAGCACACATGGAGCTCCAAAGTGGCAAGGCCCTGGGAGGAGCATGGCCCTCGGCACCGGGACTGAGCTGAGGCGCCTCCCTGGCCTGGGGGCTGCCAGTCTGCCCGAAGGATGCTGCTGGTTCACCAGAAAGAGCCACTGCCTTTCTCTACTCAGGCCTGTGGCCAGCTGACTGTGCAGGCTGTGGGAGAGAAGCTCTGCGTGTCGTGGAGGAGAGGAGTTTGGCCCTCTGAGCATGAAGCCTTCGTGTGTGTGTGTGTGTGTGTGTGTGTGTGTGTGTGTGTGTGTGTTTCCACCTGCCTGAGACCAGGTGGGAGGCCCAGCACCAGGCCTCTCCCTTGGGCTCTCCTAAAATTGGCAACCCTCACCTCACACTGTGACTAGGCACCCCACAGGACTTTCTGTGCAGTTCGCTATACCATGCTTTTGGAGTTGTGACATGAGAGGTTCTAAGCTTTGAGGAGTCCCCAAACTTATCCTAGGCACTGCCACTCACATAACCCTCTAACTCCCCAGCAAACCTACCCTCCTCCCCACTCCCTGTTTTGCTACCTCCCTGGTGTAGACAGACATCGTGTTGCTTGGGTTGTGTAGGGAGCCTTGGGTGCAAATCCAGGCCAAGTGAATGTGGATGAGTGTGCCCAGGGTACCCAGGGCTGGAGGGCAGGTGAATAAACCTTGGATATGCCATGTAGAACTGTGGATCTACCTCTGGTGGCCTTAGTTTTTTCCCTTCCTTCACCATGGTTCTGGGGTTGGGGAGGGAAATGCCACTAGGTGGGGCTGTGGCCCTGAGTTTGGGCTTGTCCCCCCCACCCCAATTTCCAGGGTGCACTTCCTGATTGTCTTGGTGCTGGTGCCAGGTCCCAGGAACCTTTGGGGGGGGGGTCTGTGTTACTCATCACCTGAAAAATGTGGCGGGGGGAGATGCAGGTCATTTAGCTTCTACTTGAGAGTATACATTACCATGCATAGGACCTGGGTTCAAGCCCTGGCCCCTACCTGCAGCAGGGAAGCTTTGAGCTGTAAAGCAGAAAGAAAGCAGTGCTGCAGGTGTCTCTCTGTCTCCCCTTCTTTCAGTTTCTCTCCTATCAAAAGAAAAGGGGGTGGGGAGGGAAGGGAGAAGTTATTGGGAGCGGTGGGTTTGTTGTGCAAACACCAAAACCCAGTGATAACACCGATGGCAATAAAAATAAAATAGGGCTAGTGGTCTGGGAGGTGGCGCAGTGATAAAACTTTGGACTCTCAAGCATGAGGTCCCGAGTTCGATCCCCAGCAGCACATGTGCCAGAGTGATGTCTGGTTCTTTCTCCTATCTTTCTCATAAATAAAAAAATCTTTTAAAAAATAAAATAAAATAGGGCTAGAGGGACAGCATCATGGTTATGCAAAAGGATTCATTGCTAAGGCTCTGAGGTTCAAGGTCCTAGGTTCAATGTCAGTACCTCCATAATAAGCTAGAGCTAAATAGTGCTCTGATCTCTATATCTCCTTCATTAGAGTAAAACAAGGGGCTGGGTGGTGGCACACGTAGTTGAATGCACAGGTTACCATGTGCAAGGACCTGGGTTTGAGCCCCCACTCCCCACCTCCACAAAGAAGCTTCACAAGCAGTGGGGCAGATCTGCAAGTGTCTATCTTCTCCCCTCTGTCCTATCACATTAAAAATAAAAATAAATAAAAGGAAAAATGGCCACCAGAGTAATGCATTCGTATTGCTGGCATAGAGCTGCAATAAATAAGTAATAAAATACAATAGAACAAAATACGAAAAAGGAAATCAGTGAAAAAAATTGCAACACTACCATCATTGTAAAAAAGAAAAGTTAAAATAACAAAATTAGTGTCAGGGTTGGGTGGTGGTGCACCTGGTTGAGCTCACACATTTACAGTGCACAAGGACTGGGGTTCAAACCACTGGTCCCCATCTGTAGGAGTTTTTTTTTTTTTTTTTTTTATAAAAAAGGAAACGTTGACAAAACCATAGGATAAGAGGGCTACAACTCCAAACAATTCCCACCACCAGATCTCCGTATGAGGACCCCCCCTACTCTTCATCTGTAGGAGTTTAAGGAGCAGTGAAGCAATGCTACCGTCCTCTCTCCTCCCTCTCGATCCCCCCCTTCCTCGGTTTCTGTTTTTTTTTTTTCAATAAATTTAAAAGGTAAAAAACAAAAAAATATATATAATAAAAAAATAAAAGGTAAAAGACAAAAACAACTGGTAGAGCATCAGACTGTTAACGCCCAAGGTTCCCAGTCCAATTCCTGGCACCACATGTACTGGACTAGTGTTGTGGTTTCTCTCTCCTCCTCTCTGGCCCATATGAAATTCTCTAATATGTAATAAACAAAACAAATCTTAAAAAAAATATTAGGGGAGTCAGGAGGTAGTGCAGCGGGTTAAGCGCACGTGGCAGGAAGCGCAAGGACCAGCATAAGGATCCCAGTTCGAGCCCTGGTCTCCCCACCTGCAGGGGCGTCGCTTCACAAGCCCTGAAGCAGGTCTGCAGGTGTCTTATCTTTCTCTCCCCCTCTCTGTCTTCCCCTCCTCTCTCCATTTCTCTCTGTCCTATCCAACAACGATGACATCAATAACAACAATAATAACTATAACAGTAAAAAATCAAGGGCAACAAAAGGGAATAAATATATAAATAAATAAACATTAAAAAATTAGACATCTGGGCACTGCAGATAAAGACCTTCGAATGCCTCGTGTCACTCAATTCGGGTGCGGGTGTGGGGCAGTGGGGACCTCTGACCAAGCAACATTCACACAGCGTGCGCTGGGGGTTTCAGGGGTTTCCTGCAGCAGCGGGGGACTGGAATTAGAATTAAGGAGACTTTCCTGCAGGCGGCAGTGGACTGGGTGCTGCAGGAAGGGCCTGCTATTCCCCAGGGCCGCTGGGTGTGGCCAGGGCCTGGCAGTCCTCAAGGAGAAGGCTGGGCTAGAAGGACTCTGGGGGGGGGCTGGGGTGGGGACACAACCCTGCCCTAGGTTCCCAGAAGCTATGGGCCGCTGGGGACCTCTTGGTTTTATTTCTGGGCACGCCCCTGTTTCCTTTGTTTGCATAACGAACTCGGGGGAGGCTCACAGTCCGCACACCAGCTCCCCTCCTTAGTAAGCACCGAGCACTGGAGGTTTCTGAAACTGCTGAGTCGGTGGAAGAGCCTGGAACCCAAGAATATGTTGGGGTTCGCCCGGATGTCCCCACCCCCACAGCGGTGTGACAGCGAGGGGGCCTCCAGGGCTCTGTTCAGAGCCTTCAGAGCCGACCTGGAGAGTGGAGGGGACCCAAGGAGGCTGGGCAGGGACACTGCGTGGGATTTCCCACAGATGGACTGACAGGCGGCTGCAACCTCTGCGCATAGCGGCACCCTCTGTACCCACTTACATACTCCCGCCCCCCAGTCCAGCCAGTCCAGCCAGGGCTCTGCTAGAGGAACTGAAGACCAGGCTCTTGTGGCTCTTGGCCCTGTCACCCCCTTCAGGACCATCTCTGCCTCCCCATCTTCCCAGGTCCTCCAGACCCTAGCCTCTCCCCATTTTGGGAGGACAAAGTTGGGAGCAGGGAGTCGCCTTCAGTCCTGCCACCCCCATAAGCTCCTGGAGGATCAGAGGAGGGTGTGGTGTTTGAGATACACTTCCTGCCCTGGGCTGGCTGACTGTTGTCATGGAAACCTCCTAGGGTCACCTCCATGCAGGGACATGTTCCTGGCATGTCACACATTATACAGCCACAAGGAATGGGGGGATGGGGCTGCTGTCCTAGACCCAGACAATGGTTCCTCCCCTTTCACATCACTATTCCTATAGCTTTTATTTATTTATTTATTTATTTATTTATTTATTTATTTATTTATATTTTTTTATTAGAGCACTGCTCAGCTCTGGCTTATGGTGGTGCAGAGGATTGAACCTGGGACTTTGGAGCCTCAGGCATGAAAGTCCCCGTGCATAGCTATTATGCTATCTATCCCTACCCTTCACATCGTTATTCCTACCACCTAGATCATGGAAGCCCCTTGATACCAATTTTTTCTTTCCTTTTTTTTTTCTTTCAAATTTTTTAATATTTATTTATTTATTTTCCCTTTTGTTGCCCTTATTTTATTGTTGTGGTTTTTATTGCTGTTGTTATTGATGTCATCATTGTTAGATAGGACAGAGAGAAATGGAGAGAGGAGGGGAAGACAGAGAGGGGAGAGAAAGACATCTGCAGACCTGCTTCACCGCCTGTGAAGCAACTCCCCTGCAGATGGGGAACTGGGGCTCGAACTAGGATCCTTACACCAGTCCTTGCACTTTGCGCCACCTGCGCTTAACCCACTGAGCTACCATCCGACTCCCAATTTTTTCTTTCCTAAGGCTCTGAAGTACCAAGTTGATTTGTTTGTTTTGGGTAGTGACTGAGAGAAATTGACTGGGAAGAGGGAAGATAAGAGGGAGGGAGGGAGGCAGGGGGGAGAGAGAGAGAGAAGCTGAGATCTGCAGTACTGCTTCGCTGCTTGCAAATCTACTCCCCTGCAGATGGGGACAGGGGGTTGTGCTTTGTAACATGTGCACTCAACCAGGGGAACCACCAACCAGTCCCCAGTCAGTTCTTCTTTTTTTTTAATGTTATTATTTATTTATTGATTGATTTTCCCTTTTGTTGCCCTTGTTGTTTTTTATTGTTGTAGTTATTTTTGTTGTTATTGATGTCATCATTGTTGGATAGGACAGAGAGAAATGGAGAGAGATGGAAGACAGAGAGGGGAAGAGAAAGATAGACTCCTGCAGACCTGCAGACCTGCTTCACCGCCTGTGAAGCGACTCCCCTGCAGGTGGAGATCCGGGGGCTCGAACTGGTACCCTTATGCCGGTCCTTGTGCTTTGTGCCACGTGTACTTAACCTGCTGCACTACTGCTTGACTCCTATCATTTTTTGAAGTATCTTTATTATTGGATAGAGACAGCCGGAAATCCAGAGGGAAGGAAGAGACAGAGAAGGAAAGAGAAAGATACCTGCAGCACAGTTTTACCACTTGCAAACCTTTCTGTCTGCAAGTGGGGACCAGGGGCTTGAACCCAGGTCCTTGCATACTGTAATATGTGTGCTCAACCATTTGTGCAACCACTTGGCCCCTCAATTCTTTTAAGAAATATTTATTTGGGAGCCAGGTGGTAGAGCAGCAGGTTAAACGCACATGGCACAAAGCCCAAGGACCAGTGTAAGGATCTGGGTTTCCTCGGCTCCCCACCTGCTGGGGGGTTGCCTCACTAGTAGTGAAGTAGGTCTGCAGGTGTCTATCTTTCTCTCCCTCTCTCTGTCTTCCCCTCCTCTCTCGATTTCTCTCTGCCCTTCTTATCCAACAACAATGACATAAATAACAACAATAATAATAAGCACAACAATGATAAAACAACAAGGGTAACAAAAGGAAAAAAAAACCCAGGAGCAGTGGATTTGTGGTGCAGGCACGGAGCCCCAGCAATAACCCTGGAGGCAAAAAAAAAAAAAAGAAAGAAATATTTATTTGTGGGACTAGACAGTGGTGCACTTGGTTAAGTGCTCACATTACAATGAACAAGGACCCAGGTTCAAGACCCTGGTCCCCACCTGCAGGGGAAAAGCTTCACAAGTGGTGAAGCAGAGCTGCTGAAGATGTCTCTCTGTCTCTCTCTCTCTAACTCCCCCTTCTCAATTTCTCTCTGTCTCTATCCAATAATAAAAAAGTAAAAATAAAAAAAAATTAATTAATGATAGAAGAGAGAGGATAAAAGGAAGAGAGAGAAAAACACAGCATCAGTCTGGCATTTTTTGATGCCAGAGATCTAACTCAGGACCTCATGTAAGCTAGCTGCACCATCACCTGGCCTGCTCTATTTTTTTTCTTCTCAAAGATTTATATAATGAGAGAGAAGGACCAAAGCACCCTGTGTGGTGCTGGGGATTGTCAGGAAATTGTGAGAATGTGGTAGAGCTTGGCAGGGCTTGACCTGAGGAGTGCGTCTATCCTGTCAGTCTCTCTCTCTACTGAGAGGTTGAGCAAGGAGGGACAGGAGTAACCCCAAAGGTTTGCCCCATCTTATTAGACTCCCTGCCTCACAAAGCACCCTGCATCCCTGATACTATGACCATTAGATAAAAAGAAAGGTAAAAAGATGTAAGAAAATTGTGAGGATGTGGTTGACCCTGGCAGGGCTTGACTTGAGGGGACATCCATCCTCTCGTCTTATCAGATTTATTATCTACATAATCATTGTTTTGCCTGAAAGATCCCCACCCAGTCCATTCCTTTGATCTATCTTCTTTCTACCCTCAAGACCCTCCCTGCCTGCAGGATATTATTAATCCTACTAGTTAAAACCCTCACAACAGTTGCTAAGGAAGTTCCTACCTTTCCAGCCCCTTTTGCCTTTCTCTGCCCCTTTCCTAGCCATTTCCATTTCCAACTTGCCACTTCCGGGTCTGCCTTTTAAAAGCCTTGGATCTCTGATCAATAAAGAATTGAATTGTCTCGCCACCACGAGTCTGTTACTGAGTCATCTCCCTTGCGGTCGCTGAGTGAGTAGCAGCCCAGGCTGGCTCTGGTTGAGTTCTCTCCAACCCAGAGAGTACATGTCCGGGAAGAGACACCCCCATGCTAGCCTGGCAGGGGATTTGACCTTGGCCTCATATATCTCACATATGCAAGTCCTATGCTCTGCCTGCTGATTTAGTTCCCAACTGCTCCCTTCCTGCCTTAAGTTCTTTTTTTTTTTTTTGCCTCCAGGGTTATTGCTGGGGTTCAGTGCCTGCACCATGAATCCACTGCTCCTGGAGGCCATTTTCCCCCCTTTTTGTTGCCCTTGTTGTAGCCTTGTTGTGGTTATTATTGTTTATTGTTGATGTCATTCATTGTTGGATAGGACAGAGAGAAATGGAGAGAGGAGGGGAAGACAGAGGGGGAGAGAAAGACGGACACCTACAGACCTGCTTCACAGCCTATGAAGGAACTCCCCTGTAGGTGGGGAGCTGGGGGCTTGAACCGGGATCCTTACGCCAGTCCTTGTGCTTTGTGCCATGTGCGCTTAACCCACTGCACCACCGCCCGACCCCCCTTGCTTTAAGTTCTAAGTGGGGGCCTTATAGATGAAAGGGTGCCACTATAGGCACTGGGAACATGGCTGCCCCATGAAGGTGCTCCTGGGCAGCCCAAGGGCAGAAGGCAGAGATGTGAACTTGAGGCTGCCTGGGGATAGGAGATAGAAGGCACAGCCTGGTCAGAGCAGTGAGTTAGGATGGACAGGACAGACAGGGCAGCGATGCAATCTGCTTCCCAGCATCAGGGTAGTGGAGGAGCTGAGGAGGAAGGAGGAGAGGCTAGCGCTGGTCCTCCAAGGTAGATGAGGGGGATGGGCTGTTTTGGATTCTGTAGGATTCATTAAAACCAGAGCAGTGTCCTGGGCAGTTGATGTCAGAGCCACCAAGTTGCATGCCCCCCCCCCCCATGTCCCCACGTCCCCTCCTTCCTCCTTAGGGTTTAAGATTTATTATTATTCGGCATAAGGATCCCGGTTCAAGTCCCTGGCTCCCCACCTGCAGGGGAGTCGCTTCACAAGCGGTGAAGCAGGTCTGCAGGTGTCCATCTTTCTCTCCCCCTCTCTGTCTTCCCCTCCCCTCTCCATTTCTCTCTGTCCTATCCAGCAATGACGACACCAATAACTACAAGAACAATGGAAAACAACAAGGGCAACAAAAGGGAAAATAAATAAATATAAAAAAGAATTAAAAAAAAGATTTATTATTATTACCACCACCACCAGAGTACTACTCAACTTTGGCTTATGGTGGTGCTGGGGACTGAACCTGAGACACTGGGACCTCAGGCATGAAAGTCTTTTGCAGAACTACTGTGCTATCTCCCCAGCACAAGATTTATTTTATATCATATGAGACAGATGACAGATGGATAGGCCAGAACAACAGTCCAGTACAATACATGTGGTGTTGAGGATTGAACTGGGAGCCTTAGGCATGTAAGTCCTGTGCCCTACCTGCTGAACTATCACCCCAGCAGTACCTTCGGGCAAATTTCTTGTTAAATTTTATTTTAAAGATTTACTGGGGGACAGGGGTAGATAGCATAATAGGGTTATGCAAAGAGACTTTCATGCCTGAGGCTCCAAAGTCCCAGGTTCAATCCCCCACACACCATAAACCAGAGCTGAGCAGTGCTCTGGTGAAAAAAATAAAAGAGAGAGAGAGTGCTAATGGGCTGGGGAAACAGCATAATTAATGATTATGCAAAAGACTTTCATATCTGAGGTTCTGAAGTCCCAGGTTCAATCCCAGCACCACCATAAGCCAAACCTGAGCAATGCTCTGGAAGAAAAAAAAAATGAGAAAGGGGGAGAAAAGGAAACAGAATGAGAGAGAACCAGAGCATCACTCTGGAATACAAAATGTTGGGGCTCAAACTCAGGACCTTTGAGTCCAAGATTCTATCCACCATGCCACCTCCCAGGGCTAGAAAAAATTCTTTTCACTTTAAATATTAAACTTAAAAAAAATTTTCCCTTTTGTTGCCCTTGTTGTTTTTTATTATTGTTGTTGTGCAACTGATGTCATTGTCATTGTTGGATAGGACAGAGAGAAATCGAGAGAGGAGGGGAAGACAACGAGGAAAGACAGACACCTGCAGACCTGCTTCACCGCCTGTGAGAAGACTCCCCTGTGGGTGGGGAGCCAGGGGCTTGAATGGGATCCTTATGCCGGTCTTTGTGCTTTGCCCCACATGCACTTAACCCTCTGCACTACCCCCCGACTCCCTTCACTTTAAATTTATTTTTTAAAATATTTATTTATTTATTCCCTTTTGTTGCCCTTGTTGTTTTTTATTGTTGTAGTTATTGATATCGTCGTTGTTAGACAGGACAGAGAGAAATGGAGAGAGGAGGGGAAGACAGAGAAAGGGAGAGAAAGACAGACACCTGCAAACCTGCCTCACCACTTGTGAAGTGACTCCCCTGCAGGTGGGGAGCCGGGGGCTTGAACCGGGATCCTTAGCCAGTCCTTGCGCTTTAGCCACCTACGCTTAACCTGCTGTGCTACCGCCCAACTCCCCACTTTAAATATTTTATTGATTTTAAATTTATTTTGGATACAGACAGAGAGAAATTGAGATGCAAGTGTGAAGGCAGAGAAGGGAAAGAGACACCTGCGACACTACACCACCACTTGTGAAGACCCCCTGCAACACTACACCACCACCTGTGAAGACCCCTGCAGATGGGAACAGGGGGCTGGAACGCAAGTCCTTGCACACAGTAACATGAGTGCTCTACTAGGTGAGCTACCACTCAGGCTCTCTTTACTTTTAGGTATTGTATTTATTTACTTTTAGATAGAGAGGAACTGAAAGAGGCCACAGCACTGAAGCTTCTTTCAGTTGGTATAGACCAGGCTCAAACCTAGGTTATGCATATGGCAAAGCAACACACTATCTAATTTGAGTATATGTGCTGCCGAAGCAAAGTGAGCACAGCAACACACCATCCAAATGAGCTATTGTGCTCACCCTCTTCCTCCACCCCCACCCCACCCCTTTTTTATCTGGCTCACAGTGGTGTTGGAGATTGAACTTAGTCTCAGGTATGAAAATCTTTTGCAGAACCACTGTCCTTTAAATAACTTTTTTTTGTTTGTTTTTTGCCTCTAGGGTTATTGCTGGAGCTCAGTGCTGGCACCACAAATCCACTGCTCCTGGAGGCATTTTTTTTTTTTTAACATTTTTGTTGCCTCTGTTTTATTATAGTTGTGGTTATTATTGTTGTTGTTATTAATGTAGTTGTTGTTGAATAGGACAGAGAGAAATGGAGAGAGAAGGGGAAGACAAAGAGGGGGAGAGAAAGATAACACCTGCAGAGCTGTGAAGCCACCCCCCTGCAGTTGGGGAGCTGGGGGCTCGAACTGGGATCCTTGTGCTGGTCCTTGCCTTTTGTGCCCTGTGCACTTGACTCCACTGCGCTACCACAAGACCCCCTAATAACTTTTATTTATTTATTTTTAAAGATTTATGTATTTGTTGGTGAGAGAACCAGAACATCACTTTGGCACATGCAACTCAGAAGATGGAACAAAGGACCTTCATACTTGTAAACCCAGCGTACAACTACTGCTGCGCCCCCTGCTGGCCACTTGGAGAATTTATTTTTGCATTATTTTTTTCATTTTTATTAATTTATTAATTTATTGCCCCCAGGGTTATCGCTAGGGCTTGGTGCCTGTACTATGACTTCACTGCTCCTGGAGACCATTTTTCCCATTTTTATTGCCTTTGTTGTTGTTGTTATTGCTGTTGGTGTTGTTGGATAGGACAGAGAGAAATTGAGAGAGGAGGGGAAGACAAAGATAGACATCTACAAGGCTGGGAGTATGGATCGACCTGTCAACACCCATGTTCAGCGGGAATGCAATTACAGAAGCCAGACCTTCCACCTTATGCACCCCATATTGTCCCTGAGTCCATGCTCCCAGAGGGTTAAAGAATAGGAAAGCTATCGGGAGGGGATGGGATATGGAGTTCCGGTGGCGGGAATTGCGTGGAATTGTACCCCTCTTATCCTATGGTCTTTTCAGTGTTTCCATTTTATAAACAAAAACTTAAAAACAAACAAACAAACAGGTAAACACTTGCAGGTGGGGAGCCAGAGGCTCGAACCAGGATCCTTATGCAGGACCTTGCACTAGGGGCTGTGCTACTGCCTGGCCCCCTGGAGATATCCTTAATGGGCCCTTGCCCGAACTCTTTCTGAGCTTAAGGGACAGGTCATGGGGGTAGAGGTAGGAGCAGGACAGGCAGCAGCCTGAAGCCACCTGCTCCAGAGAAGGGGTTAGCTGGTCACATGCGGGCCCTGCATGCTGGCTTACCTGGAGCCAGGGTGCTCACTGGGTTGAGAAGAGAGGCAAGAACCTGCAAAGGAAATGGCCTCTTCTTTCTTCCTTTCTTTCTTTCTTTCTTTCTTTCTTTCTTTCTTTCTTTCTTTCTTTCTTTCTCTTTCTTTCTTTCCTTCTCTCTCTCTCTCTCTCTCTCTCTCTCCAGCCTTCTGCTCTAAACTAACATTTCCAAATATACAGAGAGAAGTGCAAAGCACAGAAGTGCAAAGGGGGCCAGGCTTGAACCTGGGTCAGGTGCATGGCAAAGCAGACACCTTGTCCAGGTGATCTATCTTGTCAGGCCAACAAAGCCTCTCTCCACTTGGACTGCTAATTTCTCTAAGTCCACTTATACCTTTATCTCACCTGAGAAATAAAGCTTGAAGAAGGCAGACATCAGTCATCCATAAGCAAAGAAACTGACAAGGAGAAGAGTGTTTGGTGAAAACTGGACCTAGCAGCCCTCAGGATATCTATGAGCCCTGGAATTGTGCCTCGGGATAGAAATGACACTTGAGTCCCTTCTGTGGGGTGTTTTTCTTCTTTTTTTTCTCTTACTGATGTCAGGGTTGTTTGTTTTTTTTTAATTTCTTTATTAGGGAATTAATGTTTTACATTCAACAATAAATACAATAGTTTGTACATGCATAACATTCCCCAGTGTCCCATATAACAATACAACCCCCACTGGGTCCTCTGTCGTCCTTCTAGAATCTGTATTTTCCCCACCACCCACCCCAGAGTCTTTTACTTTGGTGCAATACGCCAATTCCAGTTCAGGTTCTACTTGTGTTTTCTTTTCTGATCTTGTTTTTCAACTTCTGCCTGAGAGTGAGATCATCCCATATTCATCCGTCTGTTTCTGACTTATTTCATTTAATATGAATTTTTCTTTTCTTTATTTTAAAGGTTTTATTTATTTATTAATAAGAAACATAGGAGGAGAGAGAAAGAGCCAGACATCACTCTGGTACAATTGCTGCCGGGATTGAACTCAGGACCTCATGCTTGAGAGTCCGCTGCTTTATCCACCATGCCACCTCCTGGACCACTAATATGAATTTTTCAAGGTCCATCCAAGATCGGCTGAAAACAGTGAAGTCACCACTTTTAAAAGCTGAGTAATATATTTATACCACAACTTGCTCAGCCACTCATCTGTTGTTGGACACCTGGGTTGCCTCCAGTTTTTGGCTATTACAAATTGTGCTGCCAAGAACATATGTGTACACAGATCTTTTTGGATGGTTATGTTGGGTTCCTTAGGATATATCCCCAGGAGAGGAATTGCAGGATCATATGGTAGGTCCATTTCTAGCCTTCTGAGAGTTCTCCAGACTGTTCTCCACAGAGGTTGGACCAACTGACATTCCCACTAGCAGTGCAGGAGGGTTCCTTTGACCCCACAGCCTCTCCAGCATTTGCTGCTGTTACCTTTTCTGATGTATGACATTCTCACAGGAGTGAAGTGGTATCTCATTATTGTCTTTATTTGCATTTCTCTGACGATCAGAGATTTGGAGCATTTTTTCACGTGTTTCTCGGGCTTTTGGATCTCTTCTGTGGTGAATCTTCTGTCCATGTCCTCCCCCCATTTTTGGATGGGGTTATTTGTTGTCTTGTTGTTGAGTTTGGCAAGCTCTTTATATATGTTGGTTATTAAACTCTTGTCTGATGTATGGCATGTAAAGATCTTCTCCCATTCTGTGAGGGGTCTCTTGGTTTGGGTAGTGGTTTCTTTTGCTGTGCAGAAGCTTTTTAATTTGATGTAGTCCCATAAGTTTATGCTTGCCTTAGTCTTCTTTGTAATTGGATTAATTTCATTGAAGATGTCTTTAAAATTTATGCGGAAAAGAGTTCTGCCAATATTTTCCTCTAAGTATCTGACAGTTTCTGGTCTAACATCCAAGTCCTTGATCTACTTGGAATTAACTTTTGTATTTGGTGAAATATAGTGGTTCAGTTTCATTCTTCTGCATGTTTCAACCCATTGTTTCCAACACCATTTGTTGAAGAGACTCTACTTTCCCTGTTTAATAATCTGGGCACCTTTGTCAAAGATGAGATGCCCATAGGTGTGGGGGCTCACTTCTGGGCTCTCAGTTCTACTCTACTGGTCAGTATGTCTATTCATGTTCCAGTACCAAGCAGTTTTGATGACAATGGCCCTAGAATACAATTTGTGATCTGAGAGTGATGCCTCTGGTTCTGTTCTTTTTTCTCAAGATTGTTTTGGCAATACTAGATCTTTTCTGGTTCCAGATAAACATTTGTAGCATTTGTTCTATTCTCCTAAAAATGTGCTTGGGATCTTGATGGGGACAGCATTAAATTTGTAGATGGCTCTGGGTAGTATATTCATTTTGATGATGTTAATTCTGCCAACCCATGAACATGGAATACCTTTCCACTTCTTTGTGTCTTTTTCAATTTCCTTGAGTAGTGACTCATAATTTTCAGTATGCAAGTCTTTCACTTCTTTAGTTAGGTTTACTCCTAGATATTTTATTGTTTTTGTTGCTATAGTAAAAGGAATTGATTTCTGGATTTCAATTTCTTCTAACTAGTGTTTGCATAGAGGAATGCCACTGACTTTTGAATGTTAATTTTGTAGCCTGACACCTTACTGTATTTCCTGATGATATCCAAAAGCTTCTTGCTGGATTCCTTAGGTTTTTCTATGTATACTATCATGTCATCTGCAAATAGGGAGAGTTTGACGTCTTCTCTTCCAGTCTGTATCCCTTTAATTCCTTGTTCCTGCCTGATTGCTATGGCAAGAACTTCCAGCACTATGTTGAATAGCAATAGTGATAGTGGTGTGATAGTACCCTGTCTAGTACCTGATCTGAGGGGAAATGTTCACAGTTTATCACCATTGAGTATGATGTTGGCTGTAGATTTGCTATATATAGACTCCACTATCTTCAGGAATTTTCCACCTATTTCCATTTTTTTAAATTTAATTTTATTTATTCCCTTTTGTTGCCCTTGTTGTTTTATTGTTGTTGTTGGATAGGACAGAGAGAAATGGAGAGAAGGAGGGGAAGACAGAGAGGAGGAGAGAAAGATAGACACCTGCAGACCTGCTTCACCACCTGTGAAGCGACTCCCCTGCAGGTGGGGAGCCGGGGTTCGAACCGGGATCCCTATGCCGGTCCTTGTGCTTTGCGCCATGCCTGCGCTTAACCCTATTTCCATTTTTTGTAGCATTTTGATCATAAAGCGATGTTGTATTTTGTCAAAGGCTTTCTCTGCATCTGTTGATATGACCATGTAGTTTTTGGTCTGCTTTTGTTGATGTGGTGGATCACATTGATTGATTTACATATATTAAACCAACCTTGCATGCCTGGGATAAACCCCACTTGGTCATGATGAACAATCTTTTTAATATACTGCTGTATCTGGTCAGCTAGAATTTTGTTCAGTATTTTAGCATCTATGTTCATCAGAGATATTGGTCTGTAGTTTTCTTTTTGGTTGTGTCCCTGTCTGCTTTTGGTATCAGAGTGATGTTGGCTTCATAGAAGCTGGCAGGGAGTATTCCAGTGTCTTCAATCTTCTGGAAGACTTTAGAAAGTAGAGGTATTAGTTCTTCTTTGAAGGTTTTGTAGAATTCATTTGTAAAACCATCTGGTCCAGGATTTTTATTCTTGGGAAGGTTTTTGATAACTGTTTGAATTTCATTAGCTGTCATGGGCCTGTTCATTTTATCTACTTCCTCTTTACTTAGTTTTGGAAGTTGGAAGGTATCTAGGAAATCATCCATTTCTTCCAGGTTCTCTAGCTTGGTGGCATATAGTTGTTCATAGAAGCCTCACATAATATGTTGAATTTCTGTGGTGTCTGTTGTGATATCACCTCTTTCATTTAGTATATGATTTGTTTGGGTCTTCTCCCTTTTTTTTTTTGTGAGTCAGGTAAAGGTTTGTCGATTTTGTTCACTCTTTTGAAGAACCAACATTTACTTTCGTTGATCTTTTGTATGGTTTTCTTATTTTCAATGTTATTGATTTCTGCCCTAACTTTAGCTATTTCTGTCCTTCTGGTTGCTTTAGGGTGTTCCTGGGATGCATTGGATCGACCTTCTCAGGTGCATCCCGTGAGTACCCATTCATTGGGGAAACTGACGATCCTTCCTAGCCGATTGAATCCACATGGATCCCAGTCACTTTCAAAGCCAGCAACAAGCAGCTCCTGACAGCTTTCAACCTGACCTGTTGACTGGCTACAGAAGAAGGGCAAACGCTAGAAGAAGAAGGGTGTTCCTGCCCTTTTTTGTGGGCCATTGGCTTGTATGATAATTTTCCATCCTTTCACTTTAAGTCTGTGTTTGTCTTGTTGAGTTGGGTGGGTTTCCTGTAGACAGCATATTGTTGGGTTGTGTTATCTGATCCATCTTCCTACTCTGTGCCTTTTAATAGGTGAATTCAGGCCACTGACATTTATTGATATCAACGATTGAAGATATTTTAACGCCATTCTTGTAGAGTTTTAGTGTGTTCTGATATATGTCCTATTTATCGTGGTCTGACTGTTTATAGGAGACCTTTCAGAACTTCTTTCAGGGCAGGCTTAGTGATAGTTGATTCCTTCAATTGTTGCTTGTCTGAGAAAGTTTTGATGCCTCCATCTAGTCTGAATGACCATCTAGCAGGATACAGTATTCTTCTTTGAAAGCATTTCTCATTGAGTACTCAATAGGTATCTTGCCATTCTCTTCTGGCCTGTAGTGTTTGTGTGGAGAAGTCTGCTGCTAATCTTATGGGTTTTCCTCTGTAGGTGACTCTTTGTTTTTCTCTTGCAGCCTTCAGGATCCTTTCTTTATCCTTATTCCTTTCCATTCTAAATATGATGTGCCTTGGTGTCTTTAAGTCTGTGTTATCTGTTTGGGATCCTCTGGGCTTCTTGAATCTTTATGTCTTTGATGTTGTCTAGACTAGAGAAGTTTTCAGCTATCACGGCCTGAAGAATGCTGTCTTCCTCTCCCTGTCTTTCTTCCTCTGGTAAGCCAATAATGTGTATATTATTTCTTTTGAAGTCATCCCATTGGATTCTGTTGTTGTTTTCAGTATCTCTTAATCTCTTTTTGAGATCTCTTACTTCTTTTCTAGTAGTCTGTAATTTGTCCTTGATCTTGCTAATTCTATCTTCAGCCTCATTGATTCTATTCTCTGTTCCCTCTACTGTTTTCTGGAGTTTATCTATTTTGTTACCCTGTTCTGATACTGTTTTAGCTTGTTCAGCTAGTTGTGTCCTTAGCTATTTCAGCTTTGAGCTCTCTAATAACCTTGTGATAGTGTTTTCTTCCAGAGTCTCATCGGTTGTTTCTGCATTTCTTTTCTTTTATTTTCATTTTATTATTTTTTAATTTTTAATTTATTTTTATTTTTTATTTTTTATTATTTTATTTCTTTATTGGGGAATTAATGTTTTACATTCAACAGTAAATACAATAGTTTGTACATGCACAACATTCCCCAGTTTCCCAGTTTCCCCCACTAGGTCCTCTATCATCCTTCATGGACCTGTATTCTCCCCACCCACCCACCCCAGAGTCTTTTACTTTGTTGCTATATGCCAATTCCATTTTGGGCTCTATTTCTGTTTTCTTTTCTGATCTTGTTTTTCAACTTCTGCCTGAGAGTGAGATCATCCCATATTCATCCTTCTGTTTCTGACTTATTTATTTTTTTATTTAAGAAAGGAGACATTAACAAAACCATAGGATAAGAGGGGTACAGTTCCACACAATTCCCAACACCTGATCTCCATATCCCCTCCCCTCCCCTGATAGCTTTCCAGTTCTCTATCCCTCTGGGAGCATGGACCCAAGGTCATTGTGGGTTGCAGAAGGTGGAAGGTCTGGCTTCTGTAACTGCTTCCCTGCTGAACATGGGCATTGACTGGTCGATCCATACTCCCAGTATGCCTCTCTCTTTACCTAGTAGGGTGGGTCTCTGGGGAAGTGGAGCTCCAGTACACATTGGTGGGGTTGTCTGTCCAGGGAAGTCTTGTCGGCATCGTGTGGCATCCAGAACCTGGGGGCTGAAAAGAGAGTTAACATACAAAGCCAAACAAATTGTTGAACAATCATGGACCTAAAGACTGGAATAGTGCAGATGAAGTGTTGGGAGGTATTCCCTGTAGGCTCTTGTGTACTTCTGCTTTCAGGTATATATTTTTCCCCTAGTTTATGGGCACGGGTGAACCTATGCTTTATCTCAGGGGACCTGGACTATATCTAGGTTTGGGGACTTTATTGGGGAGTGGACCACCCGGAATGGAATTAGAGAATACTATGAAAGGAAAGGTCCCACCCGAGTGATGAAGCTGATGGGTTGTCATTCCACACCTGAAGTCTCTGGAGACAGTCTGAAATGAAGCATGCTGGGGTGGCACTCGTTGCGTTGATTGGGTTGCGATCTGTGGATGCAATATTATTTTATTTGGATTGAGAGAAGCATGCAGGAAAGTGGGCCCCACCCTAAGGTTCCCGGACTGGGGGAAATATAGGCTCTATACTGGAAATGTGAGGTTCCTGCTGTCTTAGGGTTCAAGAAGACAATGGATAGTTATTGTCATCACATTATTTGGTGATTGGGTTAACTTTGAAAAGTCCCTTTGTTAGGGTTTGGGGTATAATACCCAGCATCTTGTATATAGCTCTGCCACCAGTTGCTTCTGTTCTCCCTGGTCTAGGCTTTTGAGAGAGACAACATATCAAAGACAGCCTATGTAACGACTCAGTCTGTGTTTTAAGAAGTTCTAGACATATGATCAATTTTTCCCCTCTCATATTAATTAAATAGTGGTTTATATGTCTATAATTTAATAGGAGTGTACATAAACACCATTCCCACCACCAAAAGACTGTGTCCCATCCCAACCACCCACCCCTGCTCCCCCACTGCCCTGCCGGGAAGCCCAATGGCCACCCTCCCCTTCACCACAGGGTTTTCCCTTTGGTGCCCTGCTCTAGATTTTTTTTTTTAATATTTATTTATTCCCTTTTGTTGCCCTTGTTGTTGTTTTTTTATAGTTATAGTTATTGTTGTTGTCATCATTGTTGGATAGGACAGAGAGAAATGGAGAGAGGAGGGGAAGACAGAGAGAGGGAGAGAAAGATAGACACTTGCAGACCTCCTTCACCACCTGTAAAGCGACTCCCCTGCAGGTGGGGAGCCAGGGACTTGAACCGGGATCCTTACTCCAGTCCTTGCACTTTGCGCCACATGTGCTTAACCAGCTGTGCTACCGCCTGAATCCCCCTGCTCTAGATTTAATCAGGTCCTGCTTTTATTTTCCCTTTCTTTCTTTCTTTTTTTTTTAAATTAACTTTATGGTGTCTTTTTATTTATTTATTTTTTGGGGGGAAATTAATGTTTTACGTTCAACAGTAAGTACAATAGTTTGTACATGCATAACATTCCCCAGTTTCCCATATAACAATACAACCCCCACTAGTTCCTCTGAATCCTCTTGGACCTGTATTCTCCCCACCCACCCACACACCCCAGAGTCTTTTACTTTGGTGTGTTATGCCAATTCCATTTCAGGTTCTACTTGTGTTTTCTTTTCTGATCTTGTTTTTCAACTTCTGCCTGAGAGTGAGATCATCCCATATTCATCCTTCTGCTTCTGACTTATTTCACTCAACGTGATTTTTTCAAGGTCCATCCAAGATCGTCTGAAAACGGTGAAGTCACCATTTTTTTTTTACAGCTGAGTAGTATTCCACTGTGTATATAGACCACAACTTGCTCAGCCACTCATCTGTTGTTGGACACATGGGTTGCTTCCAGGTTTTGGCTATTACAAATTGTGCTGCCAAGAACATATGTGTACACAGATCTTTTTGGATGGTTATGTTGGGTTCCTTAGGATATATCCCCTGAGAAGAATTGCAGGATCATAGGGTAGGTCCATTTCTAGCCTTCTGAGAGTTCTCCAGACTGTTCTCCACAGAGGTTGGACCAATTGACATTCTCACCAGCAGTGTAGGAGGGTTCCTTTGACCCCACAGCCTCTCCAGCATTTGCTGCTGTTACCTTTTCTGATGTATGACATTCTCACAGGAGTGAAGTGGTATCTCATTGTTGTCTTGATTTGCATTTCTCTGACAATCAGAGACTTGGAGCATTTTTTCATGTGTTTCTCAGCCTTTTGGATCTCTTCTGTCCATGTCCTCCCCCCATTTTTGGATGGGGTTATTTGTTGTCTTGTTGTTGAGTTTGGCAAGTTCTTTATATATGTTGGTTATTAAACTCTTGTCTGATGTATGGCATGTAAAGATCTTCTCCCATTCTGTGAGGGGTCTCTTGGTTTGGGTAGTGGTTTCTTTTGCTGTGAAGAAGCTTTTTAGTTTGATGTAGTCCCATAGGTTTATGCTTGCCTTAGTCTTCTTTGTAATTGGATTCATTTTATTCAAGATGTCTTTAAAATTTATGCGGAAAAGAGTTCTGCCAATATTTTCCTCTAAGTATCTGATAGTTTCTGGTCTAACATCCAAGTCCTTGATCTACTTAGAATTTACTTTTGTATTTGGTGAAATATAGTGGTTCATTTTCATTCTTCTGCATGTTTCAACCCATTTATTCCAATACCATTTGTTGAAGAGACTCTGCTTTCCCCACTTAATAGTCTGGGTCCCTTTGTCAAAGATTAGATGTCCATAGATATGGGGGTAGTTTCCCTTTCTGTTCTTCTTTCTCAACTTCTGTTGATGAGTGGGGACATCCCATACTCATCTTTATCTTTTTGGCTTAGCTGACTTAACATAATTCCTTCTAGCTCTGTCCAAGATGGGTCAGATAAGGTGGGTTCATTGTTCTTAATAGCTGCATAGTGTTTCTGCATTTCTGATGACACTTCTTTCAAACTCTTTACTCACTCCTGTGATTATTTCCTTAGCTAGTGTTTGGATGTTGACCTCATTATTTTGTGCTTCACCGTTTGGGGGGCTTTTAGCTGGATTCTTGTCCTGGTTCATTTCTCCAATATTTCTTTGTTGTTATCGCCGGGCTGGCTTCACGGGTGGGTAACAGAGACGACCAGAGACACACGGCTGAGCTGAGAACGCAGTTTAATCTTTATTCACGAGTGGGCAAATGTGTGCTCTCCTGTCTTTCTCCTCCCGTGGCAGAGAGAGACTCAGGAAGTACGTAGGGTAGGGGGCGGGGAGAAGGGGAAGCGTGAAACTAGCAGGGGCTATACCACAATCTCCCAGAGGTGGGGGTTGAGACCAAACCAATGTGAAGCATAGCAACAATTCCCCCTTTTCTTTTTAACTAAATGACCATAGTATCAGGAGTGTGGGGTGAACAGAAACCTATATCATACAGGCACTTTTAAAAAAGAAACTGGCACAAACATGGAGGAACATGTAAGTGAGCAACAAGAACCAGTGTGCTACAAAGGGAAGGCCTGAGGGGGCCATTTTTTGCCTCTGTGGGCAAAGCTTTATCAACTAAAGAACCTTTGCTGCCTCTGTGGGCTTTTGCCTTGATGGGCATTTTTTTTTTCTCTGTGGGCATTACCTAGCATGGGGGTGTATGGCTTAGAGTCTCAAGGCAGCTGGCTGCAGTCAGTCTTTGAGAAACCCAGCAGCATAAAGGGAAGCTGCTGTAGAGTTGTGTAAAGTGTCCAAGAGGTGTACCAGTGAGTCCGATAGAAGTGTCAGTACAAAGCAGATGTCCATTGAAGAATGCCAGGGGTGGAATGTTGTATGAGGAAGGTCAGCTGTTGGAATTCTACTTTTCTGTAGAGAATTTGACAGCTGCAATTCACTTACTTATGAAACAAAACTTGTAGCAGGTTAGAAGTTTACCACAATTGATAACTCTATTACAATTGGAAGTCTTTTTTAGTATGGTTTTAAGGTTGTTTAAAGTTTAAACAATAAAATGTGGAAAGGTAAACAGAAGAACCATGGGAAAAAAAAAAACCTAAGGCATGAGAATCATTAGCATAACCATTGTGCAAT
The DNA here is from genome assembly GCF_950295315.1 of Erinaceus europaeus. Taxonomy (NCBI): domain Eukaryota; kingdom Metazoa; phylum Chordata; class Mammalia; order Eulipotyphla; family Erinaceidae; genus Erinaceus; species Erinaceus europaeus. Next base: position 48,602,862 of record NC_080172.1, on the reverse strand, counting down.
CTACCATTTCTAATTGAGAAGGATTCAAGAGTTTTACATATCAACAAGTCTATTTAACCTTTTGTTACACCCATTGAAGATGGAGACACACCCTAGGTGTGCGCAGGTTTTTTTTTTTAGACTAACTTAGTTAAAATATATTGATTTTTAACTAATTTTTAACTCAGACTTTAAATGTAAGTTAATTTTACCTTTATGAGAACTATGTTGAAAACCTTTTTCATTTAACTCTGTCTGGTAAGAATATAGCCTTAAAGTTACATTTTTAACCTTAATGTTTACAAAACTTTAAACACACACGTAAACATGGTCTTCAACACACAAGGAAAAAAACTTTGTTACAAAGACATGTCATTTTAAACACGAGTTTAGATCTATACTGTCTTAGCCGTTCGGGGAGTGCATTGTCCAGTGGTGGCTTCTTGGGCAGCTTCACTTCCAGGAATTGCAGGTTGCGATCTCTGTAGGGATCTCTGCAGGGATCTCTGCGTATTTAGCTTTTCTGACTTCAGAGCTGAGTTGGGGATCTTGGCCAGGAGGCCCAGTTTTGGCAGGGAGCCAGTGGTCTCTGGGTGTTCTAGGATCTGTCCAGACTTCATAGCAGGAGGGCGGGCGGGCTGGCCGTGCAGAAGGCGCGGACTGAGGTGCCCCGGGGTGGCGGCCAGGATGGGCTGCAGCTCTACCTGCCATGCCTGCTGCCCTGCTCTCGGCAGCCGAGCAGCGTGGGGGGAGCCCACTGCCCCGTGCCATGCGGTGGAAAGCTGGCTCATGCGGGCTGGCGTTGGGCGGAAACCACAGAGTGATCCAGAGATAAATGTTCCAGAAACAGCTAAGCAGTCTTGTGAAGAAAGGGCAGAGGCCTTTGGAGATCTCTTCACAAGCAGAAGAGAAGGCCATAGTGTATAGGTAGCCAAATTGTCACTTATCTGGGGGATGGGCAGGTCACGTCCCACATTGTAGGCGCCATATGTTGTTATCGCCGGGCTGGCTTCATGGGCGGGTAACAGAGACGACCAGAGACACATGGCTGAGCTGAGAACGCAGTTTAATCCTTATTCACGAGCGGGCAAACATGTGCTCTCCTGTTTTTCTCCTCCCAAGGCAGAGAGAGACTCAGGAAGTACGTAGGGTAGGGGGCGGGGAGAAGGGGAAGCTTGAAACCAGCAGGGGCTAAACCACAATCTCCCAGAGGCGGGGGTGGGGGGGGGGTGAGACCAAACCAATGTGAAGCATAGCAGCATTTCTTCTTGTTGGTTTAACCATTTTATATATTATGAGTTCCCTCTCTCAGTACTTTTCAAATTACTGATCACTATTGCCTGGAATGACTTGTGTCTAAGTAAGTTAAAGGTTTTACAGTGGTGGAAGTTAACAGTTATTTCAATAGTATTTTAATCCCTGATTTGGAGCTCAGTGTCTTAAAAGCCTCTGTGCTTTTTCTTCCCTGTAGGCTATGGGAGCCTTAGGGCTTTTAAACTAAAAGTAGGCTTCTTAGCTTAGTCACTGATTCCTTGACCAAGAGATAAAGCAGGGTGTGGCAGAGATAACCCAGTGGTTATGCAAAGACTCTCACAGCCCCACTGCTAGGCCATGGCCGTATAGGTGTTCTCCTGAGTTTCCTGGTTAGATCTCTGTCCCTTGGTGTCCCTCCCTGCTGCTGCTCCAGATTCTGAGGGCAGTAGCAATGGAAACTCAGAGTTGCACGTGGTGAGTCTCTGGGGAGTCCTCTCCTCCCTTCAGCTGTCCCCTTGTTGGTGGAACAGACTGGAGGTGGTGTCTCAACTGATAAACTGCCAGAATGTTACCAGCCACTTAATCTCTCCCTAGGCTCCTCTCTGTCCATGAGCCACACGTGTTTGCACTCACTGGTGATTTGGTGGGTTCCTGTAGTCGTTCTAGTCCTGTCTTGTTTTGGTCCCAGGTGGTCTCCTTTGGTATTCCTAGTTGACTCGGGAGAGGGAGGAGAGAAAGAGATCTGCTGCTGCTCGTGGCCCCGCCTGTTTTTCTTTATTTAGTTTTAAATTTTTATGTTTTACCTGCACTATGAATCTACTGCTCCTGGAGGCTTTTTTTTTCCTTTTTGTTGCCCTTGTTATTTGTTGTTGTTGTTATTGCTGTCATTGTTGCTGGATAGGACGGAGAGAAATTGAGGGAGGAGCGGAAGATAGAGAAGGGGAGAGAAAGATAGATGCCTAAAGACCTGCTTCACTGCCTGTGAAGTGACCCCCCCCCCCCCCCCCCGCAGTTGAGGAGCCTGGGGTTCCAACTGGGATCCTGACAGGGTCCTTGCACTTTGCACCATTTGCGCTTAACCCGCTGTGCCACCACCTAGCCTGTCACAAATTCAATGTTTTATCCACTGTCTCATCTTCCCAGTCACCATTTGCTTTTTTCTTTTTCTCTTTCTTTCCTTCTTTCTTTCTTCCTTCTTTTGTTTTTTATTTTTCCCTTTTGTTGCCTTTGTTATCATTGTTGTTGTTATTGCTGTCATTGTTGTTGGATAGGACAGAGAGAAATCGAGAGAGGAGGGGAAGACAGAGAGGGGGAGAGAAAGACAGACATCTGCAAACCTGCTTTCACTGGTTGTGAAGCGACTCCCCTGCAAGTGGAGGGCTGGGGGCTCTAACTGGGATCATGATGTCCATCCATGTGCTTTCCACCATGTGCGCTTAACCTGCTGCGCCACCACCCAGCTTCCACCATTTGCTTTTTTTTTTTTTTAATTTTTTATTTAAGAAAGGATTAATGAACAAAAACATAAGGTAGGAGGGGTACAACTCCACACCACCCAATCCCCATAACCCACCCCCTCCCCCACCATTTGCTTTTTTCTTTGGTGCTCTCATCTGGTGCCAGGGATTGAATCCGGGACCTCACACATAAAAGGCATAAGCCTCACCAACTGAGTCACCTTCTGGACATTTGGGACACTTTGAAAATAAAGATAATTCTGTAAAATCAGATGTGGCCAGTGCTCTGTTTTCTCTGGCTATGCCCTTCTCAGGCACTTAAGTATTTGGAGGAGGGGGTGTGAAGGAGGTTGTTCATGAAAGGAGAGCGTCCTAAGTATCTTCAAAATAGAGAATCAGAGTGTCATTCTGGCACATGTGATACTGGGGATTGAACTCAGAATCTTATACCACCTCCTGGGCCACTGCTGAGATCTCTCTCTCTCTCTTTTAAAAAGATTTTATTTATTTATGAGAAAGATAGGATGAGAAAAAACCAGATATCACTCTGGTATATGTGCTGCCGGGGATTGAACTCGGGGCCTCATGCTTGAGAGTCCAAAGCCACCTCCCGGACCACTGAGATCTCTTTTCTTTCCTTCTTTTTTTCTCTTTTCTTTCTTTTGTTCTCTCTAGTAGAGGTGTGGAGGTGTCTGAATAATAATCAATTTGAAAAAGTGCTTGGGCTATGGTTGGGAGGTAGCACAGTGGATAAAATATTAGATACTTAGTCATGAGGTCGTGAATTCCATCCTTGATGTCACATGAATGGTGTTTTGGTTCTCCCTCCCTCTTTCCTATAAATAAATCTTTAATTTTTTTTCACCAGGATTACAGCTAGGGCTTGGGGCTTGCATGATGACTACACGAATCCTAGCAGCCACCCCCCTTCCTTTTTTTTTTTAATTTCTTTTCTGATAGACACACAGACACCTATAGCACAGCTCCTCTGTTCATGAGGTTTTCCCCAAATGTAGGGGCTTGAATCTGAGTCCCTGTGTATGGTAATGCGTGATCTCTACTGGGTGTACCTCTGCCCAGCCCCCAACAAATCATTTAGAGAAAGAAAGAGAGAAAGAAAGAGAAAAGTGGTCGGGAGGTGGCACAGTGGATAAAGCATCGGACTCTCAAGCATGAGGTCCCGAGTTCAATCCCTGGCAGCACATGTACCAGAGTGATGTCTAGCCCTCTGGCTCTTTCTCTCTCCTTCTATGTTTCTCATTAATAAATAAATAAAATATTAAAAAAGAGAAAAGAGGGTCTGGGTAGTGGCAGGCCAGGTTACGTGCTCTTGTTATCAAGCACAAAGGCTTGGATGCAAGTCCCTAGGCCTCCCTCTATCTCCTCTTCCCCTCGCAATCTCTCTTTCTTTCTTTTTTTTTAAAAACTATTTCTTAATACTTTTTATTAATTTTATTATTGGATAGCGACAGAAACTGAGAGAGGAGACAGAGAGATAGAGGCAGAGAGATACCTGCTGCCCTGCTTCACCACTTGTGAAGCTTTCCTCCTGCAGGTGGGTACCAGGGGCTTGAACCTGGGTCTTTGTGCACAGTTGTGTGCGCTTAACCAGGTGCACCATCATGTGGCCCCTTAACTTCTCTTTCTTATCAAATAAAAATAAACTTAAAAAAAAAAGAAGAGAGAATGGAAAAATGTCTGGAGTAATCTCATTTTCTTTTTGTCACCACTGGGGCTTCCCCTTCTGGGATGTCTTTTTCAGACAGAGACAGAGAGGGAAGGAGAAAAGGAGGTAGCAAGGGAGGGAGGAAGGGAGGGAGGAAGGGAGGGAGAGAGAGAGAGAGAGAGAGAGAGAGAGAGAGAGAGGCTATAGTACCAAAGCTGTCATCACTGTGGTGGGGGCAAAACTGGAATCTGGGTGCATATGGCAAAGCAAGTGAGCTATTTTGTCAGGTCTGAACCAATCTTTTTTTTTTTTTTTTTTTTTCCTCCAGGGTTATTGCTGGCCTTGGTGCCTGCACCATGAATCCACCGCTCCTAGAGGCCATTTTTTCCCCTTTTTGTTGCCCTAGTTGTTGCAGCCTCGTTGCGGTTATTATTGCCATTGTTGACATTGCTTTGTTGTTGGATAGGACAGAGAGAAATGGAGAGAGGAGGGGAAGACAGAGAGAGAGGGGAGAGAAAGATAGACACCTGCAGACCTGCTTCACCACCTGTGAAGCGACTCCCCTGCAGGTGGGGAGCCGGGGGCTCGAACCGGGATCCTTACGCCGGTCCCTGCGCTTTGCGCCACGTATGCTTAACCCACTGCGCCACCACCCGACTCCCTGAACCAATCTTTTTATTATGATGATCCTTGATTGTCTCTTCTTTAAGCAGGGATAATAGTGTTTATGACCTATGCTTGAGAAAAGATCTGGCACATAATAAATGCTCAGTAAATGTTAACTGTTCACTCTGGCAGAGAGGGGGTGAATAAGTTGCTAACTGTGGTGTAAGAAGTCATGCCATGGGAGGGCATGGGGCATATCAGAGGCACAGGGATAAGAATCTGAGTCACACTGGGTAAGAGGTTAGGCTGTAGAGCAAGGAAAACTAAGTGCTGAAACTCAAGTCAGTGTTGCTACAAAAAGAAGATAGGCAGGATTCTCTAGGGCAGCGGGACAGTCAGCCAGAACTAGTATGAAACTTTCTGGAAATGTCAAAATTCATATGATTTTTCTGTCTCCATCTTTGGGATTAGGTCGTTCATGCTTCATTTTATTTGTTTGTAATTTACTTATCATTTTTTTCAGGGAGCAAAGCACAGATAGGAAAGAGAGGAAAGGGGCCAAGTGGTGGTGCACCTGGTTGAGTGCATGTATTACAATACACAAGGACCCAGGTTCGAGCCCCTGGTCCCCACCTGCAAGGGGAAAGCTATGTGAATGGTGAAGCAGGGCTGCAGGTGTCTCTCTGTCTCTCTCCTTCTCTATCACCCCCTTCCCTCCTGATTTCTGCCTGTCTCTATCCAATAAATAAAGATTTAAAAAATTTAAAACAAAAGGAGAGGAAATACATAAGCACATGCAGGCCTGAGAGAGAGATAACAGAGGATTTTTTTTTTTCTTCTACTTCTCCAGAGCACTGCTCAGTTCCGGCTTATGCTGGTTCTGGGAATTTAACCTGGGACCTCAGGTATGAAAGGCTTTTTGCCGAACCATTATGCTAGCTTCCCAGCTCTTGTTTTATTTTATTTTTTTAATGTTTTTTAAATTGATTTAATTATGAACAACAAGTCCGTTGGATAAGAGGGGTACAATTCCACATAATTCTACCACCAGAGTTCTGCATCCCTTACCCTCCACTGGAAGCTTTCTTATTATTTTTTAAATGTATTTTTATTATCTTTATTATTGAATAGAGACAGCCAAAAATCTAGAGAGAAGATATAGAGAGGGAGAGAGACAGACAGACACCTGCAGCACTGATACACCACTTGTGAAGCTTTCCCCCTGCAGGAGGGGGCCGGGGACTTGAACTCTGGTTCTTGCGCATTGTAGTGTGTGCACTCAACCAGTTGTGCCACCACCCTTCCGGAAGCTTTCCTATTCTTTATCCTTTTGGGAGTATGGATCGTTATGGGGTGCAGAAGGTGGAAAGTCTGGCTTCTGCAATTGCTTCTCCACTGGACATAGGCGTTGGCCTGTTTTATTTTTTAATATTTTTATTTACTTATGAGAGAGAGGAGAAAGAGGGGAGAGAGGGAGAGGGAGAGGGAAGGGGAGAGAGAGAGAAAGCGAGAGAACCAGAGTATCATTCTGACACATTTGATGCTGGGGATAAAACTCTTAAATTTCAAGCTTGAGAGTCCAATGCTTTATCCACTTCACACCACCTGATTCATTCCATCACTATTGTTATATTTTGATTCATTTACTGATGAGAAGGTGAGAGACAAGAGTAAGAGCCAAAGAGAATCAGAACATCACACCTGCACAGGCAATGCTGGGGATCGAACTCAGGACCTCATCTTCCAAATCTAAGCTCTAGACCCTGAGCCAGCTCCAGGGTCACTCTTTTCCTCCTGTCAACACCAGTCTGAGAGACAGGGAGAGGAAGAGTCAGATAAGGAGAGAGGCACCACAGCACCTCTCCCCACTTGGTGGAACTCCCCCTGTACGGTGCATCCGGGTCCCCCCTCACAAGTGGCAAAGTGTGCGCTGTACCCTATGAGCGACGGCTGTGCTGTGACTCTCACCAGTGTCACCGCAAGCTCCCCCGGCCCCGATCCAACCGCAGAAAAGGCTGCAACCTGCCGGGAGGCGAAAGCCACGTCTCGATGGTGGTAAAACCCGCGAGACGGCCGGCGGGCCGTGCCCCCGCCCGGTGTCTTCGTCCAACCACGCCCCGTGACGGCAGCCCTGCCCATCGGGTGCCCTCGCTCCACCGGGGCTGCAGATCAGCTGTCAGCGCGGCGGGGGGGGGGGGTTGCTACCGGCTGGCCAGTTCCTTCTCGAGGGAGCGCCACCAAGGTGGCTCGGAGCTCGGCCCGGGAGCCACCCAGTACCAATCAGCCGCTCCGCTAAAGGCGACACTGGGGATGGAGAGCGGTGCTGGCCGGAGGGACTGTCCCGGCGGGCGGTGCGACGGGATCTCCCCACCAGGAGCTGAATAGTTGCGCCTGGGGGCGGGGCTGCGGAGGCCGCTCTGGGCGGGCTGGACTGTTCCAGTTCTGCGAGGAGGGGGAGCCCCAGTGGGGCTGTCCGGGGGGGGGTGAGGCGTGCCCCTTCCCGCGCGTTCAGTTCCTGCGGACACTGGCTGGGATGCCTAAGGGTTCACTACAAACTGACAAGCCCCTCCGTGACTCTGGGGTGCAGGAGTGGGGTTCCGTTGCCGTCCCGGTTCCCCCTCTCAGTGGGCGCGTCCACCCGCGAGGCGGGGTCGGAGTCTCCAAGAAGCCCTGTGCTGGGGGCTAGGGGCTGGCGGCCAGGGTCCCATGGCCCCGCTGGGAGGCGCCCCGCGCCTGGTGCTGCTGTTCAGCGGAAAGAGGAAATCCGGCAAAGACTTCGTGACCGACGCTCTGCACAGCAGGTGTAGCGGGGCGGGAGCGCGAGGGACACGGGGGACGGGGTGTCTAGGAGCTCCGGGCAGCGGGAGGCGGGGTGCAGGATGTCACCCCAAGCACAGAGCCCACCGCACTGAGATGCCTGGCTGTGGAGCTTCTCTCCAGGGAAAGGTGGCAACGGCAGTGACCACCTGTGCAGCCCTTCCTGCCCACAGGACAGGACTCTCGGGAGGCTGAGCCCAGATTGTCCCCAGAGCACGTCCCCACTGTGTCTGACCCCTGAGACAAATTCTGGGAGCTGGATTTACTGTGCCAGGCACTATTTGTTTCTACTATTTCATGACAATCTCGGAACCCCTGTGTTTGCTGCAGAGTGAAATAATAATAATACAATATTTTATTTTTAAATTACTTTATTAGTAATGTCATCGTTACTACTATCATCATCATTATTAATCCTACTATTTAGGAGAGAGAGAACTGGAGCATCGCTTTGGCACTTTCCTTGCTGGGGATCAAGCTCAGGACCTCATGCTTGATAGTCCGACACTTTATCCACTGTGCCACCTCCCAGGCTAAAGTGTGGCATTATTAATGCCTCCATTTCAATTGTAATTTGACTAGTAACTTGGCTCCCCACCTATGTGTGTGAGATCATGCACAAGTCCCTTATCTGTTCTGTGTTTTTTTTTTTTTTTTTTTTTTGCTCTGTGCTTTCTTTTGCCATCTTTGAAATGGGCAGAGTGACCAGTTGACTGAAAGGATTAAATCAGATAATGCATGGGAAAGGTTAAGAAGAGCTCTTGGCACAGGGATTAAATGTGGGTCAAGTTCGTCCTTTCCTTGCTGGCTCTGTCCCTTGCAGTGTGGCTTTGGGGTTGTCCCTTTTCCTCACCAAACCTGTTTTATCATCTGAATCATAAAAATCAGAACACTTGTGTCTATGTCAGGTTTTAAGTGGCAGAACTACCCCCCCCTTTTTTTTTTGCCTCCAGGGTTATTGCTAGGGCTTGGTGCCAGCATTATGAACCCACTGCTCCTAGGGGACATCTTTCTTTCTTTCTTTCTTTCTTTCTTTCTTTCTTTTTTTTTTTTTTTTGTTTGACAGGGAAGAAGGAGAGAGACAGATAGACACCTACAGACCTGCTTCACCATTTGTGAAGCGACCCCCCCTGCAGGTAGGGTGCTGGGGGCTTTAAATGAGATTCTTGTGCTTAACCCACTGTGCTACCACCGGCCCCCTTTTATTTAATTTTAATTAATTAATTATTATTTTTGATAGGACAGAGAAATTGAGAAGGGGGGAGTTAGAGAGGGAGAAAGACAGAGAGATACTTGAAGACCTGCTTCACCACTCATGAAGTATCCCCATTTCAGGTGGGTAGCAGGGGCTCAAACCCGGGTGCTTGTGCATACTATTCTTTGAGCTTAATGGGGTGCGCCCTGCTGGCCCTGCTCCCTGGCTTCTTAGTCACACAGTGTCACCATGATCCCAGTAAGTGCTTGGGTGAGTAGATGGGTGACATATTCACTTTGTAGAGGGTGACAAGTTGACAGGGCCTGAGAGAATCTGGGCTGTGGGACAGGTAGCTAAGAGCCCCAGCTGAGGGGACATACTGTCATTATATGTCGACTTGTTCTGCCTATTTGTTTCAGGGCTCTTTTACTCCTGAGTGCCATAATAATCCAGAGGGAGACTGAGAAGCAACTGTGACCCTCACTGTGGAGATGTGCATGCAGGGCCAGGGAAGGTGTGGGAGGTGAGACAGTGACACAGATGGCACCTTGGTGCCACCTAAAGGCTCCAGGTTAACTGAGTTGTCCCCTTCTTGTCCCCTAGGCTTGGTGCCGATGTCTGTGCCATCCTCCGCCTCTCTGGTCCCCTCAAGGAGCAGTATGCTCAAGTAAGTGGCAGAGCTGTGACTGAGGGTGGCTGGGCAGATGCTAGCTCCTGGCCTTTGGTTATGATTGAATCTCTAGCAGGGTGGCCACCAGCTGTCAGTTCTCTGGGGGTTGACTTCTTTGGGGGGCATTTTCAGCTCAAATTTCTACCCTTGCTTCCAGGGCCCTGCTCCCTGAAAGCCTGATAACTGGGGAGACCTCATTGTTCTGTGCATGTCTTGGGGCTGGGCGAGTGAGGGCAGGATGGTGGGGTCCTGACATGCTATGCTTTGGGCAGGAGCACGGCCTGGACTTTCAGAGACTCCTGGATGCCAGTACCTATAAGGAAGCTTTCCGGAAGGACATGATCCGCTGGGGTGAAGAGCAGCGCTGTGCAGACCCTGGATTTTTCTGCAGGAAAGTGGTGGAGGGTGTCTCCCAGCCTGTCTGGGTAAGCTGGGGCAGGTGGTTGGGGAAACACCCATGCACACACACACACACACACACACACACACACACACACACACACACACTCTAGCAGACACACTCTCTCCACTCCTCCCTCTCACTCTCTCCACACAGACTTCCCCTCCATTACCATCACCCTGGCCCCAGAGCCCATACCTTTACCCCACACCACCCAATCAGTGGGTCAGTCCACACTGGTCCGACTCTGCTTCTCACCCTCTGATGAAGCACACATGGCAGCCAGAGTGACCTGCACACAGAAGCCAGCACTGGTTCTGCTCTGGGGATAGGATGCTTTGTCCCAGTGTTCTCAGGTCCTGAAAAAAAGTCCTTTATTTATTTATTGGACAGAGACAGAGAGAAATCGAGAGGAAAGGGCAAGTTAGAAGGGAGAGAGAGACACCTGCAGCACTGTTTCACCACTCTTGAAGCTTCTGCCACTGCAGGTGGGGACTAGGGGCTTGACAGGTTCTTACACATGGTAATGTGTGCACTCTACTGTGTATGTCACAACCCAGCCTTCTGTATAAGTACCGCGCGTTGATTGTGCCACTGGCGCTCCACAATCCAGCCTTCTGTAGCAGAGTCCTTTTTTTTTTTACTTACTTAAAAAAAATTATTTTATTTATTTTTCCAGAGCACTGCTTAGCTATGGCTTATGGTGGTATTTTATTTATTTTTCCAGAGCACTGCTTAGCTATGGCTTATGGTGGTAAGGGGGACTGTTATTTTTTTTAGTTTTTATTTTTACTTATTTATTTTCCCTTTTATGGCCCTTGTTTCTTATTGTTGTTATAGTTATTATTGTTGTTGTTATTGATGTCATCGTTGTTAGATAAGACAGAGAGAAATGGAGAGAGAAGGGGAAGACAGAGAGGGAGAGAGAAAGCTAGACACCTGCAGACCTGTTTTACTGCCTGTGAAGTGACTCCCCTGCAGGTGGGGAGCGGGGGGCTCAAGCTGGGATCCTTATGCCGCTGGTCCTTGCACTTAGCGCCACGTGTGCTTAACATGGTGCGCTACTCCTATTAATTAATTTATTTATAAAATAGAAACACTGACAAGACCATAGAAAAAGAGGGGTACAACCACCAGTTTCTAGATGCCAGCATGATGCCGACCAGACTTCCCTGGACAGACGACCCCACTGGTGTGTCCTGGAGCTCTGTTTCCCCAGAGCTCCACCCTACTAGGGAAAGAGAGAGGCAAGCTGGGAGTATGGATTGACCTGTCAACGCCCATGTTCAGCGGGGAAGCAATTACAGAAGCCAGACCTTCCACCTTCTGCATCCCACAATGACCTTGGGTCCATGCTTCCAGAGGGATAAGGGATAGGAAAGCTATCAGGGGAGGGGATGAGATATGGAGATCTGGTGGTGGGAATTGTGTGGGGTTGTACCCCTCCTATCCTGTGGTTTTGTTAATGTCTCCTTTTTAAATAAATAAATAAAAGAATAAGAGGGGTACAGTTCCCACCACCAGAACTCCATATTTCACCCCTTCCCCTGATAGCTTTCCTATTCTTTCTTTTTCTTTTCTTTTTCCCTTTTGTTGCCCTTGTTGTTTTATCATTGTTATTGATGTCATTGTTGTTGGGTAGGACAGAGAGAAATGGAGAGAGGAGGGGAGACAGACAGGAGGAAGAGAAAGACAGACACCTGCACATCTGCTTCACTACCTGTGAAGCGACTCTCTGCAGGTGGGGAGCCCAGGGCTCAAACCTGGATCCTTATGCCGGTCCTTGTGCTTTGCGCCACCTGCGCTTAACCTGCTGAGCTACCACCCGACTCCCTGTAGCAGAATTCTTAATCCAGAGTCCTGGGCCTTGAATAGTCTGCCTTCTGCTGCCCTTTTAGTATCCTTCTTCAGTCTTCTCTGCTTTTTAAAAATTATGTGTTTTTTTGTGGTCCTTCAATAATGGGTTAAGCGCACATGGTGCGAAGCACAAGATAAGGATCCCAGTTTGAGCCCCTGGCTCCCCACCTGCAGGGGGTGGGGTCCGTTATGTCGTTCCTGATGGAGATGACCAGTGATAATGGAGAGAGGGATCTATTTGAGGTCTAGGCTCATCGTCTGTATGGGAATCCCAGGCCTCCCCGACAAGGGCCCTAGCTGATAAGGTGGCCTGATAGTGACTGAAGAGTAATCATTAAAGCGTGCTAACCTCTTGCCCATATTCAGCTTTTGTAGTCAGCTTTGGAGTGACTGAGGGAAGTGTAATAGGAAGTAGGTGAGGAGGGTTGTAGCAGAGTTCTTTTTTTTTTTTAAACATTTATTTATTCCCTTTTGTTGCTCTTATTGTTTTATTGTTGTAGTTATTGATGTTGTCATTATTGGATAGGACAGAGAGAAATGGAGAGAGGAGGGGAAGACAGAGAGGAGGAGAGAAAGACAGACACCTGCAGACCTGCTTCACCGCCTGTGAAGCGACTCCCCTGCAGGTGGGGAGCCCGGGGCTCAAACCTGGATCTTTATGCCGGTCTTTGCGCTTTGCGCCACCAACGCTTAACCTGCTGAGCTACCACCCAACTCCCTGTAGCAGAATTCTTAACCCAGAGTCCTGGGCCTTGAATAGTCTGCCTTCTGCTGTACTTTTAGCATCCTTCTGCAGTCTTCTCTGCTTTTTAAAAATTATGTTTTTTTTTGTGGTCTGGGTGATGGCTCAGTGGATAAAGCACTGGACTCTCAAGCATGAGGTCCTGAGTTCAAGCCCCAGCAGCTCATGTACCAGGGTGATATCTAGTTCTTTCCCTTTCCTCCTTCCTCATTAATAAAATCTTCTAAAAAATTATGTTTTAAAAATATTTTATTTATTTATTTATTATTGGATTGAGACAGAGAGAAATTTAGAGTAGTGGGAAAAATAGAGAGGGAAAGAGAAGAGAGAGGCCTGCTTCCCCAGTCATGAAGCTTTTTCTCTGTAGCTAGGGACCAGGGGCTTGAACCTGGGTCCTTGTGCACTGTAGTGTGCGTGCTTAACCAGGTGTGCCACTGCCTGGCCTCCAAAAATATGTATTTTAAAAATTTAATTAATTAATTTTAAAATTTATTTTTAAAAAATATTTCTAAATTTTATTTATTTTTCCTTTTGCTGCCCTTGTTGTTTTTTATTATTATTGTAGTAATTATTGTTCTTGTTGTTGATGTTGTTATTGTTAGGACAGAGAGAAATGGAGAGAGGACGAGAAGACAGAGAGGGTGAGAGATAGATAAGACACCTGTAGACCTCTTTCACCGCCTGTGAAGTGATTTATTAACATGAGAGAGAGAACACAAACCAGAGCATCATTCTGGAACATGTGATGCCCAGGATTGAACTTGGGACCTCATGTTTTTAGAGTCCAATGTTTTTCCAACAACACCACTTCTAGGACCATGTGAACTGAGGTTAGAAGTCTTTTTTTTTTTTTTAAATTATATTTATTTATTTTCCCTTTTGCTGCTCTTTTTTTTTTAATTGTTGTTGTAGTTATTGTTGTTGCTATTGATGTTGTTGGATAGGACAGAGAGAAATGGAGAGAGGAGGGGCAGACAGAGACAGGGAGAGAAAGACACCTGCAGACCTGCTTCACCGCTTGTGAAGCGACTCCCCTACAGGTGGGGAGTTGGGGGCTCGAACCGGGATCCTCAACCAGTCTGTATGCTTTGTGCCACCTGCACTTAACTCGCTATGCTACCGCCCTACTCCCCTGAGGTTAGAAGTCTTACTTGAGGGAGTTGGTCGGTAGCACTGTGGGTTAAGTGTAGGTGGCACAAAGCGCAAGGACCCACATAAGGATCCTGGCTCGAGCTCTCTGCTCCCAACCTGCAGGGGAGTCACTTCACAAGCGGTGTCTATCTTTCTTTCCCCCTGTTTTCCCCTCCTCTCTCCATTTTCTCTCTGTCCTATCCAACAACGACGGCATCAACAACAACAACAATAAAACAACCAGGGCAACAAAAGGGAATAAATAAATAAATATGAAAAAAAGAAGATGAAAAGAAAGCTTCTGAGACAGGTGGGTTTGATGAGAAGGCCAGGTCTCTGGGCTGTGTCAAGCTGAGGCGATTGCTGGTGGGCACCATGGCTCTGAGGTTGATAGTGGGGCTGCTGTGTCACTGCCTCCCCAACCCCCTCCTGAAGCCTCCATTGGTGGGCTGGTGATGGCAAACAGGTGGCAAGTTTGAGAGATGGCACCTGGGAGCAGCTGGTATGATTGTACAGCCTCAGGTCTCCCAACCACACAGTGATCCAGGTAACCACAGGTTACTCATATGGCCATCGGCGGAGGGTTACCTAGAGGAGGAGACTCCCTGAGGATGGATTTGGGCTATGTGGCCTGTTTCAGAGAGAACAGGATTTGCCCTCTCTTCCCACTCTGTTTCTGCTTCTGTTCCCAGCAGGGATCCTTTTGTCCCTTTTCTCTGTTCCTTCCCTCAGCTGGTCAGTGACACCCGAAGACCATCCGACATCCAGTGGTTCCAGGAGGCCTATGGGCCCGTGACGCAGACGGTGCGCGTGGTGGCCTTGGAGCAGAGCCGCCAGCAGCGGGGCTGGGTATTCACACCAGGTGTGCAGCTAGGCAGAGCCGAGCCCAAGATTCAGTGCCCCTTCCTGTTTCCTGGCACTTCTGGGGGTTCGGGGGAGGGGCTGTGGGAAGGTATGGAAAGGAACTCCCAACTCTGGGTTGGAAAGTGGGGTTGGGGCCAGCCTCAGGTAAAAGGGTCCCCAGACCTGGCCAGGTCCCCCAGAGTATCTCCCTAGGCCTGGTGCCTTCTGGCTCTGTCTGAGGTCTTTCTCCTTTGCAGATCAAAGGGCAGACCTGCCAATGGTCCCTTCTAATTATCAATGTACAGTGGTAGGGGAGAGTGGCACAGCAGAGGACACCCTACTCAGCCTCAGTGCCACCAACCAAGCCGAAACAGAACTCAGGGAATGGCAGGACAGCTCACCTGGGGAGGTGCCTGCCTTGTCATGTATATGACCCATACTCCAGTCTCCAGCACACCACATAGGAGAGTCACCCTGTGTCAGGAGAAGCTTCCATGTGTGGTGTTTCTTCCTTTAAGAAGAAGAAAATGTAGAAAAGAAGCAGTGACTCCTGACTTTTCAGGAGGTGGTGCATTAGATAAAGCACTGGACTTTGAGGTATAAGGTCCTGAGTTTAATCCCCAGCATTTCATGTACCAGGGTGATGCTGTGGCCCCCCATGTTAAGTAAATAAATTATTATTATTTTATTTAAAAAATTCACACCAGGGTTATTGCTGGGACTCAGTGACTCTACTGTTCCTGGCATTTTATTTTTAAAGAATTTATTTATTTATTCATAAGAAAGATAGGAATGAGAGAAAGAAAGACATCACTGTGGTACATGTGTTGCTGGGGAATTTAACTCAGACCTCATGGCTGAGAATCCAGTGCTTTATCCACTGTGCCATGTCCCAGACCACTCTTTTTTTTTTTTTTTTTTTTTTATAGAGACAGAAATTGAGAGGGAAGGGGAGATAAGAGAAGGAGGGAGAGAGAGACACCTGCATCACTGCTCATGAAGCTTTTCCCCTGCAGGTGGGGACCAAGGACTTGAACCCTGGTCCTTGTACATGGTAATATGTGTGTTCAACTGGTTGCACCACCACTTGGCCTCATAAATCTAAAAAAAAGCAGCGGAGTTTAGGACTCTTTTCTGCCCTGAGTTCTTGTGACTTGGAAGTTCAGAGCAGAGAGTTAAGTCATCTTGGGTGTCTCTTGCAGGCCAGGCCTGTGCTCAGTGCTTTTAGAACAATATTTCTTTTTTACTGTGAAAGCATGACTGCAGGTTTGATTTTCTGCTTTTATTTATTTATAACTTATTTTAAAATTATTTTTTATTTTTTGCCTACAGGGTTATTGCTGGGGCTTGGTCCCATGGTCCCTGCACTACAAATCCACTGCTTCTGGCAGCCTTTTTTTCTTTTTTTCATTGGATAGGACAGAGAGAAATTGAAAGAGGAGGGGAAGATAGAGAGGGGGAAAGAAAGATAGACACCTGCAAAACTGCTTCACCACTTGTGAAGCAACACCCCTGCCCCCTGCAGATGGGGAGCAGGGGACTTGAACAGGGATCCTTGCACTTTGTACTATGTGTGCTTAACCCAGTGTGCCACCGCCTGGCCCCACCCCCCCCGCTTTTATTTTTTAATTTAATTTAATTTTTTCCTTTAAATTTTCTTTAAATCTTTATTTATTGGATAAAGACAGAAAGAAATAGAAAGAGAAGGGGAGATAGGGAGAGAGACACCTGCACCCCTGCTTTACCACTTGCAAAGCTTTCCCCCTGCAGGTGGGGACTGGGGCCTTGAACCCCAGTCCTCGTGCGTGTAACATACATATGCACTCAACAAGGTGCACCACTGCCTCACCCTTTCCCTTTCCTTTTCTTTTCCAGAACAATGCTCAGTTCTGGCTGAGTGGCATGGGGCATTGAACCTGAGTCTTTGGACCCTCAGTCATGAGAGTCTCTTTGCATGACCTTTTTTTTTTTTTAAGATTTATATTTTAACTTATACTTATTTTAGACTGAAGAAAGAGAGAGATACCACAGCACATAAGCTTCTGTCAATGCAGTAAGGGTCAGGCTTGAACCTGAGTTGCACATATGGCAAAGCAGCATACTAGCTTAGTGAACTATTTAACCAGTCTGTTATTATTTCTTTATTTATGCTTGAGGGTCCAGTGCTTTAGCCACTGCACTACAGAAAGCCAGAGTACATGTAGTGCCGGGGATCAAACCAGGAAGCTCAGGCATGGTAGTTCAATGCTTACCTGTTGAGCCACCCAGGTGGATATTTCTTGTGGGGAAAGTACGGTTTACTGCCTCCTGGGGGTGATGAATTGGAGTCTGAGGGAGAGAGGTAGACACAGTCAGCCTCCCCTAAACTGCAAACCTTAGTGGGGTGTCGGGGAGTGAAGAGTCTGGCCAGCTGGACTCTGGGGGCCCGGTGGCTATGGGCCAGGTTGGCAGCGTAGCCTGGAGCTGACTCCCCAGTCCTCTTTGGCAGGGGTGGATGATGCCGAGTCAGAGTGTGGCCTGGATGACTTCGAAGACTTCAACTGGGTCATCGAGAACCACGGGGAGGAGCAACTCCTGGAGGAACAGCTGCAGAACCTGCTGGGGTTCATCCGCTCCAGGCTGTAGTGGGGGGAGAAGGGGTGCCCACTGTGGACATGTGGCCTTGGACACTGGCCAAGGGGCAGCAGGCAGAGCCTGTGCCTGGCTTCTAGTGCTGTGTGGGCACCTCATTTGTATGAGGGCCCACAGCTCTGCTCCTTCAAGGAGGTCAAGGACATGGGCCTGGGCTGGCTTTGGGGGAAACGGAAAGCCCCTCTCTCTGGTAGTACTCCCCTACTCCAGATGTGTCCATCCTCTTTGTTCTGGCTGGAGCCTGTGTCCCCCAACTGGATGTGAATAAATCTTGGGGTTCCCACTCAAAGCTGGCACTGTTTTTTTTTTTTCATTTTTTTTTTAAAAAGTTTTTTTTTTAAATTATCTTTACTGGATAGAGACAGCCAGAAATTGAGAGGGGAGGGGGAGGGAGAGAGACAGAGAGACACCTGCATCCCTGCTTCACCACTCATGAAGCTTTCCCCCTGCAAATGGGAACTGGGGGCTTGAACCTGGGTCCTTGTGCACTGTTCAACCAGGTGTGTCACCATCTGGCCCCAGAGCTGACATTGTCATTAACAGTTGCTACCTAGTCTGCCTGGGGCTGAGGAAAGACTGGGAGTCCTGCTGAGCTTCCCTAACTAACCCCTTAATTCCCCACCTCCCTGGGACACATTCTCTGAGGCTAACCTTGGCCTGTGCCATACAGGTAGCAGATGTGTGTGTAATTGAGGGTCTCATCCTCTGGTATCTCATCCTCTGATATCCTCTGGTATCTCATCCTCTGGTAAGTTCTGAGAAAGGGGTCAGAGCGAAGGATGGATCCCAACAATGTGACCGATACTTAAAACCCCTGGAGGAGGATAGCCATTGTTAGGACTTTCTCACAGATGTTTTCTCCTCTGCACTTTGGTATCTGCTGGTGGCTTGTCTAAAATGAACTTTTTGCCCTGCGTCACCTTCCCCACCCCCACTCCCCTGGAAGCCATTAAGGAAAAGGTTTCCATTTTTAGTACCACTGGTGCTAAAACACCATGGTGGGTATAACAAGCTTTTGTGGAAACTGAAGACATATTTTGCTGAGTAGGGTGGACAGTTAAGAGCCATCTGCCGCAAAGCTGAGATAGAGGAGAGGCACATCATTGAGGAGAGAGCCAGCTGCCTGCCTGCTGGGCAGGAGTGTGCTAGTTATATCCATTTCAGTGAAAACTGGGTCTTTGGAAAAGTGGGGATGGGGGGAGGAGGGTTGTATAGCCACCCTGGTGTCAGGGGCAAATTCCTGTCCTATTTAATCGCCTCCTATTAAATTGCTAGGTTCGGAAGCCTTTTTTGATATGCAGAATGAGTAGTAGCTGACTGCTAGCTTTTGAATGTCTAAATGTCCTAAGCTTGGGGATTTTCACTAGTTTTTGCTATCTTGTCAGTTTGGCAAAAGGCTTCACCCATTATTTTATGACAGCAGAGACTGAAACATTTTATGAGCATCTAAAGACAGTAATCTCCCCACCCCCAATTTACTGTCTGAACGCTCTGTCCTACTTTTAGGTGCTCACATTTAGGGTGTGTATGTTTGAACACAGCAAACTCCTGTGGCAATATTTAACAGACAGAGGGCTGGGCGGTAGCACAGCGGGTTTAGTGCGTGTGGCGCAAAGCGCAGGGACCGGAGGAAGGATCCAGTTTGAGCCCCTGGCTCCCCACCTGCAGGGGAGTCACTTCACAGGTGGTGAAGCAGGTCTGCAGGTGTCTATCTTTCTCTTCCCCTCTCTGTCTTCCCTTCCTCTCTCCATTTCTCTCTGTCCTATCCAACAACAATGACAATAATAATAGTAACAACAACACTGATAAACAACAAGGGCAACAAAAGGGAAAAAAATGGCCTCCAGGAGTAGCGGATTTGTAGTGCAGGCACTGAGCCCCAGCAAGAACCCTGGAGGCAAAAAATATATATATATTTACAGACAAACCATGGGGATGGGACAGCGGCACACTGGATTAATCATATACATAACAGTGTGTAAGGACCCAGGTTCAAATCCCCAGTCCCCACCAGCAGGGAGGAAAACAGTGAAGCAGTGCTGAGTCAGTCTCTCTCTCATATTGGATATGTATCTATCCAATAAATACATACTATTAAAAAATACAAACAAATCGTGAGTTGGGCTGGTGAAATAGCTCACCTGCATAGTGTGCTGCTTTGTCATGCACACACAATCCAGGTTCAAGCCCCACCCCCACTACAGTGGAGGAAGCTTTGGGGCTGTGGTCTTTTTTATTCTCTCTGTCTCTAAATTAATAAGCAAGGCTCTAAGCAAAGCAAAATGGGGCCAGGCAGTGACATACCTGGTCGAGTGCACATATCACTGTGCACAAGGATCTGGGTTCAAGTCCCTGGTCTCTCCCTCCCTCCCCACAGGGGGTAAGCTTCGGGAGTGGCTGAAGCAGGTCTGCAGGTGAAGGAAATATTGCTGAGGCCTGACCCCCCACCTACACAGAACTTATCTTGATAAAACAGACTGAGGGGGACATGCAACAGATCTCCCATCTCACAGGAGAAACTTATCTTGCTCCACCTGCATCAGACATATCCAAGAGATCTCTTTGTGGCCAGTCTTCACAGGAAACCAGAAAATATCCCTGAATACTTAAATAAATCCAACTAAATCCAAGTCTTCCTACACTGCCAAAATAGTTCTGAACCAAGACCCTAGATAAGGCCCTTAAGTCCCCCACCCCCTCATTCTCTCCTGGCTACTATAATAAAGCTTTTCTTCACCTGCCCACCTGACTCTACTTGTCTTATTTGTGTCTCACATTTTTCTTACCTTTTTAAAAAAATTTATTTATTTATTTTGTTGCCCTTGTTGTTTTGTTGTTGTAGTTATTATTGATGTCATTGTTGTTGGATAGGAAAGAGAGAAATGGAGAGAGGAGGGGAAGACAGAGAGGGGGAGAGAAAGACACCTGCAGACCTGCTTCACCACCTGTGAAGTAACTCCCCTGCAGGTGGGGAGCCGGGGGCTCGAACCGGGATCCTTCCTCTGGTCCTTGTGCTTTGCGCCACCTGCTGCGCTACCGCCCGACTCCCTTTTCTTATCTTTTTTCCTTTAACAATCCTTTTTATATTTTATTTCTTTATTTATTATTGGATAGAGACAGAGAAATTGAGAGGGCAGGGTAGATAGAGGGGAAGAGACAGAGAAACACCTGTAAGCCCTGCTTCACCACTCTGAAGTTTCCCCCTGCAGTTGGGGACCAAGGGGCTTGAATCCGGGTCCTTGTGCACCGTAGTGTGTGTGCTTAACCAGGTGTACCACCACCTGGCCCTGTGCCTCACATTTCTTTCTTTATTTTAATTTTTTAAAATTTCTATATTGGGGGATTAATGGTTTACAGTCAACAGTAAAATACTATTGTTTGTATATGTGTAACATTTTCCAGTTTTCCACATAACAATTCAGTCCCCATTAGGTC
Organism: Erinaceus europaeus; assembly: GCF_950295315.1. Classification (NCBI taxonomy): domain Eukaryota; kingdom Metazoa; phylum Chordata; class Mammalia; order Eulipotyphla; family Erinaceidae; genus Erinaceus; species Erinaceus europaeus. Next base: position 48,582,179 of record NC_080172.1, on the reverse strand, counting down.
CTCCTCTGCCATCATGTTCCAGGACCTGAACTCTCCCCCACACCCCAGAATCTTTTACTTTGGTGCAATACACCAACTCCAGTTCCAGTCTGCTTAGTATTTTCCCTTCTGATCTTGTTTTTCAACTTCTTTCTATGAGTGAGATCATCCCATATTCATCCTTTTGTTTCTGACTTATCTCACTTAACATGATATCTTCAAGTTTCATCCAAGATGAGGTGAAGAAGCTGAATTCACCATTTTTTAAAAAAATATTTATTTATTTTATTCCCTTGTTTTATTGTTGTAGTTATTATTATTGTTGTTGTTATTGATGTCGTCATTGTTGGATAGGACAGAGAGAAATGGAGAGAGGAGGGGAAGACAAGGAGAGAGGAAGATAGACACCTGCAGACCTGCTTCACCGCCTGGAAGCAACTCCCCTGCAGGTGGGGAGCTGGGGGCTTGAACCGGGATCCTTATGCTGGTCCTTGGGCTTTGTGCCAGCTGCGCTTAACCCGCAGCGCTACCACCCGACTCCCTGAATTCACCATTTTTAAAGGCTGAGTAGTATTCCATTGTGTATATAGACCACAACTTGCTCAGCCACTCATCTGTTGTTGGACACCTGGGTTGCTTCCAGGTTTTGGCTTTTACAAATTGTGCTGCTATGAACATATGTGTACACAGATCTTTTTGGGTGGGTGTGATTGGTTCCTTAGGATATATCCCCAGGAGAGAAATTTCAAGGTCTTAGGGAAGGTCCACTTCTATCCTTCTGAGAGTTCTCCAGACAGTTAACCATAGGGATTGGACTAATTTACATCCCCACCAGCAGTGTAGAAGGGTTCCTTTGTCTCCACAGCCTCTCTAGCATTTGTTGTTGCTACCTTTTTTTTTTTTTTAATAATTTTTAAAATTTATTTTATTTTTCAATATTTATTATTCCCTTTTGTTTCCCTTGTTGTTTGATTGTTGTAGTTATTATTGTTGTTGTTGTTGTTGGATAGGACAGAGAGAAATGGAGAGAGGAGGGGAAGACAGAGAGAGGGAGAGAGAGACACCTGCAGACCTGCTTCACAGCTTGTGAAGTTATCCCTCTGCAGGTGGGGACCAGAGGTTCCAACTGGGATCCCTACGCCAGTCCCACTTCATGCCATGTGCGTCTAACCCACTGTGCTACTGCCCAGCCCACTATTATTATTATTATTATTATTATTATTATTATTATTATTTTTACTAGAGCACTGCTCAGCTCTGGCATATGGTGGTGCTGGGGATAGAACCTGGGACTTCAGAGCCTCAGGCATGAAAGTCTTTTTGTATAACCACTATGCTATCTCCCCAGCCCTGAAAAAGATTAAAAACAAAAAACAACAACAACAAAAACAATTTTTTAAAAAAAATAGCCACCTGGGTTATCATTGGGGTTTAGTACCTTTAGGACCCCACCACTCCAGATGGCCACTTTTTTTTTTTTCTCTAGATAGAGGCAAGAGAGACAGTAAGGGGTCTGGAGTAGATAGCATAATGATTATGTAAAGACACTCATGTGCGAGGCTCCAAAGTCTCACACCACCATAAACCTGAGCTAAGCTGTGCTCTGGTAAACAAACAAAATAAAAACAAACAAACAAAAACAACAGAAAATTAATTTTAAAAGGGAGAGAGGGCATAGGAAGGTAGCACAATGTTTATGTAAAGAAACTCTCATGCCTGAAGCTCCAAAGTCCCAGGTTTAATCACCTGCACCACCATAAGCCAGAGCTGAGTAGTGCTCTGGTTTAAAAAAAAAAAAAGTGGCGCAAAGCATAAGGACCGGCATAAGGATCCCGGTTCGAACCCCGGCTCCCCACCTGCAGGGGAGTCACTTCACGGGCGGCGAAGCAGGTCTGCAGGTGTCTGTCTTTCTCTCCTCCTCTCTGTCTTCCCCCCCAATCTCCATTTCTCTCTGTCCTATCCAACAACGACAACAACAATAATAACTACAACAATAAAACAAGAAGGGCAACAAAAGGGAATAAATAAAATAAATATTAAAAAAAGAGAGAGAGAGATAAACTGCTGGGTGGTGGTGCCCTATTGCTGAGGAATTATTCTGATGCAGTCTTCGCTCCCAGGTTTTACTACCCCCCCCCCCCCCCCCCCCCCCGCGAAATCCTAGCAGTGCCCCCTTCAACCAATCCTGGCCCCACACGTCACCCCTGGTTGTCGCCCAATAAAAAGCCCCCTCACCCCCCCCTCGCTCTCTCTGGGCTCTCAGTTCCCCCTTCTCTCAGATCTCGCTCCCTTCTCTTGCCCCGCGGTCAGGTAGTGGGGACGGCCATTGTCGGCTGACTCCACGTGGCCTGAGCCACCCCCCCATCCTATAATAAAGATTTGTGTACCCCCTTGCTCTGGACTTCCTCTCTCTTCTCCGCGGTGCAGCCCGACACCTGACCGCTACAACAACAGTGCCCCTGGCTACAGTGCTACAATGCTACATGCTACAATGCACAGCGATCCAGGTTCAAGGCCCCGGTCCTATCCCCTCCTGGAGGGGCAACACTTCACAAGTGGTGAAGCAGGGCTGCAGAGCTCTCTCTCTCTTTCTCTCTCTCTCTCCCTCCCTCCCTCCTTCCCCTCTCAAATCTCAATATCTCCCTCTATCCAAAATAAATAAATAACTATACTTTTCATATATACATACATATATATGTATATATGAAAAGTATAGTTATTTATTTATATATGAACGGGAGAGAGAGACAGGGAGAGGAGAGACACTGCAGCAGTGACCCACTGCTTGTGAATCTCCCCTCCTGCAAGTATTACCTTGTGGTGATCTGGGGCTCAAACTCAAGTTCTCCAACCTGCTGAAAAACTTAGACATGAATGAATGAACAGAGTGCTAAAGATGCTCATCCTCTGGCTTGCTGGGGCTCACCTGCCTCTCCCTTTGTCCTTAATCCCCTCTCAGTGTTTCTGGCTGGTCTATACTGCCACCTCCCACCCTCCTCCCTAGGTTTTTCTCCGGTCCTTGGAGGCCCTCCTAGAAGCTTTTTCAGTCTGCTCTGAGTGTGCCTGGAAGGTCTGAGCCCTCCTGGAATTGCTAGGGGCTGGGCACGTGTACCAGCCTGGGGAAGGCTCATCAGCTCCCTCTGGTGGCCCAGGGCTCTGAGTGGCTTCTAAGTAGCCTTAGGATGAGGACCTCAGGTGTCTTTTTTTTTTATTTTTAATTTTATTTATTTTATTCCCTTTTGTTGCCCTTGTTGTTTTATTGATGTTGCTGTTGTTGGATAGGACAGAGAGAAACGGAGAGAGGAGGGGACGACAGAGAGGGGGAGAGAAAAATAGACACCTGCAGACCTGCTTCACCACCTGTGAAGCGACTCCCCTGCAGGTGGGGAGCCGGGGCTCGAACTGGGATCCTTACGCCAGTCCTTGTGCTTTGCGCCACGTGCCCTTAACCAGATGCAGTACCACCCAACTCCCAGGTGTCTTTTTAAAACAATATTTTTTTTTGTTGTTGGGGGTGGGGGCTGGGTGCGATGCATTCGGTTGAGCTCAGGTTACCATACATAAGGACCCAAGTTCAAGCCCCTGGTCCTTACATGTGTAATTCCAAGTTGGCAAGGGCTCAAAACTGATCACATTTAATTATCACTGTTTGTGTCTGGGTACCTGGTGCAAAGGCCAGAGATGAGGGATTAAGTAGTCATGCCAGATATCATTCATCCATCTGTAAGGGGGAAGCTTCACAAGAGATTAAGTAGTGAAGCTGTAGGTGTCTTTTTTTCTGTCTTTTCTGTCTGTCTCTCTCCCTATCTCTACCTTCCCTCTCAATTTCTATCAAATAAAAATAAATTATAAAATTATTTCTCCTCCTCTCTCTTCTTCCTTCTTTCCTTCTACTGACACTATTTCTGGGGCTTGATGCCTGCACAAAGGCTCCACTGTTCCAAGTGGTCATTTCTTTTCTCTTTTTTGCTTTCTTCATCTCCTCCTCTTCCTCCTCCTTTTCAGAGAGAGAGAGAGAGAAGAGACCTTCCCTGCTTTACTGCTTGTGAAGCTTCCACCTGCAGGTGGAAAGTGGAGGCTTGAACCCAGGTCCTTATGCATATTAATGTTTGCTCTACCAGGTGTGCCACCACCTGGTACCTTATTTATTAATTCATTGACAGGAGAGTGGAGGAGAGAGAGAGAATCTGAATATCACTCTGGCATATGTGATACCAGGGATCAAACCTCATGCTTGCAAGTCAGAATTCTCCCTCCTGGGGCTGTCACAGAGTTTTTTGAAATTGAGCCCAGGGGTGAGTTGGGAATGACCCTTCTTAGTATGAATCCAGACATTAAAGCAGCAGGAAGGCACCATTTAATACCTGACTCCCTTCTGTCAGTCATTCTTCACTTTCATGCCCCCCGGTGGGACTGAACCTGGGGATTTTCCACATGGGGTGACTCTAGAGAAATAGTTCTTAATCCTCTGTTCACTCTTCACCTGCTGCTTCTCTCTCTGCTCCCCACCTCCCACTCCCACCCCACTCCCCTCCACTGGAACTTGCCCTCCATGTATCGAAAAGGGAAAAACAGTCACTCAGCTACATGGATTTATTTATTTATTTTTTTTGCCTGCAGGATTATTGCTGGGGCTCGGTGCCTGCTCCATGAATCCACTATTCCTGGAGGCTATTAATTTTTTTATTTTATTTTTTTTTTTGGTTTAAATACACGGTTTATTAGGGTGAAACAGATAAAAGGCAAAATAAGCACTTATCATCAAGGGTTAAGCATACGCTCGGTCTATAAAGTCTGAGTATAGTCATCAAAAGTTTAGTCCCATAAGATAAACAATTATCAGCTCTGGTAAAGGTTGCTCATGGCTGTAGAGGGATCTAAAACTTTACCAGCTAGCAGAGTCACACATGTTCAGAAGTAGACATGGCGGATGGATGCCTGGAGCACCTCAGATGAGAGGCATCTGACCAGGAGAAGAAGCCACAGCCAAAGATCCCTGGAGGCTATTTTTTTTCCCTTTTTCTTGCCCTTGTTGTTTTATTGTTGTTGTGGTTATTAGCATTGTGAGTTTTACGGTACTTTAACTTGAGTTTAGCTGAGCTCGTCTTAGACTGTGCTGCGTCCTGCATGAATAAAGAGATACTGCATATAACCCAGCCATAAGTCCCTGGTCGTCTGTTACACGCCCATGAAGCCAGCCCGGTGAAAACAACATAACCCATTGAAAGCAACAGTTATTGATGTCGTTGTTGGATAGGACAGAGAGAAATGGAGAGAGGAGAGGAAGACAGAGAGGGGGAGAGAAAGACTGACACCTGCAGACCTGCTTTACAATCTGTGAAGCGACTCCCCTGCAGATGGGAAGCCGGGGGCTCCAAATGGGATCGCTTAGCACTATGTGCACTTGACCCGCTGGGCTACCGCCTGACTCCCCATGGGTTTTTTTATTTGTTTGTTTTTAGAAGCCACGACTTCTAAGTGAGTCCCTCTTGTCTTGCTTTCTTTCCAGGGACCTAAGCGGGGGAGTGTATGCCCTCAGCTGGGGCCCAGCCCTTGCGTTGGTGACAAGAGCTCATGTACATGAACCAGGGCTCCTGCTCTGAGACACTCTCACTTTTGGCAGGGGAGGGGTGTCCAGTGTAGAGGGCTGCTGATGTGACTCCCAGCTCGGAGGAGACTGGACCTGGCAGGCCCTGCTGGACGTTGGGCTGCCGTGGTCCACCTGTGACCAGAGGTTACCTCCCTTGCTGGAGGCCGCTAGGAGGTAGGGCCTGTGCATTTGCTGGCATGAAAGCGCAGGCTTATTCTGTGTCTATGGAACCTCTGCTGGGAGGGCTGGGATTTGACAGAAGGGTCAGAAATATAAACAGGGTCTTGAGTTTTTAGTGGGCTATTTGGGGCCCTCTTTTTCGGCTGTAGGGTCAGTGGACGCGCACTGTGAAGGGCCTTGGGGGCCCTAGAAGTTATGCTATCTCTAGGGGGATGGCTGTTCATCTTCTGTGCACATCCTCCCATCCCTCTCGGCAAGAGTCAGTGGGGAATGGGGTACTGGTCCCCATTTGGGGCTGGATGGAGAGGACCAGACACAACATGTCTAAATATTTTAAAATTCTCAAGAAAACAAGCAACTTGTTAAATAAAATGTGTCCCAACCTCCTACACCGAAAAATATAGCTTTATAATGACAAAATTGGAACATGTGTAATTCCAAGTTGGCAAGGGCTCACAACTGATCACATTTAATTATCACTGTGAGTGTGTGGGTACTTGGTGCAAAGGCCAGAGATGAGGGGATAAGTAGTCATGGCAGATAGCATTCATCAAGTGTCATTGCAGCCTCCAGAAGATTTTTTTAAAAATCATGTTTATTTATTGGATAGAGGCAGCCAGAAATTGAGAGGGAAGGGGGAGATAGAGGAGAGAGACACCTGCAGCCCGGCTTCACCACTCGTGAAGCTTTACCCGTTCAGGTGGGGACCAGGGGCTCGAAGCTGGGTCCTTGCGCACTGTAACATATGCGCCCAACCAAGTACGCCACTACCTAGCCCCCCTCCAGAAGAGTTTTTAATCTTTATTTTAATTATTTAGTAATTATTTTGATTTGGTCAGGATTTTTACCTAATGGGAAAAACATTTTTTGAGGTCATTGCTGGGGCTTTACCACTCCAAGCCAACTTTTTCAGATATATATAGAGTTAGAAAGACACCAAGAGAGACATAACAGCACTGAAACTCCCTTTTTTTTTTTTTTTTGCCTCCAGGGTTATCTCTGGGGCTTGGTGCTGGCACTGTGAATCCACTGCTCCCAATGGCCATTCCCCAACCCCCCCTTTTTTAAAAAAATATTTATTTATTATTTATTCCCTTTTGTTGCCCTTGTTGTTTTATTGTTGTAGTTATGATTGGTGTCGTTGTTGTTGGATAGGACAGAGAGAAATGGAGAGAGGAGGAAAAACAGAGAGGGGTAGAGAAAGATAGACACCTGCAGACCTGCTTCACCACCTGTGAAGCGACTCCCCTGCAGGTGGGGAGCCTGGGGCTTGATCCTTAAGCCGGTCCTTGCGCTTTGTGCCAGGTGCACTTAACCCGCTGCGCTACCGCCCAACTCCCACTCAACCCCATTTTAGTGGATAAGACAGAGAGATATTGAAAGGATAGGGTGCTGGGGAATTATACAGATGCAGTCACATCTGCCAGGCTGTCCCCTCAGGCTCAGCCACTTCCCAGGAGAGTTAATATGGTATTCTCAAGTGCCTTTCCCAACCAATCATGTCCCGACACGTCACTCCTGGCTGTTGCCCTATAAAAAGCCCTCCTACTTCTGCCCCTCTCTCTTTCTCTCGCCCAGTTTTTTACCTCGGTGACGGAAGGGTGGTGCACGTAGTGGGGAATGGCCATTTTTGGCTAGATCCACGTGGCCTGAACTGCTGCGCTCTAACCCAACCCTGAGGTGCCCCCGTGAATAAAGAATTGTGTTCCCTCTCCGCTCTGGACCCTCTTTTCTTTTTTCTTCTGTGTCCCCCCGCTACAAAGCAACAAGAGGGAAAGATAGAGAGGGAGAGAGAGTAAGATAGACACCTGCAGACCTGCTTTGCTGCTTGTGAAGCGTACCCGCTGCAGGTGGAGAGGCAAGGGTTTGAACCTGGATCCTTCAACTTGGATCCATGCATGGGTCCTTGTGTTTAGTACTATGTGCTTTAACTGGGTGCACCACTGCCTGGCCCTCTGAAACTTCCTCCACTTTGTTGGATGTAGGACGATCGTGGCTTGAATCTGGATCATGTGCCAGCTTGCCAGCCCTGTGTGGTGTTGACAGTGTTGACCCAAGAGATGACAGCACAAAGAAGACTTTACAAAAAGGAATGAATCTTTTCTTTTTCTTTTATTGTTGTTGTTATTGATGTTATTGTTGTTGGATAGGTCAGAGAGAAATGGAGAGAAGAGGGGAAGACAGAGGGGGAGAGAAAGATAGACACCTGCAGACCTGCTTCACCGCCTGTGAAGCGACTCCCCTGCAGGTGGGGATCTGACTGGAACTCGGATTCTTCCACCTGTCCTTGAGCTTTGTGCCACGTGCGCTTAACTTGCTGCGCTACCACTTGACTGCCTCAAATCTTTTCCATTAAAAAGTAAATTGAAGGGGGCCGTGTGTAGCAGTAGGCGCAAAGAGCAAGGACTGGGCAAAGGATCCTGGTTGGAGCCCCTGGCTCCCCATCTGCAGGGGAGTCGCTTCATAGGTGGTGAAGCAGGGGTCTGCAGGTGTCTTTCTCTCCCCCTCTCTTGTCTTCCCCTCCTCTCTCCATTTCTCTCTGTCCTATTCAACAACGGCAACATCAATAACTACAACAATAGAACAACAAGGGCAGCAGTTGGGTGGTTAAGCACATGTGACTCAAAGCTCAAGGACTGGCAAAAGGATCCTGGTTCGAGCCTCCAGCTCCCCACCTGCAGGGGAATCACTTCACAGGCGGTAAAGCAGGTTTACTGGTATCTATTTCTCTCTCCCTTTTTTGTCTCCCCCTCTCTGTCTTACCCTCCTCTCTCCATTTTTCTCTGTCCTATCCAATAATGATGACATCAGTAACAACAACAATAATAACTACAATAAAACAAGGGCAACAAAAGGGAATAAATAAATATTAAAAAAGAATTAAAGCAAGAGTTTTAAGTAAAGCTGGCGATTTAAAATTTTATTTTAGTGGCCCAGTAGGTGGCCCATGGGATAAAATTAAGTATTGGCTAGGGGCCTCGTGGGGGCGCACTTGGTAGAGCGCATACATTACAGTGTGCAAGGACCCGGGTTCAAGACCCCCAGCCCCCACCTGTAGGGGAAAAGCTTCATGAGTGTTGAAGGAGGACTGCAGGTGTCTCTCTGTCTTTCCTTGTCTCTGTCACACCCTTCCCTCTTGATTTCTGGCTGTTTCTATCCAATAAATAAATAAACATAGTAAAAAAAACCTGTATTTGCTTTGTGAGTATGAGGCCACGAGTTCAAATTGAGAGGGGAGGGAAGACAGAAAGGGTAAGATAGGGAGTCGGGCGGTAGTGCAATGGGTTAAGCGCATGTGATGCAAAGTGCAAGGACCAGCGCAAGGACCAGTGTAAGGATCCAGGTTCAAGCCCCCGGATCCCCACCTCAGGGGAGTCGCTTCACAGGTAGAGGTCTACAGGTGTCTATCTTTCTCTCCCCTTCTCTGTCTTCCTTTCCTTTCTCCATTTCTTTCTATCCTATCTAACAACGACCACATCAATAACAACAACAATAATAACTACTACAACAATAAAAAACAAGGGCAACAAAAGGGAAAATAAATAAATAATTTTTAAAAAAGAAAGGGAAAGATAGAGAGGGCTTCTAAAGAGAGATGCCTGCAGACCTACTTCACCATTTCTGAAGCTTCCCCTTTGCAGGTGAAAAGCAGGAGCTTGGACCTGGGTCCTTGTGTGTGTATGAAACTGGTGCACCACTGCTCAGCCCAACTCTGGCTTGTGGTGCTGGGGATTGATCCTGGGATTTGAGAACCTTAGGCATGAAAGCCTTTTGTGTAACTATCATGCTATCTACCTAGTCCCCATAAAAATTGTTTTATGGGTGGCCTGGGAGGTGGTACTACAATAAAGTGCAGGGCTTGTAAGCATGAAGTTTGATCCCTGGTACCACATACGTCAATGATGTTCTGATTCTCTCTCATTAATAAATTTGTAGGGGTTGGGTGGTGGTGCAACTAGTAGAGCACACACATTATCATGCCCAGGGTCATGGGTTCAAGCCCCCAGTCCCCACCTGCAGGAGGAACACTTCAAGGGGGTGAAGCAGTGCTACAGATGTGTCTCTCTCTCCCTCTCCATCTTTCCCTTCTCTCAATTGGTTTCTTTTTTTCTTTCTTTTTTTTTAAGACAAAAAATTTTTATTGTCTTTATTTATTTATTGGATAGAGACAGTCAGAAATTGAGAGAAGAGGAGGAGATAGAGAGGAAGAGAGACAGACCGACACCTGCAGCCCTGATTCACCACTGGTGAAGCTTTCCCCCTGCAGGTAGGGACCAGGGGCTTGAACCTGGGTTCTTGTGCACTGTAATGTGTGCACTCAAGCAGGTGTGCCACCACCCGGACCCTTCTCAAATTTTTTTTTTCAAATTTTTTTTTTAATAAAGAAATTTATTTATTTATTTATTTTAAAGATTTTATTTATTTATGAGAAAGATAGGAGAGAGAAAGAACCAGACATCATTCTGGCATGTGTGCTGCCAGGGATCGAACTCAGGACCTCATGTTTGAGAGGCCAAAGCTTTACCACTGCGCCACCTCCCGGACTACTCAATTTGTTTCTATTCAATAAATTAAATGGTTAAATCAAATATTAATCTAATCTTTAAACTTTTATGAAAGTTTAATTACATCATATTACATGATTTTATAAAAAGAAAACTATTTCCAGTGACTGGGAGGTAGTTCACTTGGTAAAGCACATGGACAAAGACCTGGGTGGAGTCCCTGGTACCACATGGGGCCACCATGCACAGAAGCAGGGAAACTTCGTGAATAGTGATGCAGTGTTGTAGCATCTGCCCCTCTACCCCCTAATTAAAACAGGGAGAAAAAAAAAGAGTCTATTGGGAGCAATGGAGTCAAACAGGCAGGAAGTCCTGGAAATTGATTTCAAACCAAACCAAAACCAAAACTATTGCCAATCCTAGCATTAGATGCCCCACTGTCAGCCAGTGCATATAGTCAGTATTATGCTTCATATGATTATATTAAAGGCTAGGGCAGGGAAGATAACATGGTGGTTATACAAAAATGATTTCCATGCCTGAGGTTCTGAGGTCTCAAGTTCAGTGCAAAGACCGGTGTAAGGGTCCCGGTTCGAGCTCCCGGCTCCCCACCTTCAGGGGAGTCGCTTAACAGGTGGTGAAGCAGATCTGCAAGTGTCTTTCTCTTCTCCTCTCTGTCTTCCCCTCCTCTCTCCATTTCTCTCTGTCCTATCCAACAATGACGACAACAATAATAACCACAGCAATAAAACAAGGGCAACAAAAGGGAATAAATAAATAAGTTACAAACACTTAAATATATTTAAAAAACAAAGTTAGGTGGTGCAAAGCACAAGGACCGGCGTAAGGATCCTGGTTCGAGCCCCCAGATCCCCACCTGCAAGGGAGTCACTTTTTAAAAAAAATATTTATTTATTTATTCCCTTTTGTTGCCCTTGTTGTTTTAATGTTGTAGTTATTATTGTTGTCATTGTTGTTGGATAGGACAGAGAGAAATGAAGAGAGGAAGGAAAGACAGAGGGGGAGAGAAAGATAGACACCTGCAGACCTGCTTCACTGCTTGTTAAGGGACTCCCCTGCAGGTGGGGAGCCGGGACTCCAACCGGGTACTTTATGCTGGTTTTGTACTTTGCACCACGTGTGCTTAACCTGCTGTGTTACTGCCCGACTCCCTCCTTTTTTTTTTTCTTCTAGGGTTAATCCTGGGGCTCAGTGCTGTTGACTGGCTCCGGAAGAAGGGCAAACGCTAGAAGAAGTGCTGGCACTACGAATCCACTGCTCCTGGAGGTCATTCTTTCCCCCTATCTTATTGGATAGAACAGAGAGAAATTGAGAGTAGAGGGAAAGATAGAGAGGGAGAGAGGAAGATAGATACCTATAGACCTACTTCATTGCTTGTGAAGGGACTCCCCTGCAGATGGGAAACTGGGGACTTGAACCAGGATCCTTGCACAGGTCTTTGTGCTTCATGCTATTTGCACTTAACCCAGTGTGCTACCGCCTGCCTCCCCCTCCCTTTTTAAAACAAGTTCATTTGTTTTAATTGTATATATTGCACACAGCAGTGAAAACATCCTGTAACTGTCCTTCTCCACTTTTAAAAAATTAATTATCTTTATTTATTGGATAGAGACAGCCAGAAATGGAGAGGGAAGGGGGTGGTAGAGAGGGAAAGAGACAGAGAGACACCTGCAACACTGCTTCACCACTTGCAAAGCTTTCTCCCTGCAGGTGGGGACTGAGGACTCAAACCTGGGTCCTTGTGCATTGTGGTAAGTGCACTCAACCAGGTATGCCACTACCCGGCCCCCCTTCATCACTTTTATTCTTCCTCCTTCCCCTTTTTTCTTTGATAGAAACAGAGAGGGAGAAGGAGAGGCACACACACACACACGCACACACACACACACACACACACACACACACACGGAGAGAGAGCGCGCGCTTCAGCCCTGTTTCATCATTCCTGAAAACTTCCTCCTATAAGTAAGACTGGGGACTTGAACCTGGGTCCTTATGCATGGTAATGTGTGCACTCAATTGAGTGAGCCACCAGTGGCCACTTGACCTCTTTCCTTGTTTCACTTAGCATCATCATCTCAAATTTTATATGGAGAATACTTTGTGTGTTCCCAGACCCCCCAAATAACCTAGAAAATCATACCACAGTGAAGAGAAGCAGCTTGAAGGTCACATCAACATGCTTTTTTTAAAAATAGCTTTGATATTCATTCTTTTTTAAAAAAAATTTTTATATTTATTTATTTATTTATTTCCCCTTTCATTGGCCTTATTGTTTTTTATTGTTTTTATTGTTGTTGTAGTTATTATTGTTATTATTGATGTTGTTGTATAAGACAGAGAGAAATGCAGAGAGCAGGGGAAGACAGAAAGACAGACATCTGCAGACCTACTTCACCACTTGTGAAGCGACTCCCCTGCAGGTGGGGAGCCAGGGGCTCAAACCGGTATCCTTACGTGGGTCCTTGCGCTTGCACCACCTGCACTTAACCCCCTGCGCTACCACCCGACTCCCACCAACATGTTTTAAAGTCAGGACTAGGGTTGTTGAAAGTGCCTAGGGAGTTCGGCAGTGTGGCAGCGGGTTAAGTGCAGGTGGCACAAGGACCGGAGTAAGCATCCGGGTTCCAGCCCCCGGCTCCCTACCTGCTGGGGCGTCGCTTCACAAGCGGTGAAGCAGGTCTGCAGGTGTCTTTCTCTCCCCTTCTCTATTCTTCCCTCCTATCTCCATTTCTTTCTATCCTATCCGACAACTATGACATCAACAACAATAACTACAATAAAACAACAAGGGCAACAAAAGGGAATTAATAAAAAAATTTTAAAAAAAGTGTCATCCACCCAAAGGGGTCCCCAGGGAATGGCTACTCTCCTTGCTCAGACCACTCCTTACAGAACAAATGTTATATCTTTTTTTAAAAAATATTTATTTATTCCCTTTTGTTGCCCTTGTTGTTTTATTGTTGTAGTTATTATTATTGTTGTTGTTGATGTCGCCGTTGTTTGATAGGACGGAGAGAAATGGAGAGAGGAGGGGAAGACAGAGAGGGGGAGAGAAAGACAGACACCTGCAGACCTGCAGACCTGCTTCACCGCCTGTGAAACGACTCCCCTGTAGGTGGGGAGCCAGAGGGCTGGAACCGGGATCCTTAAGCGGGTCCTTAGGCTTTGCGCCATGTGCGCTTAACCCGCTGCGCTACCGCCTGACTCCTATGTTTCATCTTCTCTGTTGCTGTTTTGTTTTGCCTAAAAGGGAAAGCCTTCAAAAGTAAGTGCACACATGGATCTTTTGTGACTGTGAGGTGGCCCCACTGAATTGGGAGAGACACTTTAGCATTGTTGCTGTGTCATGAGCCAAACAGCTGTCACACGAGCCAATCTTCTCTTCAATCTAGTGCTTTCCTGCTGTAATATTGCCTGCCCACTAGGCGCCATGCATCTTCAGCGTTGGCTGAGCCCTCGTTGCTAACAAGCCTGATCATTGTCCTGTAGCCACAGCTAGTGAGAAGTCAGTTTTGAAAGAGGAAGTGTAGGGTTGCACCTGCACTGAGTTATGTTCCTGAGTGAGGAAAGTATGTGTGTGTGCACGCTAAAAACAACCTTTTTTATTATTTATTTTCCCTTTTGTTGCCCTTATTGTTTTATTGTTGTAGTTATTATTGTTGTTGATGTCGTTGTTGTTGGATAGGACAGAGAGAAATGGGGAGAGGAGGGGAAGACAGAGAGGGGGAGAGAAAGATAGACACCTGCAGACCTGCTTCACCACCTGTGAAGCATCTCCCCTGCAGGTGGGGAGCCAGGGGCTGGAACAGGGATCCTTATGACTGTCCTTGTGCTTTGCGCCACCTGTGCTTAACCTGCTGCACCACCACCTGACCCAACAACTTTTACTTATTTATTTTTTATAGCATTTAGAATAAAGACAGAAATTGAGAGGCGGGGGGAAACAGATACACAATCCTGCAGTCCTGCTTCACTGATTCTGAAGCTTCCCCCCTGTAGCTGGGCAGTGGGGGCTCAAACCCGGGTACTTGTGCATGGTAATGCGTGTGTTCAAACAGGTGCACCACCACCCAGCCCCCGACTTCATTTTTTCCTAAGTGAATGTTATTCCTGTGTTTAGATCTGCTATGTTTGTCTAGCCATTCATTGTTAATGGATTTGTGGAGTGCTTCCACACCTTGGTTATTCTAAACATCCATGTCCAGGTTTGTATATGTGGTGATTGCCCAGAAGTGGAGTTTCTGGGTAACTGTGTTCTTTAAGAGTGTGTGTAGACTGCTGGTGGAAATGTCAGTTGGTCCAATCTCTATGGAGAGCAGTTTGGAGAACCCTCAGAAGGCTACAAGTAGACCTACTCTATGACCCTGCAATTCCTCTCCTGGGGATATATCCTAAGGAACCCAGCACACCCATCCAGAAAGATCTTTATACACATATGTTCTTAGCAGCACAATTTGTAACAGCCAAAACCTGGAAGCAACCCAGGTGTCCAACAACAGATGAGTGGCTGAGCAAGTTGTGGTCTATATACACAATGGAATACTACTCAGCTATTAAAAATGGTGACTTGGATGGAGCTTGAAAAAATCATGTTAAGTTAAAAGTCAGAAACAGAAGTATGAATATGAGATGACCTCACTCTCAGGCAGAAGTTGAAAAACAAGATCAGAAGAGAAAACACAAATAGAACCTGAACTGGAATTTACATATTTCACCAAAGTAAAAGACTCTGGGGTGGGGGAGGGAGAGAATGTGTAAGCCTGATAGAGCTTAGGGAGAACCACCCCCGCCCTTGGATGGAGGTCTGAGAAGATAACCTCTTGGTAAGTCTCTCTCAACCGAGGTGAGCAAAAGAGGGGAAACTCGGACTTAGTTCTTTCCTTCTTGACTCTCAGGCCCACAGAAACACCAATACTTCCCTCCCTTAACTGCAGGTCACATGGCCGCAGATTCACTTATTCCAAGTCACCTTCTGATCACAGAAGAACACACCTTATCACACACTTCATCATACACCTCAGACCCCAGACAAGAGAAATTCCAAACTATATGGCTTTTTGATATCCATCTTCTCTCTGTCTCACCCTACGGGTTTAACCCCTATGCTTCTCTCAAATGCCTTTGGATAATTAAGTTGCTTGCGTCATGGAGAATAACTGTCTTGTATCTCATCAATTCCTGTCATACCAGCCCTTCCTTACCTTACCTTACCTTACCTTACCGGCATGCCGACCGTTAAGAAACCTGTAATTTCTGACATATTTCAGTAATAATTCCCTTCGTTTGTTTTTCTATTTAACTCATGTCCACCTTGCTAATAAATGAGTTCTGAATTCTGAACACGCTGGAGAGCTCCCTGGTGTCTTTTACTTCATGTCACCCCTGTCATGAGCGAGGAAGAACCTGTCCATTACCTTTTCCCTGGAGATCACCCCGAACCAGAGAGACACAACATCTGGTGCCCAGAGCGTGGGGCAGAATTCCCGACCCCAAGAGAAAAAATCAGCCCAACAGGCATTGTGTGCTTCACCGGGTTGAAAAACGCCGGTCCAACTGGAGAGGATCGGGACTGTGGCTCCAGAGAATCAAGAAGAAGTACCAAAGTACATCGGAAGGTAACCCCAAGGCTCTCGTTTGAGTCCCTGTGATCTTTCTCTTCTTCTCCCTATCCTTCATGCTCCAGGGAAGCTCGTGGAGTGGATGCAGAGAAGGAACCTCAGCAGATCAGAACCCTGGCCAGGCTCTGAGAAACTGAGTGTCCTTCCCCTGTTTAATCTTAACGAGTCTGACCTAATTTTTCCTCTCCCACTTTTGTGGTGTTTGTTCTATACCCTCACCTAATTTCTGAGTCAAATAGACATTAAATTGGACCTAGGCATGGTCTTAAAACTGCTATTTACTGCCTAAAAGGAAAACGCAAAAGACAAAGCTTTTTTCCTCTGCTCTAGTGGCAGCCAGAGCTCTCAGAAAGCGTTAAACCAATTCTGAGTGATATATATATATATATATATATATATATATATATATATGTATAATTTATTTTATTTATTTATTCCCTTTTGTTGCCCTTGTTTTTTTTTATTGTTGTAATTATTATTGTTGTTGTCGTTGTTGGATAGGACAGAGAGAAATGGAGAGAGGAGGGGAAGACAGAGAGGAGGAGAGAAAGATAGACACCTGCAGACCTGCTTCACCGCCTGTGAAGCGATTCCCCTGCAGGTGGGGAGCCGGGGTTCGAACCGGAATCCTTATGCTGGTCCTTGTGCTTTGCGACACCTGCGCTTAACCCGCTGCGCTACAGCCCGACTCCCCTGAGTGAGATCTTATCTGTCTAGCAAGCTATTCTTTAAAGAAAAAAAGAAATCAATCACACAAGACGTTCTCTCTAACTTAAAAGCTATTAATCAGAGAACCAGCACACACTTTTGATAGAAATTTAATGATTTGTTTCTTTAAAAATCTAAAATGTACCTTAGCCAAGAAAAGAACTTCCAAAGATTTTTCTCTGTGCGTGGCAGTAAACTAAGCCTGCCTGTTCCGTCAGCGCAGCCAATCATGTCACAGAGCCACTGCTCCACAGATTGGCAAAAGCTTCAGTCAATCATTCCCCTAGCCACACCACCCCTCCTCGGGGGAGTGGCTATGAGCTAGAAATCCAAAAACTGCTTTTCAAAGGGAAAAATTTCTTTTCACCAAGAATGTCTGTTTTAAGTCTGTGTACTAACCTTGTTTTCACTAATGTGTGTTAACCCTCTAAAATAACTAGAGTTTGTTTTAACTTTTAAATAAGATTATTTAAGCTGAATGTGATTTTAAAGATCCCGACTCGTAGAGTTGGCACACCTTTACCAGACTAAAATATAAGACAGTTTCCTCCTTCTGATAGCTAATATCAGCATCAGTTCATTAGTTAGAGATTTTCTGAGATCTCTAGGCGTGGTAAGACGCCTCTGCAGTCTCTCTCACTCTTGTGAGAATTCTAAATTGTACCAGCACCCCAATACCAACTGCTACTGTTTGTAACAAAGTCCATGTTTGGATTGGCTTTCTAATGACCCAGTCAGGGTAGAGTAGTGGCCTTGCCAGGAAAGAAGGGTTAAACATGATATTCCTGGCCTGATAAAAAATTTTTATTCGGCAAATGTGATTCAACATAATTATTTAGTCTAATATTGTCATCTAAAAGAAATGTAACAGTAAAAATTTATTTTTAAACATTTAAGCTATGAGGTTTATCTTAGCTTTTTAAGTGAAAGATCAATTAAGTTGTGTACCCACCCTTGTTCATAGCTGCCCTAAGGGTGTGATAAGCTTTGATAAGCAAAGATCCTAACAAACTAAGTTTAACATTTTACTTAAAATTGTTTAAGTGATTAAAAAAATAGTAAACATTTTATCATGTTAACACATTAGATATTGACTTTCTATAACATACTGGTATATTTTAATAAAGAGCCTTCTAAAATCATATGAAAGAACTTAAGCCAATTTTAACCATTAAATCATCAATTATAGTAAACTTCTAACCTGGTACAAGTTTTATTCCTAAGTAAATAATTACAGGTACAACCTGCACATGAAGAACCAACTGCTCATATGGTAAGATTTAAAACTAAACATCTTTCCTTTTTTATTTATGGGTGTGTGATGACTCCTAAAGTCACTCATATCCTAAAATTTTTCTCATTTTTTTACAAACCTCTTGAATTTTAACGCTTGACCTGCCATAGTGAGAGCACTTTACTGGCTACTGCTTTGTTTAATTAAGATTCTGCTATTCAGACTTTTAAGATTAATCCCCATTGATAAAAGCCAGTGCTCGCTGGCAGATTAATGTAACTCACCTGCCCATGTTTGTTAAACAAAAACATTTTTTTCTCAATTGGTACTTTTTCTAAATTTATGTGGGCTACAGCTCAAACAGGAAAAAGCTCAAAAACCTTATGAGCCATATGCTCTCCTGTTTTGCTTCAATAGATATATCCATGTTACAGTATTCCCTAAACTATAACCCTTAAGCTCAATGAATAAAAAAAGAAGGGGAATGCACCCCCCCAGTATTCAGTTGGCTAAAGTGTCAATGAAGTAACTGTATTAAACCTTCTTAATATTTACAAAAATTCAAATTGTCCATTTACTATATCTCATTGACAAAGCCACCCACTTTTCCAGTCATAGAGACATATTTTTTTTCTTTTTTCTCTTTTCAACACTAGATGTCCATGTTTGTTTTCCTTTTATTATGGTGGATGCCATTATCGCTCTTGCAAAATCCAGAGTCCCTGTTGGCAAGTCCTTACCATAAAGGACACCGTGCCAGTATATACTCCAGCTAACCTCACCAGCCTATCCAAGTCTTCTCTTTCTGCTGACCTACCACTGCTGACTTCAGTTCCTCTTTATACATAATCCATTGGCTCTGACTTCATTCTTAGATATTTATTGACCTCTTTTCTCCCAATGTTCCTCAATGGATGTTCAAGGAACCTCACCTTGACTTCTAATGTGTATGCACCTCCTCTGTTTGTGTTTTGGTGCAACACCACCCCATATTTTCATGTCAATTCTTCTCTATCTGGTCCTTGCTTCCTAGTTTCGCTTGTTCCACAGCTGACCCTCTATGAAGAAGAATTTCATCAGTTGGCGCTGATGACCACCAGAGGACCAGACATGCTGTGTTTCTTCCCCTGGACATCACATCGACTGACTGCTCCCCTTAGACTTGCTGGTGGACTTTGGGACAATCTCTCTATGCTGCTGAACGCATTGAAAATCAGCTTCAACAGTCCATTTGACTTCACCTCTGACAGCTTGGAGCCTCTCCAGAGACAGATGAACTCCCTTGCCAAGGTGGTACTCCAGAATCGCCATGGTTTGGACTTGATTTATGCTAAACAATGTGATCTTTGTCTAGAAAAATGTTGCTTCTTCCGTAAATGAAATTAGATTTGTAAAACTGAAATGTTAATATCTTGCACAAACTCAGCCGTGATATTAAGAATTCCTTTTCCTCTTTTGGTACTAACTCCTGGTTCTTTTCTCCTTTAACTGCTTGGCTTCTACCTCTCCTAGGCCCTTTGCTAGCTATGGTAGCTCTATCGCTGATTGCTCCTTGCCTCATTCAATTACTCAAGAAATGCAAACATGACATAATTCATATTACAGTACAGAGTCTCTGTTCACCCTTACACTCGTATTCCTTTAGAGGAAATAAATGCTCTAACTGACATTGATCCATAAACACTGTTCACTAATTAAAGAAATAAGGAGGAGATGTTGGGACTATGTGTAAGCCTGATAGAGCTTAGGGAGAACCACCCCCATCCTTGGATGGAGGTCTGAGATGATAACCTCTTGGTAAGTCTCTTTCAACCGAGGTGAGCAAAAGGGGGGAAACTCAGACTTAGTTCTTTCCTTCTTGACTCTCAGGCCCACAGAAACACCAATACTTCCCTCCCTTAACTGCAGGCCACATGGCCGCAGATTCACTTATTCCAAGTCACCTTCTGATCACAGAAGAACACACCTTATCACACACTTCATCATACACCTCAGACCCCAGACAAGAGAAATTCCAAACTATATGGCTTTTTGATATCCATCTTCTCTCTGTCTCACCCTACGGGTTTAACCCCTATGCTTCTCTCAAATGCCTTTGGATAATTAAGTTGCTTGCGTCATGTATCTCTTGTCTTGTATCTCATCAATTCCTGTCATACCAGACCCCTACCTTAGGGGCATGCCGACCGTTAAGAAACCTGTAATTTCTGACATATTTCAGTAATAATTCCCTTCGTTTGTTTTTCTATTTAACTCATGTCCACCTTGCTAATAAATGAGTTCTGAATTCTGAACATGCTGGAGAGCTCCCTGGTGTCTTTTACTTCATGTCACCCCTGTCATGAGTGAGAAAGAACCAGTCCATTACCTTTCCCCTGGAGATCATCCCTAACCAGAGAGACACAACACTCTCAGGCAGAAGTTGAAAAACAGGATTAGAAGAGAAAACACAAATAGAACCTGAACTGGAATTTGCATATTGCACCAAAGTAAAAGACTCTGGGGTGGGGTAGGGGGAGAAGACAGGTCTAAAAAGGATGACAGAAGACTTAGTGGGAAATGTTATTCATGTACAAACTATTGTATTTATTGTCAAATGTAAAACATTAATTCCCCAATAAAGAAATAATAAAAAAAAAGAATGTGTGTAGACTGCTGGTGGGAATGTCAATTGGTCCAGTCCTTATAGAGAGCAATTTGGAGAACCCTCAGAAGGCTAGAAATGGACCTACCCTATGACCCTGCAATTCCTCTCCTGGGGATATATCCTAAGGTACCTAATACACCTATCCAAAAAGATTTGTGTATACCTATGTTCATAGCAGCATAATTTGTAATAGCCAAAACCTGGAAGCAACCCAAGAGTCCAACAACAAATGAGTGGCTGAGCAAGTTGTGGTATATATACACAAGGGAATACTACTCAGCTTTATAAAATGGTGAATTCACTTTCTTTACCCCATCTTGGATGGAGCTTAAAGAAATCATGAGAAGTGAAATAAGCCAGAAACTAAGGGATGAATATGGGATGATCTCACTCATAGACAGAAGCTGAAAAACAAGATCAGATGAGAAAACACTAAGCATAATCTGGACTGGAGTTGGTGTATCACTAGGGTAAGACTCTGGGGTTGGGGGGAGGGGTCAGGTCCTAGAACATGAAGGCAGAGGAGAACCTACTGGGGGCTGCACTGTTATGTGGAAAACTGGGAAATGTTATGCATGTACAAACTATTGTGTTTTGTTGTCAACTGTAAACCATTAATCCCCCAGTAAAGAAATTAAAAAAAAAAAAAAAGAGTGTGTGTAGAGCTGGGGAGATAGTGCGCTAGTCTTGCATGCCTGAAATCCCAGAGGGCCCAGGCTCACTTTTATGTATATACTAACTGTTACTACTATTGCTTCTTCTCTTTTCCTTTTTCTTCCTCCCCTCCTCTCCCTCCTCCTTCTTCCTTTTCCCTTTTCTTTTTTCTCATCCTCCTCTTCTTCCTCATCACCACTACCACCATCATTATTAGGTCAATGAGGGGGTTTGGTGCCTTAACAACTCCACCACACCCAGTGACCATATTTTCTTTTTTCTTTTTTTTTATTTCATTTCATTTCATTTTATTTATAAAAAGGAAATATTGACAAACCATAGGATAAGAGGGGTGCAACTCCACACAATTCACACCACCAGAACTCTATATCCCATCCTCTCCCCTGATAGCTTTCCTATTCTTTTTTTAAATAATTTTTTAATTATTTTTTTAATTGGGGAATTAATGTTTTACATTCAACAGTAAGTACAATAGTTTGTACATGCATAACATTCCCCAGTTTCCCATATAACAATACAACCCCCACTAGGTCCTCTGAATTCTTCTTGGACCTGTATTCTCCCCACTCACCCACCCCTACCCCAGAGTCTTTTACTTTGATGCAATATGCCAATTCCATTTCAGGTTCTACTTGTGTTTTCTTTTCTGATCTTGTTTTTCAACTTCTGCCTGAGAGTGAGATCATCCCATATTCATCCTTCCATTTCTGACTTATTTCATTAACATGATTTTTTTCAAGGTCCATCCAAGATCGGCTAAAAACGGTGAAGTCACCATTTTTTTTTTACAGCTGAGTAGTATTCCATTGTGTATATATACCACAACTTGCTCAGCCACTCATCTGTTGTTGGACACCTGGGTTGCTTCCAGGTTTTGGCTATTACAAATTGTGCTGCCAACAACATATGTGTACACAGATCTTTTTGGATGGATGTGTTGGGTTCCTTAGGATATATCCCCAGGAGAGGAATTGCAGGGTCATAGGGTAGGTCCATTTCTAGCCTTCTGAGAGTTCTCCAGACTGTTCTCCACAAAGGTTGGACCAATTGACATTCTCACCAGCAGTGTAGGAGGGTTCCTTTGACCCCACACCCTCTCCAGCATTTGCTGCTGTTACCTTTTCTGATGTATGACATTCTCACAGGAGTGAAGTGGTATCTCATTATTGTCTTTATTTGCATTTCTCTGACAATCAGAGACTTGGAGCAGTTTTTCATGTGTTTCTCGGCCTTTTGGATCTCTTCTGTGGTGAATCTTCTGTCCATGTCCTCCCCCCATTTTTGGATGGGGTTATTTGTTGTCTTGTTGTTGAGTTTGGCAACTTCTTTATATATGTTAGTAATTAAACTCTTGTCTGATGTATGGCATGTAAAATCTTCTCCCATTCTGTGAGGGGTCTCTTGGTTTGGGTAGTGGTTTCTTTTGCTGTGAAGAAGCTTTTTAATTTGATGTAGTCCCATAGGTTTATACTTGCCTTAGTCTTCTTTGTAATTGGATTCGTTTCATTGAAGATGTCTTTGAAATTTATGCAGAAAAGAGTTCTGCCAATATTTTCTTCTAAGTATCTGATAGTTTGTGGTCTAACATCCAAGTCCTTGATCCACTTGGAATTTACTTTTGTATTTGGTGAAATACAGTGGTTCAGTTTCATTCTTCTGCATGTTTCAACCCATTGTTTCCAACACCATTTGTTGAAGAGACTCTGCTTTCCCCATTTAATAGTATGAACCCCTTTGTCAAAGATTAGATGTCCATAGGTGTGGGGGCTCACTTCTGGGCTCTCAATTCTATTCCACTGGTCAGTGTGTCTATTCATGTTCCAGTACCAAGCAGTTTTGATGACAATGGTCCTATAATACAGTTTGAGATCTGGGAGTGTGATGCCTCCAGTTCTGTTCTTTTTTCTCAAGATTGCTTTGGCAATTCTAGGTCTTTTCTGGTTCCAGATAAACATCTGTAGTATTTGTTCTATTCTCCTAAAAATGTGCTTGGGATCTTGATGGGAATAGCATTAAATTTGTAGATGGCTCTGGGTAGTATATTCATTTTGATGATGTTAATTTTGCCAACCCATGAACATGGAGTATCTTTCCACTTCTTTGTGTCTTTTTCAATTTCCTTGAGTGGTGACTCATAATTTTCAGTATACAGTCTTTCACTTCTTTGGTTAAGTTTACTCCTATTTTACTGTTTTTGTTGCTATAGTAAAAGGAATTGATTTCTGGATTTCAATTTCTTCTAACTTAGTGTTTGCATAGAGGAATGCCACTGACTTTTGAATGTTAATTTTGTAGCCTGACACCTTACTGTATTGCCTGATGATATCCAAAAGCTTCTTGTTGGATTCCTTAGGTTTTTCTGTGTATACTATCATGTCATCTGCAAATAGGGAGAGTTTGACTTCTTCTCTTCCAATCTGTATCCCTTTGATTCCTTGCTCATGCCTGATTGCTATGGCAAGAACTTCCAACACTATGTTGAATAGTAATGGTGATAGTGTCTAGTACCTGATCTGAGTAGAAATGCTTCTAGTTTTTCATCATTGAGTATGATGTTGGCTGTAGGTTTGCTATATATAGACTCCACTATCTTGAGGAATTTTCCACCCAACTCCCAACTGATTTTTTTTTTAAACCCAAAACCCAACTGATTTTTTTTTTTAAATCACCAATTTTAAATACAGTTAGGGCTGGGGAGATAGCATCATGATGATTATGCAAAAAGATTTTCATGCCTAAGGATCCAAGGTCTCAGGTTCAGTCCTCAGCCCCACCATCAGCCAGAGCTAAGCAGTGCTCTGGTCACTCTGTGTATCTTTCTCTCTGTATCTCTCACTAAAACACACACACACACACACACACACACACACACACACACACACACACACACACACAATTTGTTTGGCTTTATATGTTAACTCAGTTTCAGTCACCAGGTTCCAGATGCTAGCATGCTGACAACCAGACTTCCCTGGACAGACAACCCCACCAATGTGTCCTGGAGCTCTGATTCCCCAGAACCCTGCCGCACGAGGGAAAGAGAACACAGGCCCGGAGTATGGATGGACCTATCACTGAACCACCAATGCCCTGAGGGAGGGTGGTACTTGTTAACAGTGGTTATGTAAATAGAATAGTCTTAAGCAGGGGGGATTTAAACCAAATGAAACAGAAGGGGTCTCATGCATACCAACACCTTCTCTGCCTTCTCCTCCTTTCTCCATTTCTCTCTGTCCTATTCAACAATGATGACAACAATAATAACTACAACCATAAAACAACAAGGGCAACAAAAAGGAATAAATAAATATTAAAAAAATTTAAAAAAAAAGTGCAGGTGGTCCTAAGGAACCCAACAACATATCCATCCAAAAAGACCTGTGTACTTATTTGTTCTTGGCAGCACAATTTGTAATAGCCAAAACCTGGAAGCAACCCAGGTGTCCAACAACAGATGAGTGTCTGAGCAAGTTGTGGTATATATACACAATGGAATACTACTCAGCTGTAAAAAATGTTGACTTCACCGTTTTCAGCCGATCTTGGGTGGACCTTGAAAAATTCATGTTGATGAAATAAGTCAGAAATGGAAGGATGAATATGGGATGATCTCACTCTCAGGCAGAAGCTGAAAAACAAGATCAGAAAAGAAAACATAAGTAGAACCTGAAATGGAATTGGCGTATTGCACCAAAGTAAAAGACTCTGGGGTAGGTGGGTGGGGAGAATACAGGTCTAGGAAGGATTTAGAGGACCTAGTGGGAGTTGTATTGTTATATGGGAAACTGGGAAATGTTATGGATGTACAAACTATTGTACTTACTGTTGAATGTAAAATATTAATTCCCCAATTAAAAAAAATAAAACAATTAAAAAAAAAGTGCAGATGGCACAAAGTGCAATGACTGGTGTAAGGATCCTGGTTCGAGATCCGGCTCTCCACTTGCAGGGGAGTTGCTTCACAGGCCGGTGAAGCAGGTCTGCAGGTGTCTTTCTTTCTCTCCCCCTCTGTCTTCCCCTCCTCTCTCCATTTCTCATTCTTTTGTTTCTGACTTATTTAATTTAACATGATTTTTTAAAGGTCCATCCAAGATCGGCAGAAAACAGTGAAGTCACCATTTTTAATAGCTGAGCAGTATTCCATTGTGTATATATACCACAACTTGCTCAGCCATTCATCTGTTGTTGGACACCTGGGTTGCTTCCAGGTTTTGGCTATTACAAATTGTACTGCCAAGAACATATGAATACACAGATCTTTTTGGATGGGTGTGTTGGGTTCCTTAGGATATATCCCTTGGAGAGGAATTGCAGGGTCATAGGGTAGGTCCATTTCTAGCCTTCTGAGACTTCTCCAGACTGTTAATCACAAAGGTTGAGCCAATTTACATTCCTACCTATAGTGCAGGAGGGTTCCTTTGACTTCATAACCTCTCCAGCATTTGCTGCTGCTACTGTTTCTGATATATGACATTCTCACAGGAGTGAAGTGATATCTCATTGTTGTCTTGATTTGCATTTCTCTGACAATCAAAGACTTGGAGCATTTTTTCATGTGTTTCTCGGCCTTTTGGATCTCTTCTGTGGTGAATCTTCTGTCCATGTCCTCCCCCCATTTTTGGATGGGGTTATTTGTTTTCTTGTTGTTGAGTCTGGCAAGCTCTTTATGTATTTTGGTTATTAGCCTCTTGTCTGATGTATGGCATGTAAAGATCTCCTATTCTGGGTGTGGGGTCAAAGGAAACCTCCTACACTGTTGGTGGGAATGTCAATTGGTCCAACCTTTGTGGACAACAGTCTGGAGAACCCTCACAAGGCTAGAAATGGACCTATCCTATGATCCTGCAATTCCTCTCTTGGGGATATATCCTAAGAAACCCAACATATCCATCCAAAAAAATCTGTGTACACATATGTTCTTAGCAGCACAATTTGTAATAGCCAAAACCTGGAAGCAACCCAGGTGTCCAACAACAGATGAGTGGCTGAGCAAGTTGTGGTATATATACACAATGGAATACTACTCAGCTGTAAAAAATGGTGACTTCACCGTTTTCAGCCGATCTTGGATGGACCTTGAAAAATTCATGTTGTGGTCTGGGAGGTGGTACAGTGGTAAAGCTTTGGACTCTCAAGCATGAGGTCCTGAGTTCGATCCCTGGCAGCACATGTTCCAGAGTGACATCTGGTTCGTTCCTCTCTGCTCCTATCTTTCTCATAAGTAAATAAAATCTTTTAAAAAATTCATGTTAAGTGAAATAAGTCAGAAACAGAAGGATGAATATGGGATGATCTCACTCTCAGGCAGAAGTTGAAAAACAATATCAGAAGAAAAAAAAAACACAAGTAGAACCTGAAATGGAATTGGTATATCACACCAAAGTAAAAGACTCTGGGGTGGGAGTGGGTGGGTGGGGAGAAAACAGGTCCAAGAAGGATGACAGAGGACCTAATGGGGGTTATATTGTTATATGGGAAACTGGGGAATGTTATGCATGTACAAACTATTGTATTGACTGTTGAATGTAAAATATTAATTCTCTAATAAAGAAATAATAAAAAAAAAGATCTTCCATTTGTGAGGGGTCTCTTTGTGTGGGTATTGTTTTCATTTGCTGTGCGGAAGCTTTTTAATTTGATGTAGTCCCATAGGTTTATGCTTGCCTTAATCTTCTTTGTAATTGGATTCATTTCATTGAATTTAAAATTTATGCGCAAAAGAGCTCTGCCAATATTTTACTCTAAGTATCTGATAGTTTCTGGTCTAACATTCAAGTCCTTGATCCACTTGGAATTTAATTTTGTATTTGGTGAAATACAGTGGTTCAGTTTCATTCTTCTGCATGTTTCAACCAATTTTTTCCAACACCATTTGTTGAAGAGACTCGTCTTTCACCATTTAGTAGTCTGGGCACTTTTTTTTTGGGGGGACACCTTTATCAAAGATTTGATGTCCACCTCTCTCCATTTCTCTCTGTCCTATCCAACAATGACAACATCAATAACAATAACAGTAATAACCACAACAATAAAACAACTAAGGCAACAAAAGGGAAAATAAATATTAAAAAAAGTTGTTGATTGATTGTTGGATAGAGATGGAGAAAAATTGAGAGTGGAGGGGGAGATAGAGAGGGAGAGAGACAGATATACTACAGCCCTGCTTCACCACTTGTGAAGCTTACCCCTGCAGATGGTGACCAAGGGCTTGATCCTGGGTCCTTGCCTACTGTAATGGGTGCACTCAACCAGGTGTGCCATCACCTGGCCCTGAGTGATTTTGCAAAAAGATTCTCATGCCTGAGGCTCCAAGGTCCCAGGCTCAATTCCCAGCACTACCAGAGCATCAGCCAGAGCTAAGTAGTGTTCTGGACTGAAAAAAATAAAAGTCATGGCTGGAAAGACAACATAATGTTTAGAAAACAAACAAATGGGGTTCCCCATAAGACATTGCCCTCAATGTGGATCAACAATGGTAGAGACTGTTCCATCCTCCAAAGGGGAGTTGGATAACATACTCTATCTGCCACCTGAGGAAGAGGGGTCCTGAAATAGGTGCAACTTGGAATGTTCCTACTCATGACCACAGAATGTGAGTTCGGACCTACAGGGATGCAGAAGTTACGTAGGTTCCTGTGCTGAATATGAGCCCCATATCAAATTGATGGGATATATTTATATACTTTTCCCATATTTGGGAGCTACTCTCTTCCTTGATCCAGCTTTCCAGCCCTCTTTCCAGCCACAACATAATCTCCCCAGACAATAACTTGAGTCCACCTGCCTATCAGATTTCAGACTAAGGCAAAAACTAATAAAGTTGTGGGCCCTTTGGAATATACCTAAAATAGATCTACTAGCTATTTCTAAAATGGAGACCCCAAATCTTCACCTGCAATATTCCAGCCTTTAGGTTCATGATTAGTCAACAATTTGTTTTTTTTTTTTAATTTTTTTTATTTTTGATTAAAGAAAGGATTAATTAACAAAACCATAGGGTAGGAGGGGTACAACTCCACACAATTCCCACCGCCCAATCTCCATATCCCACCCCCTCCCCCGATAGCTTTCCCATTCTCTATCCCTCTGGCTAGTCAACAATTTGTATGGCTATATACGTTAACTCTTTCTTCAGCCACCAGGTTCCAAATGCTACCATGATGTCACCCAGAAGACCTCACCAATGTGTTCTGGAGCCTAGCTTCCCCAGAGCCCCAGCCCACTAGGGAATGAAAAAGACAGACTGGGAGTATGGATCTACCTATCAACGCCCACGCTCAGTGGGGAGGCAATTACAGAAGCCAGACCTTCCATCTTCTGCACCCCATAATGACCCTGGTTCCATACTCTCCGAGAGTTAAAGCATAGGAAAGCTATCAGGGGGAAGGGATGGGATACAGAATTCTGGTGGTGGTAATTGTATCCCTCATATCCTATGGTTTTGTCAGTGTTTCCATTTTATAAATAAAAATTAAAAAAAAGAAAACAAATAACAACAACAAAAAACAAGAATAGGGCAGTATTATGTACGCTGCTTACTTTATAACCCATTATTTCTCTCTTATCCAACTATCTTAGACAGCTTCCTGTGAAAATAAATACAGATCTGGTCCATTTAAAAATATTTTATTATTTTATTTTTGAGAAAGATGTAGAGAAGGACACAGAGAGAAGCACCAGAGCACTGCTCAGCTCTGGTTTATAGTAGTGCTGGGGATTGAACCTGGAACTTCAGAGCCTGAGACATGAAAATCTTGTTGTAAATCCATTATGCTGTCTCCCCAGACATGAAAATCTTGTTGTAAATCCATTATGCTGTTTATATATTTGTTAAATACATAAACAAATTTGTATGGAGTCCACTGTATGACTACATAACAAGAGATGAGTGGTTAGGTGGCTTTTGAAGAGACACACAATGGAATATTATTCAGCTGTAACAATAATATTCCATTTTTAATATTCTCTTTTGTTACATCATGGATGGAATTGGAGGGAATCGTGTTGAGTGAGCTTAGCCAGGGGAAGGACAGACACATTATGTTCTCACTCATAAATGGGATTTAAGAAACAAAGCAAGGTGAGACCTTAATGGATTGTGATTGGAGCAGATTTGGGGACTGAGAAGGGGTGATATCAGAAGGTGGGAGATCTGGGGTACTGGGGACCCAGTACAAGTGGTGGTGGAGGAGGATGGTTTGCTGGAGGGTGAGGTATGCTAACCCCTATCTTGGGAAGATGTGGAACTGTACCCATGTGACAACAGTCCTGTAAATTAATGTTTCCTCGATAAAGCTACAGTAAAAATATTTGGTTTAGGAAACATTGTGTAAGGACAGGAGAGACAGCATAATGGTAATGCAAAAAAGCTTTTCATACCTGAGGCTCCAAAGGTCCCAGGTTCAATCCCCAGCACTACTATAAACCAGAGCTGAGAGGTGCTCTGGGAAACAGACAAACAAAATAGGACAAAACACAAAAATTAAACACAACATTGTGTGATTATGTAAGAATTTATTTAATCAGCCCCTAATTTATGGAGATTTGTATTTGAGTTATTTCTAAGTTTGTGCCATTATAACCAATGCTGTATTGAAAGCTCTTAGGTTTTGGGGAAGCTTTCTGGAGGATAAACTCTCAGAAGTAGACATGCTGGGCCATCAGACTTAACTCCAGAATTATTATGCAGCCTATATGCTCAGCAACAGTTTCTGAGAATGTTGGTTTCCCGGCTTTCCCAGTAAGGAAGGTCATTGGTCTTCACCAATCTCACTGCATTGGCCTCCTAAAGTCTCCTTTATGCCAGATTCTCTTCTTTGCATATTCATCTGTTCTATACATAGTTCTTCCAATAAATATGACCTTGCCAACTAAAAAATAAGTTCCTTTGAAAAATTGAAATAGCTCCACTTGGACGTCTTAATTTAATTAACAGACAGCTATTACCTCTGTGCCAGGCATTAAGTAGAACTTTGAGTGGGTCGGCCGGTAGTGCAGTGGGTTAAGCGCACATGGCACCAAGCACAAGGACTGGCATAACGATCCTGGTTCGAGCCCCTGGTTCCCCATCAGCAGGGGGGTTGCTTCACAGGCGGTGAAGCAGGTCTGCAGGTGTCTATCTTTCTCTCCCCCTTTCTGTCTTCCCCTCCTCTCTCCATTTCTCTCTGTCCTATCCAACAACAATAACATCAGTGGCAACAATAACAATAATGACAACAACAAGGGCAACAAAAGGGAAAAAATGGCCACCAGGAGTAGTGGATTTGCAGTGCAGGCACCGAGCCCCAGAAATAACCCTGGAGGACAAAAGGAAAAAAAAAACTTTGAGCAAGAGCAAGGTCTCTGCTGTGGTGGAGATGATTAATTTTGCTGTGAGAGACCACAAACAATTGAGACCAAAACAAGCAAACAAGACAGAAATATTTAGAAGTGCTATCCTGCCACCAGGAGAGAGGATGGTGAGTAGGGCTGTTGGAGGTTGGTGGCTGAAAGGAACTTCTGAAGAGATAACACCTGAGCTGAGCAGCTCTGAGGGTCAAAAGAAAGGGCTGGGGCTGAGCAGGCACAGAGCAGAGAAAGCACAGCCAGTGTGAAGGCCCAAGAGTAGGGAGGAGCTCCATGCAGGAGCCAGAGCAGGTTGGGGAACCAGCAGGAGGGCTGGGGACCAGTGGAACTGAAAGGGACTGAGAGGGAGGTCTTCCTTCCAGCTGCCTTGCTTGGGTGGTTAACTCTCCTGGGTATGGTAAAAAACTGTAGGCCAACAAGAGAGAAGACAGTGCAGTGTGTGTGTGTGTGTGTGTGTGTGTGTGTGTGTGTGTGTGTGTGTATGTATGTGTTTTAGGGAAATCTGGAGCTCACTGCTTATAAAGGTTGACTTGGGAGCCCAGCCTGTACAAGATAAATAAAACCTTGCGACAGAAGCTGGTCACCTAAAGAGAGTGCATAGACAGAGGCCAGAGAGGGGTTCTGGGCTGAGCTTTGAAGTCTCCGGTGCTGAAAGAGGAAAGGGAAAAGGGCTATAGCTAGGAGCTGGCATCTGACCTGTGTGCTTGAGGTTTCAAGTTCAATCCTAGGTACCGAATATGCCAAAGTGATGCTTTGGTATCTCCGTGAAATTCATTGATTAATTATTATTTTTATTATTGCCACCCAGGTTATTGCTAGAGCTTGATGCCTGCATGCAGATCCACCTCTCCTGACCACCATCTCCCCCCTTATTTATTTTATTTTCTTACTTGATAGGATAGAACGAAATTGAGAGGGGAGAGGGAGATAGAGAGGGAAAGTGAAAGAGAGATAGCTACAACACTGCTTTATCTTGACTCCCTCCTGCAGGTGGGGCCTGAGGGCTTGAACCTGGGTCCTTGCTCATGGTAATGTGCATGCTCTACTCTTGGCCTCCACATTAGTACATTAAAAGATTTAAAAAGTTGGCAAAACAGGTCACTTGGATAGTGTACTGCTTTGCCATGTACACGATTCGTGTTTAAACCCAGCCCCCACTGTAGTAGAGAAACCTTTGGTGCTGTGGTCTCTTTCACTATCTTTCTCTGTAAAAAGAGAGAAAGAAAGGAAGGAAGATGGATTTTCAAAGGGATGAGGGTGGCAGGAACATCCTTGGAGGCTTGTCTAAATTAGAAGACTATATTAAGGGGCCAGGCACAGCAGGTTTAGTGTGTCGTGAAGTGCAAGGACTGGTGCAAGGATTTCAGTTCAAGCCCCTGGCTCCCCACCTGCAGGAGGTCACTTCACAGGCGTTGAAGTAGGTCTGCAAGTCTCTATATCTTTCTTTCCCCCTCTCTGGCTTCCCCTCCTCTCTCCATTTCTCTCTGTCCTATCTAACAATGATGACATCAATAACAACAATAATAACTACAACAATAATAAAAAACAACAAGGGTAACAAAAGGGAAAATAAATAAATATTAAAAAAATTAAAAAAGAAGACTTTTTAAACTTAGGTTTTTAAAAAATTTCTTTATTGAGGAATTAATGTTTTACATTCAACAGTAAATACAATAGTTTGCATATGCATAACATTTCTCAGTTTTCTTTTTATTTATTTATTTTATTTTTAAAATTTCTTTATTGGGGAATTAATGTTTTACATTCAACAGTCAATACAATAGTTTGTACATGCATAACATTTCCCAGTTTCCCATATATAAAAATACAGCCCCCACTAGGTCCTCTGTCATCCTTTTTGGACCTGTATTCCCCCGCCCCCACCCCAGAGTCTTTTACTTTGGTGCGATACGCCGATTCCAGTTCAGGTTCTCCTTGTGTTTTTTTCTTCTGATCCTGTTTTTCAACTTCTGACTATAAGTCAGATCATCCCAAATTCATCCTTTTGTTTCTGACTTATCTCATTTAACATGATTTCTTCAAGCTCCATCCAAGATGGGGTAAAGAAAGTGAATTCACCATTTTATAAAGCTGAGTAGTATTCCCTTGTGTATATAGACCACAACTTGCTCAGCCACTCATCTGTTGTTGGACACCTGGGTTGCTTCCAGGTTTTGGCTATTACAAATTGTGCTGCTAAGAACATATGTGTACACAGATCTTTTTGGGTGGGTGTGTTGGGTTCCTAAGGATATATCCCCAGGAGAGGAATTGCAGGATCATAGGGTAGGTCCATTTCTAGCCTTCTGAGAGTTCTCCAGGCTATTCCCCACAGAGGTTGGGCCAATTTACATTCCCACCAATAGTGCAGGAAGGTTCCTTTGACTCCATAACCTCTCCAGCATTTGCTGCTGCTACCGTTTCTGATGTATGAGATTCTCACAGGAGTGAAGTGATATCTCATTGTTGTCTTGATTTGCATTTCTCTGACAATCAAAGACTTGGAGCATTTTTTCATGTGTTTCTCAGGCTTTTGGATCTCTTCTGTGGTGAATATTCTGCCCATGTCCTCCCCCCATTTTTGGATGGGGTTATTTGTCTTCTTGTTGTTGAGTCTGGCAAGCTCTTTATGTATTTTGGTTATTAGCCTCTTGTCTGATGTATGGCACATAAAGATGTTATCCCATTCTGTGAGGGGTCTCTTTGTGTGTGTATTGGTTTCATTTGCTGTGCAGAAGCTTTTTAATTTGATGTAGTCCCATAGGTTTATACTTGCCTTAATCTTCTTTGTAATTGGATTCATTTCATTGAATTTAAAATTTATGCGGAAAGGAGTTCTGCCAATATTTTCCTCTAAGTATCTGATAGTTTCTGGTCTAACATCCAAGTCCTTGATCCACTTGTATGATAGTTTTCCATCCTTTCACTTTGAGTCTGTGTTTGTCTTGTTGAGTTAAGTGGGTTTCCTGTAGACAGGATATTGTTGGGTTGTGTTTTCTGATCCATCTTCCTACTCTGTGCTTTTAATAGGGGAATTCAGGCCATTGACATTTATTGATATAATAGATTGAAGATATTTTAATTCTTGTAGATTTTTAGAGTGTTCTGATATATGGCATATTTATGATGGTCTGATTGTTTATAGGAGACCTTTCAGAACTTCTTTCAGGACAGGTTTGGTGATAGTTGATTCTTTCAACTGTTGCTTGTCTGAAAAGTTTTTTATGCCTCCAACTAGTCTGAATGACAGTCTAGCAGGATTCTGCTGCTAACCTTATGTGTTTTCTTCCCTTTGTAGGTGACTCTTCTTTTTTCTCTTGCAGCCTTCAGGATCTTTTCTTTATCCTTAGTCCTTTCCATTCTAAATATGATGTGTCTTGGTGTCTTTAAGTCTGGGTTAATTCTGTTTGGGACCCTCTGGGCTTCTTGAACCTTTATGTCTTTTATACTGTCCAGACTTCCAGAGAAGTTCTCAGCTATTATGTCCTGTAGAAAGCTTTCTTCCCCTCCCTCTCTTTTTTCCTCTGGTAAGCCAATAATGTGTATATTATTTCTTCTGAAGTCATCCCATAGGTCTTTGTTGTTATTTTCAGTTTCTCTTAATCTCTTTTTGAGATCTCTTACTTCTTTTTTAGTTGTCTCTAATTCATCCTTGATCTTGATAATTCTGTCTTCAGCCTCATTGATTCTATTCTCTGTTCCCTCTACTGTTTTCTGGAGTTCATCTATTTTGTTACCCTGTTCTGATACTGTTTTATCTTGTTCAGCTAGTTGTGTTCTTAGCTATTTCAGCTTCAAGCTGTGTAATAACCTTGAGATAATTAGTGTTTTCTTCCAGAGTCTCATTTGCTGTTTCTGCATTTTTTTAAAACCTTTTTTTTTTTTTTTTTTTTTTTACCAGAGCACTGCTCAGCTCTGGTATATGGTGGTGCAGGGGCTTGAACCTGAGACTTTGGAGCCTCTGGCTCGAGAGTCTCTTTGCATAACCATTATGCTATCTATCCCTCCCCTGTTTCTGCTTTTCTGATGACAATTCTTTCAAACTCTTTACTCACTCCTGTGACTATTTTCTTAACTAGTGTTTAGATGTTGACCTCATTATTTTGTGCTTCAACCTTTGGGAGGTTAGCTGGACTCTTGTCCTGGTTCATTTCTCCAATATTTCTTCTTGTTGGTTTAACCATTCTGTATAGTATGTTATGAAGTCCTTCTCTCAGTACTTTTCAAATTATTGATCACTCTTGCCTGGATTGACTTGTGTCTTGTTGGGACCATGTATAAGCCTGATAGAGCTTAGGGAGAACCACCCCCGTCCTTGGATGGAGGTCTGAGATGATAACCTCTTGGTAAGTCTCTCTCAACCGAGGTGAGCATAAGGGGGGAAACTCAGATTTGGTTCTTTCCTTCTTGACTCTCAGGCCCACAGAAACTCCAGTACTTCCCTCCATTAACTGCAGGCCACATGGCCGCAGATTCACTTATTCCAAGTCACCTTTGAGCACAGAAGAACACACCTTATCACACACTTCATCACACACTTCAGACCCCAGACAAGAGAAATTCCAAACTATATGGCTTTTTGATATCCATCTTCTCTCTGTCTCACCCTATGGGTTTAACCCCTATGCTTCTCTCAAATACCTTTGGATAATTAAGTTGCTTGCGTCATGGAGAATAACTGTCTTGTATCTCATCAATTCCTGTCATACCAGCCCCCTACCTTAGGGGCATACCGACCGTTAAGAAACTGTAATTTCTGACATATTTCAACAATAATTCCCTTCGTTTGCTTTTCTATTTAACTCATGTCCACTTTGCTAATAAACGGATTCTAGGCACGCTAAGAGTCCCCTGGTGTCTTTTACTTTGTGTCACCCCTGTCGTGAGTGAGAAAGAACCAGCCCGTTACCTTTCCCCTGGAGATCACCCAGCCAGAGAGAGACCCCGAAAGTGTCTAAGTAAGATAATTAAAGGGTTCGCAGTTGTGGAAATTTACAGTTATTTCAATATTATTTTAATCCCTGAGTTGGAGCACAATGGCTTCAAAAACCTCTTTTGTTCTTTTTCTTCCCTGAGGCTATGGGAGCCTGAAGGCTTTTAAACTTTAAGTAGGCTTCTTAGCTTAATCCCTCACTCCTGACCAAGAGATAAAGCAGGGTGGGGGAGAGATAATACCAGGGTTGTGCAAAGAGACTCTTACACCCCAGAGATCCAAAGCTCCAGGCTTAATTCAGCTTCTCTGCCAAGCTGGGCAGCACTGCTGGGCCCTGTGAGTTTCTAAACAAGTCCCATTTATAGTCTGTAGGTTCAGAGGCAACTATTCACTATGACGAACAACATGGAAATGCTCCCACCATACAGCCCCACTGCTAGGCCACTGAGGTATAGATCTTCTCCTGAGTTTGGTCAGTTCTCTGTCCCTTGGTGTCAGCACAGGCTCCCCCCCCCCCTCCCCCACCCCATGGCTCCAGCCTCTGAGGGCAGTAGCAATGGAGACTTGCAGCTGCATTTGGTAAGTCTTAGGGGAGTTCTCTCCTCCCTTCAGCAGTCTTTTTGTTGGTGAAACAGACTGGAGGTGGTACCTCAACTGGTAAACTGCCAGACTCTTACCAGCTGCTCAATTTTTCCTTAGGCTTCTCCCTGTCCATGAGCCACACGTATTTGCACTCACCGGAGGTTTGGTGGGTTCCTGAAATTGTTCTAGTCCTGCCTTGTTGTGGTCCCAGATGATCCCCTTTGGTATTCCTGGTTGACCCGGGAGAGGAGAGAAACACAGCTGCTACTGCTCTGTAGCCCTGCCTCTGGAAGTCTTAACTTAGTTTTTATTGCCACCAGGGTTATTGCTGGGGTTCAGTGCCTGCATAATGAACCTACCACTTAGAAATTGAGAGGGTAGGGAGAGGTAGAGAGGGAGAGACAGAGAGACACCTGCAGCATTGCTTTACCACTTATAAAGCTTCCCCTCTACTGGTGGGGACTAGGGGCTTGAACCTGGGTCTTTGCAAACAGTAATGTGTGCACTTTATGGGGTGGGCCACTGTCCAGCCCTTAAATCTGGAAACTCTTGAGAGTGGCCTGGGAGATGGCACAAGAGATAAAGAGTTGGATCCTCAAGCTTGAGGTGCTTAGTTCAATCCCTAGTAGTGCATGTGCCAGAGTGATGCTTTGGTTCTCTTTTTTCTCGTTAATCAACACACTTCATTATTTATTTATTTATTTATTATTTTTTGTAGGAGACTATGGAGGAGATTAACCAAGAGAGTGAAGGGATTTAAGAGTGGAGGGCTTAACTCTACAAAATGCTGTTGGAAGAGGAAACTGCTGGGCTTGGCAGCCTGAGAGTCTGTGACTCTCCCTGCCCCAGCTCTATCAGTGACCTGCTTTTGAGAGAGGGACAAGTGAGTGGATGGAGTCCAGAACACAACCAGGGTTGCCGAAGGAGAGGACACACTGTGGGGAATACCTAGAAGGGTATAGAAGATCTAGGGGAGATTTTATTTATTTATTTATTTTTGTTTATAAAAAGGAAACACTGACAAAACCGTAGGATAAGAGGGGCACAACTCCACACAATTCCCACCACCAGATCTCCATACCCCAACCCCTCCCCTGATAGCTTTTCTATTCTTTTAAAAAATATTTATTTATTTATTCCCTTTGTTGCCCTTGTTGTTTTATTGTTGTGGTTATTATTGTTGTTATTGATGTTGTTGTTGTTGGATAGGACAGAGAAGAAATGGAGAGAGGAGGGGAAGACAGAGATGGGGAGAGAAAGATAGATGCTTGCAGACCTGCTTCACTGCCTGTGAAGCGACTCCCCTGCAGGTGGGGAGCCGGGGGCTTGAACCGGGATCCTTACGCCAGTCCTTGCACTTTGCACCACCTGTGCTTAACCCACTGCACTACATCCGACTTCCAGCTTTCCTATTCTTTAACCCTCTGAGAGTATGGACCCAAGGTCATTGTGAGATGCAGAAGGTCGAAGGTCTGGCTTCTGTAATTGCTTCCTCGCTGAACATGGGCGTTGACAGGTCCATCCATACTCCCAGCCTGCCTCTTTCTTTCTCTAGTAGGGTGGGGCTGTGGTGAAGCGGAGCTTCAGGACACATTGGTGGGTTTGTCTGTCCAAGAAAGTCTGGTTGGCATCATGCTAGCATCTGGAACTTGGTAGCTGAAAAGAGAGTTAACATACAAAGTCAAACAAATTGTTGAACAATCATGAACCTAAAGGCTGGAATAGTGCAGATGAAGAGTTGGGGGTGGGTATCTCCATTTTGTAGATAGCTAGTAGGCATATTTTAGTTATATTCCAAAGGGCCTGAGGCTATACTAGTTTTTTTTTCTTTTCCCTGAGCCTTAAATCTTATATGCAGGTGGATCCAAATTATTGTCTGGGGAGATGATGTCATGGCTGGAAAAGGACCAGAAAGCTGTATCAGGGAAGAGAGTAGCTCCCAAATATGGGAAAGGTGTATAAATATTGTTGACTGTAAACCCCATTGATTTGATTTGGTCTGGGTCTCATATTCAGCTTAGGAGCCTATGTGACCTCTGCACATCTCTGTAGATCTGAGCTCACATTCTGTAGTCATGAGTAGGAACATTCCAAGCTGCCCCAATATTGACCCATCTTCCTCAGGTGTAGCTTAGAGTATGTTGTCCATCCTCCCTTTGGAGGATGGAACATTCTCTACCGTTGTTGATCCAAATTGAGGGCAAGTTCCTATGAGGGGCCCACAAAGGAGTCTATTTTGTTGTTCCTGATAGGGATGACCAGTAACAGTGGAGAGAGGGATTTATTCGAGGTCTAGGCCCATCATGTATGTTTGGGAATCTCAGGACTTCTAGGGGAGATTTTAAACATGGGAAACACAAAAGCAAGCTCATATACTGAGTGGGGCTTTGGTAGGAAAGGAGAACTGTAACACAGGGTGGAGAATAAGAGGTGAAGGGATGGAGATAGGAGTAGATTAAGGGACACTATCCTTCTTTACAGGAGGGAAACAGAGAGGGTGGCTTCCATGAGAGTACATGGGGGTCTGGGGGTGGAGAAATGAGTGGGCTTTTGTCATTTTGCACAGGGACTCCTCCTAGTAAATGGGAAGCAAGGGTACTGATGTGGAGGTGATGGTGGGGGAGGTGGAGGAAGGAGGTGGATGTGGTGATAGTAGAGATGGTGGTGGTGATGTATTTGGTGTGGATTGTGGAGGTGATATGGTGAAGCTGGTGGAGGTGGTAGAGGTGGTGGAGGTGGTGGAGGTGGAGTTGAAAAAATGCCTGTTGGAGGGATTGTCTGTCGTCTCTGGCCTGTTAGTCTCACAGGACTGCTGTGTCACTGTCCCCAGCTGTGTAATCAGAGGGATGCTCTCCATCTTCTCCCAGGCTGTCTGCTTACCCCTTCATATTTTTATTATTTATTTATTTATTATTTAAGAAAGGAGACATTAACAAAATCATAGGATGGGGGGGTACACCTCCACACAATTCCCGCCACCCAATCTCTATATCCCGTTCCCTCCCCACTAGCTTTCCCATTCTCTATCCCTCTGGGAGCATGGACCCAGGGTCGTTGTGGGTTGCAGAAGGTGGAAGGTCTGGCTTCTGTAATTGCTTCCCCGCTGAACATGGGCGTTGACTGGTCAATCCATACTCCCAGTCTGCCTCTCTCTTTCCCTAGTAGGGTGGGTCTCTGGAGAAGTGGAGCTTCAGGACTCATTGGTGGGGTCTTCAGTCCAGGGAAGCCTGGCCGGCGTCTTGATGGCATCTGGAACCTGGGGGCTGAAAAGAGAGTTAACATACAAAGGCAAACAAATTGTTGAAGAATCATGGACCCAAAGGATGGAATAGTGGAGATAAAGTGTTGGGGGGTACTCACTGCAAACTCTAGTGTACTACTGCTTTCAGGTATATATTTGCCCTGGTTTATGGATACGTGTGGACATATGCTCTATCTCCTGGAACCTGGTCTATACCTAGGTTTTGGGACTTTGTTAGGAAGTGAACCACCTGGGATGGAGTTAGAGAATACTATGAAAGGAAAGGACTCACCCAAGTGATGAAGCTGAAGGGTTGTCATTCCACACCTGAAGTCTCTGGACACAGTCTGAAGTGAAGCTTGCTGGGATGGAACTTGTTAAGTTGATTAGGTTGCAATCAATGGATGCAATATTATTTGATTAGAACTGGGAGAAGCATAAGGGAAAGTGGGCCCTACCCTAGGGTCCCAGGACTGGGGAAAGTTTAGGCTCTATAGTAGAAATGTGAGGTTCCTGCTGTCTTAGGGTTCAAGAAGACAATGGATAGTTATTGTTAACATCATATTGTTAACATCATATTGTTAACATTGTTAACATTTGGTAATTGGGTTAACTTTGAAAAGTCCCTTTGTTAGACATACAATAAATTTCCCCCCTCTCATATTAATTAAATAGTGATTTATATGACTACAATTTAATAGGTGTGTACATAAACACCATTCCCACCACCAAAAGATTGTGTCCCATCCCCTACCTCCACCCCCCCACCGGCCCAGGAAGCCGAATGTCCATCCTCCCCCTCACCACAGGGTTTTTACTTTGGTGCCCTACTTTCAATTTAGTCAGGTCCTGCTTTTAGTTTCCCTTTCTGATCTTCTTTCTCAACTTCTGTTGATGAGTGGGATCATCCCATACTCATCTTTATCTTTCTGACTTAGCTCACTTAACATAATTCCTTCTAGCTCTGTCCAAGATGGGTCAGAGAAGTTGAGTTCATTGTTCTTAGTAGTTGCATAGTATTCCATTGTGTATATATACCACAGCTTTCTCAGCCACTCATCTGTTGTTGGGCACCTGGGTTGCTTCCAGGTTTTAGCTATTATGAATTGTGCTGCTATGAACATAGGAGTACACACATCTTTTAGGTTGGGTGTTATGGAGTCCTTGGGGTAGATCCCCAGGAGTGGAATTACTGGGTCGTATGGAAGGTCCATGTCTAGCCTTGTGAGAGTTCTCCAGACTGCTCTCCACAGAGGCTGGACCAATTTACATTCCCACCAGAAGGGTTCCTCTGTCCCCACAGCCTCTCCAGCATTTGTTGCTGCTGTCCTTTTTGATGTATGCCATTCTCACAGGAGTGAGGTGGTATCTCAGTGTTGTCTTTATTCGCATTTCTCTGACAATCAGCTACCTGGAGCAGTTTTTCATGTTTGTTAGCCTTTTTGGTCTCCTCTGTGGTGAATGTTGTGTTCATATCCTCTGCCCATTTATGGATGGGGTCATTTGCTTTTTTGGTGCTAAGTTTGCTGAGCTCTTTGTATATTTTGGTGATTAGTTTCTTGTCTGATGTATGGCATGTGAAGATCTTCTTCCATTCTGTGAGGGGTCTCTTTGTGTGATGGTTTCTTTGGCTGTGCAGAATCTTTTCAATTTAATATAGTCCCATTTGTTTGTTTCTGCTTTAGTCTTCCTTGCAATTGGGTTTGTTTCATCAAAGATGTCCTTGAGGTTTAGGTGGGAAAGTGTTTTACCAATGTTTTCCTCTAAGTATTTGAAAGTTTCTGGTCTAACATCCAGGTCTTTAATCCATTTGGAGTTGATTTTTGTTTATGGTGAGATAAAGTGGTTCAGTTTCATTCTTCTGCATGTTTCAACCCAGTTTTCCCAGCACCATTTATTGAAGAGAGCCTCCTTCTTCCATTTAATACTTTTGCACCCTTATCAAAGATTAGATGTCCAGAGGTATGGGGGTTTAGTTCTGGGCTTTCAATTATGTTCCACCGGTCTTTGTGCCTATTTTTGTTCTAGTACCAGGCTGTTTTGATGATGATAATAAAGTTTGAGGTCTGGGAGTGTGATGCCTCCATTTCTGTTTCTTTTACTCAAGATGGTTTTGGCAATTCTAGGTGTTTCCCTTCATATTTTTAATGGGAAGCCTGGGTGGGAGCCAGGGAGGAGGGTCCTACATAGAGGGCTGGAAGCAGTAGAGTGCATACTGGAGGGATCCTGTCCTGTCCCCACCAGTCAGGAGGCCCATGTGATACTGGCAGGTCGCACTGACTAAGGAGGAGCCTGGCCCATTGTGCGCTGAGGCACAGTGTGGGAAAGGAAGTGCTATCGGCAGGATGATGGAAAGTGTGAGCAGCACAGAGTTCACCCTGAGGCTCCCTGTTCCCACAATCAGGGTTGGAGCAGGTGGAAGTGGCCCTGCCCTTGACCATGCTCTGGCCTAAGTGGCTTTTCCCTGCCCCAGCTGAGTCAAACCAGGTTCAGCTTGGACCCTCAGGTCCCACACCAGCTCCAGCATTGCCCAGCCAGTGCATGTGTTTGTATGTCTCATGTCAACTCTACTTCCACCCATCAGTGTGTGTGTGTGTGTGTTTGTGTGTGTGTGCATGTGAATGTCTGTGTGCATGTGATGTATGTGCTTGGCTCACATGAACGCTAGCACTGCCCAGCCAGTGTGTGTATGAGTGTGCATGTATACATGTATTTATGTGTGTAAGTGCTTTGTGCATCTATGTGTATGTATGCATGTGCACATGTGGGCACACACATGTTTATCCACACACATGCAGATTCACACGAACATTGATGTTCATACATGTACATGTGTTTATGCAGGTGCACATGTGTGTGGATGTATGTATGGGAGTTGTTTCCTCTAAAGGCTGAGGAAGAGAGGGAGGGAGGGAGGGGTGATGCCCCTTGTGAGGGGAGCAGGGGTGACTTGTCTGGTTTCTCTGCTGCCACAGATATCTCTGAGCTCTGTGCACAGTGCAGGATTTATGGTGCAAGGGCAAGTGGCTCCCCTGGCCTTCCCTTGGTGGCTGGACTCAGTTACAGGGGCAGATGACCCCAAGGGTATGCCTAGACTTCTGGGCAGAAGCTGTGTGTGGGGATGACTCTCTATAGGGGATGGAGGGGGTGAGAGAAGGCTACTTACCAGGCTAGGTCCCTGTGGGTGTGTGGGGCCTAACTTAGAGATGGAGATAGTGGGGGTGTGGCAGAGAGGTTTGGAGTTTCAGTGAGGTGGGGATAAGGGTCCAAACTGTATGAGTCTGTTCTCAAAACAAGGCTGATGGATTATTGTGAATTGGTGACTAGGACAGGTGGGAGTTTCTTAGGGCAGCAAAGTGTTCCCAATCTGGGGCCCTCCCCTTTTCTGACTGTATTTATTTCTTTGGAACTGTCACCATGTCAGGGACAACCGGGTCCCCACTTGCATGTGGATTTTGTTATAAAGATGGTTCAGTGAGGCTTGAGGTCATACTGTCTTGGTCGCTTTTGGTTCTCTCCAACCACTCCACCTCAATTTAAAGACATTTATTTATTTATTTATTTATTTATATGAAAGAGACAGAGAGAGAAAAAGGGAGAGGGCAGGAGACACTAGAGTACTACTTAGCTCTGCCTGATGGTGCTGGGGTTTGGACAAGGAACCTGGGGGCCTCAGGCATGAGAGCTTTTTGCATAACTACTGTGCCCAACCTTAAGTTCTTGAAAATTGATTTATTTTTTTCCTCTAAAGATGGGAAGATGGGGATGGTTAAACAGTGTTAAAAGTGCCTATATATATAGTCACCAGGGCTATCATAATGCCATGGTTCTTAGTAAAATTTTTAGTGGCTAGTGAGAATGAATGAGGAAGATGAAGACAGAGAGGTAGAGGGAGACAGAGAAGAGGAGAGACATGGATGCTGACATGTTGATCCATACCCCCATGTCTCTATCTTTCCCGAGTGAGGTAGGGCTCTCAGGAGGTGAGTTTCCAGGACACGTTGGTGAGTCGTCTGCCCCGGGAATGCAGGGTGGTGTCATAGTAGTATTTTTCAACTTTTTAAAAAAAAATATTTTTAAAATATTTATTTTGCCTTTTTGTTGCCCTTTTTATTGTTGTAATTATTATTGTTGTTGTTATTGATGTCATCATTGTTAGATAGGACAGAGAAAAATGGAGAGAGGAGGGGAAGACAGAGAAGGGAGAGAAAGACACCAGCAGACCTGCTTCACTGCCTGTGAAGAGACTCCCCTGCAGGTGGGGAGCCGGAGGTTCCAACCGGGATCCTTGCACTTTGCCTCACGTGCCCGACCCCCATATTTTCAATTTCTATAAGTGAGATCATCCCGTATTTATCCTTCTCTTTTTGACTTACCTCACTTAACATGATTCCTTCAAGCTCCATCCAAGATGGGGTGAAGAAAGTGAAATCATCATTTTTACTATTTTATTTTATTATTTAAAATTATTTATTTATTTTGGATAGGACAGAGAGAAATTGAGAGGGGAGGAGAAGATAGCGAGGGAGAGAGAAAAATAGACACCTGCAGACCTGCTTCACCGCTTGTGAAGCAACCCCTTCCTACCCCCCACCCCCCGCCGGGGGCTCAAGCCAGGATCCTTGAGCGTGTCCTTGTGCTTCCTAGTATGTGTGCTTAACCCAGTGCCCCACCACCCTGGCCTCAAAATCACTATTTTTAATAGCTGATTCTTTTCTGTTTTTTTTTTTTTTCTTTCCTTTTTCTTTTTTTCTTTTTTGCCTTCAGGGTTATCACTGGGGCTCAGTGCTGGCACTACGAACTCACTGCTCCTGATGTCCATTATTTCCCCCCATTTTATTGGATAGGACGGAGAGAATTTGAGAGCGGAGGGGAGATAAACAGAAAGAGAAAGACAGACCTGTAGATCTTCTTCGCTGCTTGTGAAGCTTCCCCCTGCAGGTGGCAAGTTGGGGCTCAAACCCAGATCCGTGTGCAGGTCCTAGAGCTTATACTGCGTGTGCTTAGCCAGGTGTGCCACTGCTTGGCTCCCTCCCCTCCCTTTTTCTTTCTCTGTCTTTCATATAAACAACAAACAAACAAACAAACAAATAACTCTACAGGG
The DNA here is from genome assembly GCF_950295315.1 of Erinaceus europaeus. Taxonomy (NCBI): domain Eukaryota; kingdom Metazoa; phylum Chordata; class Mammalia; order Eulipotyphla; family Erinaceidae; genus Erinaceus; species Erinaceus europaeus. The sequence continues at coordinate 48,537,814 of NC_080172.1, read as the reverse complement.
GTCACCACCACCTGGGCCCACTTTGAATTACCTTCCCGGTCTCACTCCAGCTCTGGTTTACCACTCCAACCTCAAGGATGTGGAAGGCCTTGCCTTGTAGGGCTCCTCTTATTATTTTTTTTTCTTCCTCCTCCAGGGTTATTGCTGGGCTCGGTGCCTGCACTATGAATCCACCGCTCCTGGAGGCCATTTTTCCCCCCTTTTGTTGCCCTTGTTGTAGCTTCGTTGTGGTTATTATTATTGCTCTTGTTGACGCAATTCGTTGTTGGATAGGACAGAGAGAAATGGAGAGAGGAGGGGAAGACAGAGAAGGGGAGAGAAAGATAGACACCTGCAGACCTGCTTCACCGCCTGTGAAGCGACTCCCCTGCAGGTGGGGAGCCGGGGGCTCTAACCGGGATTCTTACACTGGTCCCTGCCCTTTGCGCCACATGCGCTTAACCCACTGCGCCACCGCCCGACCCCCTCCTCTTATTTTTGTAACACTCAACCAGATGTGCCACCACCTGGTTCCCCAGGGGTCCTCTTATATTTTTTTCCATTTCACATTTGTATTAGTAATTTAATATTAATTTACAAAATTATAAAATAACAGGGGTACAATTCCACACCTTTCCCACCAGTAGAGCTCTGTGTCCATATTACCTCTTCTGGAAATTTTATTAGTTCTCCCAAGATCACAGATTTGGGTTCAATATTATTTCCATAACTATATTTACATATAATTGCCCCCTTTTTTCCCTGTGGTCCTGCCTTCTCCTCCTTTTTAAGTCACAATTACTTCTTCTTCTTCTTTTTTTTTTTTAATTTATTTCTTTATTGGGGAATTAATGTTTTACATTCAACAGTAAATACAATAGTTTGTACATCAATAACATTCCCCAGTTTCCCATTTAACAATACAACCCCCACTATGTCATTTATCATCCTTCATGGACCTGTATTCTCCCCACCCACCCACCCCAGAGTCTTTTACTTTGGTGCAATACTCCAATTCCAATTCAGGTTCTACTTCTGTTTTCTTTTCTGGTCTTGTTTTTCAACTTCTGCCTGAGAGTGAGATCATCCCATATTCATCCTTCTGTTTCTGACTTATTTCACATAACATGAATTTTTCAAGGTGCATCCAAGATCGGCTGAAAACAGTGAGGTCACCAATTTTTACAGCTGAGTAGTATTCCATTGTGTATATATACCACAACTTGCTCAGCCACTCATCTTTTGTTGGACAACTGGGTTGCTTCCAGGTTTTGGCTATTACAAATTGTGCTGCTAAGAACACATGTGTACACACATCTTTTTGGATGGATGTGTTGGGTTCCTTAGGATATATCCCCAGGAGAGGAATTGCAGGGTCATAGGGTAGGTCCATTTCTAGCCTTCTGAGAGTTCTCCAGACTGTTCTCCACAGAGGTTGGACCAATTGACATTCTCACCAGCAGTGCAGGAGGGTTCCTTTGACCCCACACACTCTCCAGCATTTGCTGCTGTTACCTTTTCTGATGTATGACATTCTCACAGGAGTGAAGTGATATCTCATTGTTGTCTTGATTTGCATTTCTCTGACAATCAGAGACTTGGAGCATTTTTTCATGTGTTTCTCGGCCTTTTGGATCTCTTCTGTGGTGAATATTCTGTCCATGTCCTCCCCCCATTTTTGGATGGGGTTATTTGTTGTCTTGTTGTTGAGTCTGGAAAGCTCTTTATATATGTTGGTTATTAAACTCCTATCTGATATATGGCATGTAAAGATCTCCCATTCTGTGAGGGGTCTCTTGCTTTGGGTAGTGGTTTCTTTTGCTGTGAAGAAGCTTTTTAGTTTGATGTAGTCCCTTAGGTTCATACTTGCCTTAGTCTTCTTTGAAATTGGATTTGTTTCATTGAAGATGTCTTTAAAATTTATGCGGAAAAGAGTTCTGCCAATATTTTCTTCTAAATATCTGATAGTTTGTGGTCTAACATCCAAGTCCTTGATCCACTTGGAATTTACTTTTGTATTTGGTGAAATACAGTGGTTCAGTTTCATTCTTCTGCATGTTTCAACCCACTGTTTCCAACACCATTTGTTGAAGAGACTCTGCTTTCCCCATTTAATAGTCTGGGCTTCTTTGTCAAAGATTAGATGTCCATACGTATGGGGCCTCATTTCTGGGCTCTCAATTCTATTCCACTGGTCAGTGTGTCTATTCATGTCCCAGTACCAAGCAGTTTTGATGACAGTGGCCCTATAATAAATACAGTTTGAAATCTGGGAGTATGATGCCTCTGGTTCTGTTCTTTTTTCTCAAGATTGTTTTGGCAATTCTAGGTCTTTTCTGGTTCCAGATAAACATTTGTAGCATTTTTTCTATTCTCCTAAAAACTGTGCTTGGGATCTTGATGGGGATAGCATTAAATTTGTAGATGGATCTGGGTTCTTATTTATTTATTTATTTATTTTGATGAGTTCTGTGGTTTCCTCCTGCCTCAGTATGGTTTGTAGCTGTTTGTAAGCACACTGGGTGGGCAGGAGAGACAGGCTTCTCCTTTTATTTATATAAGGAGAAGACTGCCACAAGGGCCCAAGTTCAAATATTAGTCCCTTTGGGCTCTGGTTTTGGGATCTCTGAGCAGGTCATTTAGGGTGTAAGCCTGTGGGTCCTCTTCTGCTACTAGGACCAGTCAGACACTGTGCTGATGTGACAGGGTGCCAACAATTATGTCCCCAGAAGGGACTATGACAATGGCATGCTAGCAGGCCACAACAGAGACTGGATTTTCATCTCAGTCCCAGAGGGGAGAGAGTGCTTTTCATAAGGAAAGAGTCTACCTGCTCTTAGCTGGGGGTTTGGACTGTGTAGGTTTGTAGTGAAGGCCACATGACTAGCCAGGGAAAAGCAAACAAGAGTGACAGCCGAGGTAGTGACCAGGCTGGGAAAATTTTAACTCTCCAGCAGGTCCCCAAGGTCTTCTTGGATCAGACAAAGAACTCACAAGTGCTGAGAGCCACTCAAAGGATACTGGCCTCATGGAAAGTTCTGAAGATGTTCTTTGCTGTGGGATATGTCTCCTCAGCAAATTCCTCTGGGTCCTTTCCAGTTCCTGGATAGGAGTCAGTCCTATGAGCTGCCCTTGCTGGTGATGGAGGGTCCTTGGTGGATGGGGATGAGGAGTGCTGATTGTGGGGGAGGAGGACTAAGCTAGAGGCTTCCAGAGGCAGGTAAGGAATTCAGACAGTCTTCAAGGCCACCTGCCTTGAGGTGGTCACAGAGGTCTGTCTGCTGTCCCCATCCTTCCTACCTTTTCTTTCCTGAGGAACTCCTGCTCATCCTAGAAACTAGAGCCCACTCAGAAACCAGAGCCTTCTGGGAGGCCTTCCCTGATGTTATCTGACAAAACCAATTGTCCTGAGACCAGAGAAATGGCTCAATGGTTAGAGCATTGGATTTGCATGGCTGAGGTTCCCAGTTTAATCCCCAGCACTGCATGTACCAGAGTGGTTCTGGCTTTCCTCTCTCTCCTTTCTCTGTCTCTTGTGAATCTCTCATAGGTAACCAATAAAATAATTTTTTTTTTTACCAGTGCACTATTCAGCTCTGGCTTATGGTGGTGTGGGGGATTGAACCTGGGATTTTGGAGCCTTAGGCATAAGAGTCCGTTTGTATAACCATTATGTTATCTACCCTCTGCCCAAATAAATCTTGAGAGAGAGAGAGAGAGAGAGAGAGAGAGAGAGAGAGAGAGAATTGTCCCTTTCCCATGGTGCTCTGTCAGGATGCTTGTGGTTGCAAGTAACAGAGAAAAAAAGTCAGTTTGATTGTGATTGGGAGGTGGCTCACCTGGTAGGGAGCACATATTACAATATACAAGGACTTAGGTTTAAGTCCCTGGTCCCCATCTGCAAGTGGCAGCAGGCGGCGGCGGGGGGGGGGGGGGCTTCTTGAGTGGTAAAGAAATGCTGCAAGTATCTTTTTCCTTCTCTCTTTTTAAAATTGTTTTAAAATATTTATTTATTTTTCCCTTTTGTTGCCCTTGTTGTTTTTTATTGTTGTTATAGTTATTGTTGTTGTTATTGATGTCATTGTTGTTGGATAGGACAGAGAGAAATGGAGAGAGGAGGGGAAAACAGAGAAGGGGAGAGAAAGACAGACACCTGTAGACCTGCTTCACCACCTGTGAATCGACTCCCCTGCAGGTGGGGAGCCAGGGCTTCGAACCGTCAGTCTTTGTGCTTCGTGCCACATGCGCTTAACCTGCTGTGCTACCACCCAATTCCCCCCCCCTTTTTTAAAGAAGACATTCTTCTTAAAATTTATTTAAATGAGAGAAATACAGAGAGGAAGACACAGTGAAAGACCAGAGCACTGCTCAGCTCATTCACATCCCCAGAGCACTAATTATTTCTAGCTTGTGGTGGTGCTGGGGATTGAACTTGGGACCTCAGAGTCTCAGGCATGAGAGTCTTTTTGTGTAACCACTATTCTGTCTCCTTAGATCTAGTAGCAAGAGTTGCCACTTCCCCTCTCTAGAGTTCTCCTGTTGGGGGTCACCCCACTTGCGCTTTACAGTGGCCTCATGGTCAGGTGAGGTTGACCCCGCCCAGTTCCACAGTGGCAGTGACAGGCATAGCTTCATCCTTTCTACTGCACACATACAGCTCAGGGAGAGGCAGCAACAGCAGCCACACTCAGCCAGTGCATGACTTCTCTTGCCTGTGGGGTTCTGTCTGACCACATGAGGCTCGTTATGGCTCTATGGCTGGGGGAGAGCTCAACTCTCTTTCCCACAGTAGGTGAGCAAGGGAAAGTATAAGTCGTCACTGTGCGTGGAAGCCATATTGATGCCTTGGGAACAACCAACCAGGAACAAAGGGGAGGTAGACTCTAGAAAACTAGTGAGAGCAGTCTGGCAGGTGGCACAGTGGGTGAAGCATTGGACTCTCAGGCACAAGGTCCAAGTTGGATCACTGGTATTGCATGTGCCAGTGTAATGCTCTGGCTCTCTCTCTCTCCTTCTCTTTCATTATTAAATAAATAAATCTTTTAATAAAGAAAACTAATGAGAAGCAGAATACTGAGCAAACCATGCCTGCAGCTAGTTACTTCTGAGATGAGAAATTCTCCTTACTGTTTAAATCCATCTGAATTTTTTTCTTTCATTTATTTGTTGTATAGAGACATAGAGAAATTGAGAGGAGAAAGTGAGATAGAGAAGGAAAGAGAGAGAGCTGGGAAGACAGCATAGTGGTTATGCAAAAGATTTTCATGTCTGAGGCTTCAAGGTCTCTGGTTCAGTCCCCAGCACCACCATAAACTAGAAATAATTAGTGCTCTGGGGATGTGAATGAGCCCTTTGACTCCTGAGTTCTGAGATTCCACTTGATGCCACACAAAGTGAGATGTTCACAGTCTAGCCAGGGAAGCAGATACTTATTTACTCATTCATAAATTTAGCATGCATCTTTGATGTTTCTGCTATGCTCCTGGTTGGCTCCTACATTCTCGGAGCAAACATGATGGTGCTGTGGGGGGAGGGCCTCAGTGGAAGGTCCATCCAAGGAAGCCAGGTTCTGTGTGGCTTGCGGGAGTCAAGCTTTATCAAGGAGGCTAATTTGAACAGGGCTTTGAAGGATGAATGAGTTGCAACATAGCAATAAACAAACAGTCCCATTAAAAACCCAGGAGAGGCTATAAATAGAATATTTACTAAGTTACCCAGAGGGCCAACAAACATATAAAAAATGTTCAAAGTCAATGATTACCAGAGAAATAAACATAAAGACAACAATGAGATACCACTTTACACCTGTGAGAATGCCATACAATAGAAAGGACAGAAACAACAAGTGCTGGTGAGAATGTGGGGAACGAGGAACTCTTTTGCACTGCTGGTAGAAATGCAAATTTGTCCAATCCCTGTAGAGAATAGTCTGGAGATTCCTCAGAACACTAGAAACAGATTTACCCTATGATTCAGCAACCCCTTTCCAGAGGATCTACCTGAAGAACATAAAGACACTATCTGGAGAGACCTATGCATACCTATGTTTAGAGCAGCACAATCTGTAACATCCCACATGTAGAAGCAATTCAGATGCCCAAGGACAGATGAGTGGTTAAGAAACTTGTACACATGAAGCAATTACAGAAGCCAGACCTTCCACCCTCTGCAAGCCACGACGACACTGGATCCATACTCCCAGAGAGAGATAGAGAATGGGAAGGCTATCAGGGGAGGGGATGGGATATGGAGATCGGGCTATGGGAATTGTGCGGAATTGTACCCCTCTTATTCTATGGTTTTGTTAATGTCTCCTTTCTTAAATAAAAAAAAAAGAAAAGAAAGTTGTACACATTGGAATACTATACAGCTATTAAAGACAATGAAATTGGGGTCAATGACTGCAACAACGCTGGCTGTGGTCGGTGGGGGCTCCAGGCCCTGGGCAGCGGGCACCATCTTATGCCTGGGGCCGGTGGGGAGGCTAGGGAGGGGGCCCCAGGGGGCACAGAGGACTACAGGAATGGCCTGGAGTCTGAGGAACTAGGGAGCTGCTGCTGGAGCCTGAGCAGGAGTCAGAAGAGGAGCCCCCGCCCCTCCTCCTAGGTAATGCTAGCTCAGTGATCATGCCCATTGAGGAGAAGATGGAGGCTGACGCCCATTCCATCTATATTGGCAATGTAGACTATGCTGCAACAGTGGAAAACCTGGAAGCATACTTTTGTGGCTGTGGTTCAGTCAACCGCGTCACCATACCTCGTGATAAGTTTAGTGGCCACCCAAAGGGTTTGCATGTATAGAGTTCTCAAAGAGTCAGTGAGGGCTTCCCTAGCCTTAGACGAGCCTCTTTGTAGAGGAAGACAAAGGTGATCCCAAAACTGACTAACAGACCAGGAATCAGCACCACAGATCGAGGATTCCCAAGAGACTGATACTGGGCCCAGACCACTAACTACAACAGTTCCTGTGCTCGATTCTACAGTGGTTTTAGCAGCAGGCCCTGGAGTCACATCTACAGGGGCCAGGCTAGAGAGATATCATGGTATTCCCCTTACTAAAAAAGAAAAAAAAAGTGTGTATCAGGAGGAGAGAGAGAAAAAAAAAAAGAGAAAAGAAGGAAAAAAAGAAAAACAAACAAGAAATGATGAAATTGGGGGGATAAGGAGGTGGTGCACCCAGTAGATGCTCAGGGATCCAGGTTCAAGCCTTCAATCTTCAGCTACAAGGGGAAGCTTCATGAGTGGTGAATCAGGGCTGCAGGCATCTCTCTTTCTCCCCATTCTTTTATTTTTTATTTATTTTATTATTATTCTTTTAAAAATATTTATTTATTCCCTTTTGTTGCCCTGGTTTTATTGTTGTTGTTATTGATGTCGTCATTGTTAGATAGGACAGAGAGAAATGGAGAGAGGAGGGGAAGACAGAGAGGGGGAGAGAAAGATAGACACCTGCAGGCCTGTTTCACCGCTTGTGAAGTAATTCCCCTGCAGGTGGGGAGCTGGGGGCTTGAACTGGGATCCTTTCGCCCGTCTTGGTGCTTTGTGTTACCTGCACTTAACCTGCTGCATTATCACCTGACTCCCTATTTTATTATTTTTAAATTTTGTTATTTTTAGTGAAGAGCTCTAGAGATTATTGAAAATTCACCTAGTATTCAAGGTGAGGCATGAGAAGAAGATGATATTTTGATATACATATATTGTTATTATTATTTTACCAGAGCACTGCTCAGCTCTGGTTTATGGTGGTAGGAGGGATTGAACCTAGGAACTCAGGCATGAGAGTCTGTTTGCATAACCACTATACTATCTCTTCCACCTATCCCCTTTCATGTTCAATTTCTCTCTGCCTCTACTCAATAAATAAATATTTAAAAAACAATAGTCATTTACTAAAAAAAAAAAATCCTTTGTCTCATCTTGGATGGAATTTGAAGGAATCACACCAAGTGAGGCAAGCCAGAAGGAGAAAGATGATTATGGGATGACCTCACTCATAGGTGTGATTTAAGAGATAAATAAAGAAAAGAGGGGGCCAGGTGGTAGTGTAGTGGGTTAAGTGCACGTGGCTCAAAGCACAAGGACCTGCATAAGGATCCTGGTTCAAGCTCGGCTCCCCACCTGCAGGGGAGTCGCTTCACAGGCAGTGAAGCAGGTCTGCAGGTGTCTATCTTTCTCTCCCCCTCTCTGTCTTCCCCTCTTCTCTCCATTTCTCTCTGTCCTATCCAACAACGAACGACATCAACAACAACAATAATAGCCACAAAAAGGCTACAACAACAAGGGCAACAAAAGGGGGGAAAAAAGTCCTCCAGGAGCAGTGGGTTCATGGTGCAGGCACCGAGCCCCAGCAATAACCCTGGAGGCAACAATAACAACAAAAAAGAAAGAAAGAAAGAAAAAAAACTATACCCTGTAAACCACTATCTCCACAATAAAATTATTTGGGGAAAATGAGTTTCAGGAGCTGGGCAGCGGTGCTTCTGATGGAGCATACACATTACCATGCACAAGGATACAGATTCAAGCCCTCAGACCTCACCTGCAACGGGGAAGCTTCACAAGTGATGAAACAGTGCTGCAGGTGTCTTTCTTTCTCCCTCCGTCTCCCCCTTTCCTTTTGATTTATCTGCCTCTATCAAAATAATAATAATGGAGTTGTAATATAGAAAGGGACACAGAGACTAGGGCATAGTGGAAGTAGCTTTGGGAGATGCCTACGTGTGCTTTGAGGGAAGATGGAAAAAGTGGATTGTTTATAGCCATGGAAAGAGAAGGGGGTTCAGAGATCTCAACTCTGGAGTGAGACTAGCTCCTTTGAGTCCTGGCTGCTTCTTCCCTGGCCTCTAGCTCCTAGCGTGTGCTCAAAGCCTCTGATGAATGAGTCCCCAGGCCAGTCAAAACCTCCTGCTCCAGGAACTGGAAACATCTGGATCCTGTGGAGCTGGAAACATTGCCTTTGACCCTGGATTCCTGTCCCTTAGGGAGCAAGGCCAGTAGCCAGAAGGTGACCCCACTGGAAGCCGAGGCCTGTAGATGTTAGTATAGCAGGAGGTTCATGCAGAGTGGTAACAGGGCCTTTCTTTGACCAGCTCTGCGTTCTTCTTCACTGCATTTCTTTGCCAGTTTATTTCTTTGCCACCAGGGTTGTTGCTGGGACTTAGTGTGGCCATTTTTTTTTTTCTCTCTCTCTCCCTCCCTTTCTTCCTTCTTTCTTTTCCTTCCTTCCTTCCTCCCTTTCTCTCTTCCTTTCATATTTATTTATGTGTCTGTGTGAGAGAGAGAGAGAGAAAGAGAGAGAGAAAAGGAAGAGGGGAGAGGGAGGGGAGAGGGAGAGAGAGAGAGAGGAGCACTGTTCAGCTGCGGTTTGTGTTGGTGTCAGGGATTGAATCTGGGACTTTAGGACCTTAGTCATGATAGTTTTGCAGAATCATTGTGCTCTTTACCCATCACTGGCCATTTATTTTTCTTCTTCTATAGATGGAGGGTGAGAGACAGAAAGATAGAGAGGGAGAGTGAGGGATGGATGGTGGTGTACTGGGCTAAATGCACATGTTGCAATGCTCAAAGTCTCAGGTTCAAGCCCCTGGTCTCCACCTGCAGAGGAGAAGCTACACTAGCGTTGAAGCAAGTCAGTAGGTCTCTGTCTCTCTTTCAGTCTCTATCTTCCCCTTCCTTTTTGTTTTCTCTCTGTCCTATGAGAGAGAAAGAGAGAGAGAGAGAGAGAGAGAGAGAGGGAGAGAGAGAGAGAGAGATGAGACAATGGGAAGGGAGACACTTTGAGGTGCTCTACCACTCATGCATCTACTCTCTGCTCCCAGGCCAGGGGTGGCCAGTGGCTAGAACCAGGGTCTTTGAGAGCTCTGAAATGCATGTGATCTTGTGGGTGAGCCATCTGCTGGCCCCTCTCTGTATTGCTTTCCCTCCTGTCATATTTTCTCCTCCTTCTCCTTTTTCTTCTCCTCCTCCTCCTCCTTCCTCCTCTTCCTCTTTCTCCTTCCTCTTATTCTCTTACTCTCCCTCCTCTTCCTTTGTTTGTCACTCTCTCTCTGATCTCTCGGTCTCATCTCATTTCTACGAATCTTTTCTCCTCCCCTTATCTCTTTCATTTTGAAATCCCCCCACCTCTTGGCTACCTTTGGAATTTTTCTATTTAAGGGAGCCCCTGATTTTCCCAGAAATAAGGAATTTCAAGAAGGCCAGGCACTCTTAATGAGGGCACTTTTAGTGAGGGCACTCTTAATTTGTTTGTCTCACTTGCTCAGCATCTCTCTGGAGGAAGTCTGAATTTGTAGCTCTCCCTTTTCCCTCCTGAGGCTAAGAGACTTCCAGACAGATAATCATCTGATCTGACAGGAAATTAAAGACCTAGACATTGTGTCACTACTCCCATAACCTGTTTCCAACAAGACTTTTCTTTCCAGGGTGACAGAGCACCAAGCTAAGAAGGCCTCTTCCCCACCTCTCTCTAATGAAGTGGCCTGTGCGTGTCTTCTGGAAAAGCGATGGTCAGTGGGCTCTCATTCCAGTGTGAGCTCCCCCACCTTGTCCCCTTCTGATGAGTCAAAAGGACACAAGGAAGGCACCTGTTCTGGGGGGCACAGGGGGGACTCTCCTTGGGGGCAAGAACCCCCTTGTGCTGTTCTCAGGTTATCACTCTGGCTCTTGTCTTCCTTGTATCCCCACTTGATAATACCCTGGTAGACAGGTCAACATGGTAGGCCCCCTTCCTCCCCTAGGTCTGGGCATGTGATATTTCTGACCAGGGAGATGTGAAGGGATGTTTAAGGACTTCCAGGATAATTTTTCAAAGTAGAAATACTTCCCTTTATTATTTCTGGGTTTTGAAGGCTGGTGATGGGATGCCTGGAGGTGCTGCAGCCATCTTGTCAGCATGAGGGAGTGGTAAGTAGGTTGAAGAGGTGCAGAGAAGAAAATTACAAAGAACCTGTGGTCACGATGATGTGTGTCACCAAATTTGTGGATCATTTGTGTGTGGGATAGTAGATGGCCTTGTGTTTAAGCATTCATGAGTTGAGTTTTCTTCAGTGGTAACTGAGAACCTCATAGCAGCTGCAGGTGGGGACTTCTGAGAGAAGGCCACCATATATTTGCTTACAGGATTATTGCTGGGGCTCGGTGTCTGCCCTATGAATCCACTGCTCCTGGAGGCTATTTTTTCCCTTTTATTGCCTTGTTGTTATTGAATAGTATAGAAATTGCAATAGGGGACTGTACTCTCCTTTCCCAGATCAACTAGGAATACCAAAGAAGACCACCTGGGACCGAAACAAGACAGGACTAGAACAACTACAGGAACCCACCAAATCATTGGTGAGTACAAACACATGTGGCTGGTGACAGAGAGGAGCCTAGGGAGAGACTAAGTGGCTGGTAACAGTCCGGCGGTCTATCAGTTGAGACACCACCTCCAGTCAGTTCCACCAACAAGGGGACAGCTGAAGGGAGGAGAAGACTCCCCAGAGATTCACCACGTGCAACTCTGAGTCTCCATTGCTACTGCCCTCAGAATCTGGAGCAGCGGCAGGGAGGGACATGAGGGGACAGAGATCTAACCAGGAAATTCAGGAGAAGATCTATACCTCAGTGGCATAGCTGTGGGTTGTGAAAGTCTCTTTGCATAATCACTGGACTATCACTGCCACACCCTGCCTTATCTCTTGGTCAGGAGTCAGTGATTAAGCTAAGAAACCTATTTATAGATTAGAAGCCCTCAGGCTCCCATAGCCTACAGAGAAGAAAAAAAAAAAGAGGCTTTTAAATCACTGAGCTCCAACTCAGGGATTAAAATAATATTGAAACAACTGTTAACTTCCACCACTGTGAACCCTTTAATTACCTTACTTAGACACAAGTCAATCCAGGCAATAGTGATCAGTAATTTGAAAAGTACTAAGAGAGGGAATTCATAACATAATATATAAAATGGGTAAACCTAAAAGAAGAAATATTGGAGAAATGAACCAGGACAACAGTCCAGCTAAAAGTCCCCCCAAAGGGTGAAGTCCTAAATAACGAGTTCAACATCCAAACACTAGCTAAGGAAATAATCACAGGAGTGAGTAAAGAGTTTGAAAGAATTGTAATCAGAAATACAGGAACAAAAAATGAGACTCTGGAAGAAAACACTAACTATCTCAAGGTTATTAGAGAGCTGAAAGCTGAAATAGCTGAGCTAAGAACACAACTAGCTGAACAAGCTAAAACAGTATCAGAACAGGGTAACAAAACAGATGAACTCCAGAGAAAAGTAGAGGGCAGAGAGAATAGAATCAATGAAGCTGAAGACAGAATTAGCAAGATCAAGGATGAATTAGAGACAACTAAAAAAGAAGTAAGAGATCTCAAAAAGAGATTAAGAGATGCTGAAAACAAAAACAGAGACCTATGGGATGGCTTCAAAAGAAACAATATACGAATTATTGACTTACCAGAGGGAGAAAGAGAGGGAAAGGAAGAAAGCATTCTTCAGGCCATAGTAGCTGAAAACTTCTCTAGTCTAGACAACATCAAAGACATAAATATTCAAGAATCCCAGAGGGTCCCAGATTTAAACAGATAACCCAGACTTAAAGACACCAAGACACATCATACTTAGAATGGAAAGGAATAAGGATAAAGAAAGGATCTTGAAGGCTGCAAGAGAAAAAAGAAGAGTCACCTACAAAGGAAAACCTATAAGATTAGCAGCAGACTTCTCCACACAAACACTACAGGCAATAAGAGAATGGCAAGTTATCTATTGAGTGCTCAATCTTCTTCTTCTAGCGTTTGCCCTTCTTCCGTAGCCAGTCAACAGCGTCAGGTTGAGCCTGATGTAAAGTTTCGAGACCTCCTTTGAATCTGAAGAGGTGGCAGTCGTTGACTATGTGGGTCATAGTCTGTCTGTAGCCGCAGGGGCAGTTCAGGTCATTTCTGGCTCCCCAGCGATGGAACATAGCGGCGCACCGGCCATGGCCTGTTTGATAGCGATTGAGGAGGGCCCAATCATGACATGCTAGGTCAAAGCCGGGTTGACGCTTGCAGGGGTCTGTGATGAGGTGTTTGTTCTTTACCTCAGCTGACTGCCAACTCTGTTTCCAAGAGTCTGGAACAGAGAAGTTCAGTGTAGGCGTAGGGGACCAGATTGGATGACGAGACGTCAAGCGTTGGACAGGGTGGGCAAAGATATCCGCGTATATTGGCAGGTCCTGTCGAGCGTAGACATGGGAAATGAACTTAGATGATGCCGCATCCCGACGAATATCTGGCGGGGTGATGTTGCTAAGAACTGGCAGCCATGGAATTGGGGTGGAACAGATGGTTCCAGAAATTATCCTCATGGAGGAATATAATTTGGAATCGACCAAGTAGACATGGGGGCTACGGAACCATACTGGGGCACAGTATTCTGCAGTGGAGTAGCATAATGCCAGAGATGATGATCATAGTGTGGAAGCGGTCGCGCCCCATGAAGAGCTGGCCAGTCTTGCAATGATGTTATTCCTCGCACCCACCTTTGCTGCAGTTTTTATGAGATGTTCGTGAAATGACAGGGTGCGATCGAGAGTAACGCCAAGATAGACTGGCTGGGCTTCATGCCGGATTCTCGTATCGTCAAGCTGCACATTAAGCTCACGCGAGGCCGAGGCATGGTGTAGATGGAAAACAGATGATACCGTTTTTGCAGTGCTAGGGATTAGTCGCCATTTTTTTTACGTAATCAGATATCAGAGACATGTCTTTCGTGAGTGTTTCCTCGAGGATGTCAAACATGGATGCCTGAGTTGCACAGCAGATGTTATTGGTGTAGATGAACTTCCTTGAAGAAGTTTCTGGAAGGTCATTGATGTAAATATTAAATAGCAGAGGATCCAGAACAGAGCCCTGGGGGAGGCCACTTGAGACAAGTCTCCATCTGCTAGACTTGTCACCCAGATGCACCTGGAATCTTCTGTTTTGGAGAAGAAACGATATACTGTTGGCCACCCATGGAGGCAGGCATCTTGAGATCTTGACTAGGAGACCACGGTGCCAGACCATGTCATAGGCTGCTGTGAGATCAACAAAGACAGCACCCTTCTTTAAATTCTTCTGGAATCCATTTTCAATGTAAGTTGAGAGGGCCAGGGCTTGTTCGCAGGTAGATCTTCCTGGGTGGAAACCAGCCTGGGCGGGTGATAGGAATTTCTCTGTAAGAGGAGAAATACATGACAGAAGCAGCCTCTCAATGAGTTTGTAACACACGGAGAGGAGAGAAATTGGTCTATAGCTGGCGGCCAGTGTTGGGTCTTTCTTTGGTTTCAAAACTGCTATTATCTTCGCACGTTGCCAAATTTTGGGCATAGATTTGGATTCCAAGATGTGGGACAGGAATGAAGTGAGCCACTTCTTTGCCGCAGGACCCAGGTTAAGAATGAGTTCTGGGGTGATGTTATCATAGCCAGCAGCCGTTCCCGGTTTAACCCTCTTCAAAGCGTCTTCCAGTTCAGACAGTGTAAAGAGAGAGAGTTTTGAAGATGGACAAGATAAACAGAAGTGGGATGACCACTCATGAGAAATTTCTCTTTTCCAGACTGGGTCGATCTTAGCACGTCCAACTTGAGTTAGGTGACTGGCCACTGAGTTTGGAGATATGGGCGGATGGGAGATGGGAGAGGGTTGACTACCAGCACCCAGACTATGAAGAAGCTTCCAGGCCTTCCTACTTGAGTGGGTGAAGTTCAGACTTTCCGTGAGTTGTTGCCAGCGGGCTTGGCGTGCTGCATCCAGGGAGGCAATGAGATGGTCAGATACATCTGGGTCACCCGACTCATCATACTGCTTTAGTAGTTGCTCGCATTCAGCATCAAGACAAGGTGTATAGTTAGCACGTCTCCCATGAGGAATAGCTTGGGAAGCTGCTTTGAAGATGGCTTGGCGGAAGCGCCTGTAGGAATCTTCAGAGGGGATAGAGTTAATTGGAATTGCAGGAATAGATTTGTTGATAAGATCACTGAACAGACGCCAGTTTGCTTTCCAAAAGTTCCATCTTAGTTTCTCCGAGCACAAAATCAGTGGGAGCTGGAGACCAATGTGGATGATAGCTGGGCGGTGATGACTGTGAGGGAAGATCTTGAGAACGTGTCTTGTAGCGGGAAAGTGCTCAATGAGAAAGGCTTTCAACCAAGACTACTGTATCCTGCTAGACTGTCATTCAGACTAGATGGAGGCATCAAAACCTCAGACAAGCAACAGTTGAAGGAATCAACTATCACCAAGCCTGCCCTGAAAGAAGTTCTGAAAGCTCTCCTATAAACAGTCAGACCATCATAAATAGGACATATATCAGAACACTCTAAAACTCTACAAGAATGGAGTTAAAATATCTACAATCTTTGATATCAATAAATGTCAATGGCCTGAATTCACCTATTAAAAGACACAGAGTAGGAAGATGGATCAGAAAACACAACCCAACAATATGCTGTCTACAGGAAACCCACCTAACTCAACAAGACAAACACAGACTCAGAGTGAAAGGATGGAAAACTATCATACAAGCCAATGGCCCACAAAAAGGGGAGGAACAGCTATTCTCATATCTGACACGATAGACTGAAATATAGATAAGATTAAAAAAGATAGGAATGGACACTAATTAATGCTCAGAGGATCAGTCAATCAAGAGGACTTAACAATCATTAACATGTATGCACCCAATGAGAAGCCATCTAAATACATCAAACATCTATTGAAGGAGCTACAGCAATATATTAACAACAACACAATCATAGTAGGGGACTTCAACACCCCACTCTCTCAACTTGACAGATCATCCAGGCAGAAAATCAATAAAGACATAAGGGAGCTAAATGAAGAGATAGATAAACTAGAACTATTGGACATTTTCAGAGTCATTCATCCCAAGAAACTGGAATACACATTTTACTCATATCCACATGGGCCATTCTCAAAGATAGGTCATATGTTAGGCCACAAAGACAGCATCAGTCAATTCAAGAGCATAGAAATCATCCCAAACATCTTCTCACAGTGGAATGAAACTAACACTTAACAATCAACAAAAGATTAGTAACAGTCCCAAAATGTGGAAGCTCAACAGTACACTTCTTAACAACTTTTGGGTCAAAGAGGAAATCAAGGAAGAAATCAAAATGTTTCGAGAGTTCAATGAAAATGAAGACACAAGCTATCAAAATATTTGGGACACAGCTAAAGCAGTACTAAGAGGGAAGTTCATAGCTATACAAGCACACATTAGGAAACAAGAAAAAGCACAAATAAACAGCCTGATTGTTGTTGTTGTGGTGGTCAGGTGTCGGGCTGCACCACAGAGAAGAGAGAGGAAGTCCAGAGCAAGTGGGGTACACAAATCTTTATTACAGGATGGGGGGGAGGTGGCTCAGGCCACGTGGAGTCAGCCGACAATTGCCGTCCCCACTAAGTGACCACGGGGTGAGAGAAGTGAGAGAGATCTGAGAGCCGAAGGGGCCGAGAGGGGGGGGGAGCCAAGAGCCCAGAGAGAGTGGGGGGGAGGTGAGGGGGCTTTCACTGGGCGACAACCAGGGGTGACGTGTGGGGCCAGGATTGGTTGAAGGGGACACTGCTAGGATTCCGCGGGGTGTGGTAAAGCCTGGGGGCAGAGACTGCATCAGAATAATTCCTCAGCATCATCTTCTTTCCCTTTATATCTAAATGGACACAATAAAGAAAAATGGAATGGATTCGGCTTAAATGTTATTAAAGAGTGTCCTGCTCAGGTGGGAAGATGTAGGACTTTCTGTGGAGGAGGGAAGGCTTAAATGGCTGCCAACCTTGTGAGATTTATGTGTCCTCCTGTTCTCAACCCCTCTTTAGAGAGAGAGACTTACCTGGAGGGACTCATCTCATAGGTTTAAGCGCAGCCAGATCAACCATCTCTTCACAATATCTCTACATCTTTTCTATCTTTTCTATCAACACCTGATTGCACATCTTAAAGACCTAGAAGAAGAAGAACAAAGGATCCCTAAAGCAACCAGAAGGACAGAAATCACTAAAGTTAGGGCAGAAATAAATAACATTGAGAATAAGAAAATCATACAAAAGATCAATCAAAGTGAATGTTGGTTCTTTGAAAGAGTGAACAAAATCGACAAACCTTTAGCCAGACTCACAAAACAAAAAAGGGAGAAGACCCAAATAAATGGGATACTAAATGAAAGAGGAGATATCACAACAGACACCACAGAAATGCAACATATCATGCCAGCTTCTGTGAACAACAATATGCCACCAAGCTAGAAAACCTGGAAGAAATGGAAGATTTCCTAGATACCTACCAACTTCCAAAACTAAGTAAAGAGGAAGTGGATAACATGAACAGGCCCATCACAGCTAATGAAATCAAAAGAGTTATCAAAAATCTCCCCAAAAATAAAAGTTCTGGACCAGATGGTTTTACAAATGAATTCTACAAAACCTTCAAAGAAGAACTAATACCTCTACTTTCTAAAGTCTTCCAGAAGATTGAAGACACTGGAATACTCCCTGCCAGCTTTTATGAAGCTGACATCACTCTGATACCAAAAGCAGACAGGGACACAACCAAAAAAGAAAACTACAGACCAATATCTCTGATGAACATAGATGCGAAAATACTGAACAAAATTCTAGCTGACCAGATACAGCAGTATATCAAAAAGATTGTTCATCATGACCAAGTGGCGTTCATCCCAGGCATGCAAGGTTGGTTTAATATATGTAAATCAATCAATGTGATCCACCACATCAACAAAAGAAGGACCAAAAACCACATGGTCATATCAATAGATGCAGAGAAAGCCTTTGACAAAATACACCATCGCTTTATGATCAAAACACTACAAAAAATGGGAATAGATGGAAAATTCCTGAAGATAGTGGAGTCTATATATAGCAAACCTACAGCCAACATCATACTCAATGGTGAAAAACTGGAAGCATTTCCACTCAGATCAGGTACTAGACAGGGCTGCCCACTATCACCATTACTATGCAACATAGTGTTGGAAGTTCTTGCCATAGCAATCAGGCAGGAGCAAGGAGTCAAAGGGATATAGATTGGAAGAGAAGAAGTCAAACTCTCCCTATTTGCAGATGACATGATAGTATACACAGAAAAACCTAAGGAATCCAACAAGAAGCTTTTGAATATCATCAGGCGATATAGTAAGGTGTCAGGCTACAAAATTAACATTCAAAAGTCAGTGGCATTCCTCTATGCAAACTAAGCTAGAAGAAATGAAATTCCAGAAATCAATTACTTTTACTATAGCAACAAAAACAATGAAATATCTAGGAGTAAACTTAACCAAAGAAGTGAAAGACTTGTATATTGAAAATTATGAGTCACTACTCAAGGAAATTGAAAACGACACAAAGAAGTGGAAAGATATTCCATGTTCTTGGGAGGGTAGAATTAACATCATCAAAATGAATATACTACCCAGAGCCATCTACAAATTTAATGCTGTCCCCATCAAGATCCCAAGCACATTTTTAGGAGAATAGAACAAATGCTACAAATGTTTATCTGGAACCAGGAAAGACCTAGAATTTCCAAAACAATCTTGAGAAAAAAGGACAGAACTGGAGGCATCACACTCCCAGATCTCAAACTGTATTATAGGGCCATTGTCATCAAAACTGCTTGGTACTGGAACATGAACAGACACGAGCCCCCACACCTATGGACATCTAATCTTTGACAAAGCTGCCCAGACTATTACATGGGGAAAGCAGAGTCTCTTCAACAAATGGTGTTGGAAACAATGGGTTGAAACATGCAGAAGAATGAAATTGAACCACTGTATTTCACCAAATACAAAAGTAAATTCCTAGTGGATCAAGGACTTGGATGTTAGACCACAAACTATCAGATACTTAGAAGAAAATATTGGCAGAACTCTTTTCCGCATAAATTTCAAAGACATCTTCAATGAAACGAATCCAATTTCAAAGAAGACTAAGGCAAGTATGAACCTATGGGACTACATCAAACTAAAAAGCTTCTTCACAGCAAAAGAAACCACTACCCAAAGCAAGAGACCCCTCACAGAATGGGAGAAGATCTTTACATGCCACACATCAGATAAGAGTTTAATAACCAACATATATAAAGAGCTTTCCAGACTCAACAACAAGACAACAAATAACCCCATCCAAAAATGGGGGGAGGACATGGACAGAATATTCACCACAGAAGAGATCCAAAAGGCTGAGAAAAACATGAAAAAAATGCTCCAAGTCTCTGATTGTCAGAGAAATGCAAATAAAGACAACAATGAGATACCACTTCACTCCTGTGAGAGTGTCATACATCAGAAAAGGTAACAGCAGCAAATGCTGGAGAGTGTGTGGGGTCAAAGGAACCCTCCTACACTGCTGGTGAGAATGTCAATTGATCCAACCTCTGTGGAGAACAGTCTGGAGAACTCTCAGAAGGCTAGAAATGGACGTACCCTATGATCCTGCAATTCCTCTCCTGGGGATATATCCTAAGGAACCCAACATATCCATCCAAAAAGATCTGTGTACACATATGTTTTTGGCAGCACAATTTGTAATAGCCAAAACCTGGAAGCAACCCAGGTGTCCAATAACAGATGAGTGGCTGAGCAAGTTGTGGTATATATACACAATGAAATACTACTCAGCTGTAAAAAATGGTGACTTCACCGTTTTCAGCCGATCTTAGATGGACCTTAAAAAGTTCATGTTAAGTGAAATAAGTCAGAAACGGAAGAATGAATATGGGATGATCTCACTCTCAGGCAGAAGTTGAAAAACAAGATCAGAAACGAAAACATAAGTAGAACCTGAAATGGTATTGGCGTATCGCACCAAAGTAAGACTCTGGGGTGTGGAGAATACAGGTCCAAGAAGGATTTAGAGGACCTAGTGGGGGTTGTATTGTTATATGGGAAACTGGGGAATGTTATGCATGTACAAACTGTTGTACTTACTGTTGAATGTAAAACATTAATTCCCCAATAAAAAAAAATCAGAGTCAGAAATTGCAATGGGGTGGGGAAAGACAGAGATGGGGAGAGAAAGACACCTGTAGGCCTGCTTCACTGCTTGTGAAGTGACCCCCCTCTGCAGCTGGGAATCCGGGGGCTCGAACTGGGATCCTTAGGCCTGCACTACTATCTGGCATCCAATGCCACTATATTTTGTAGAGAGGGGCAAAGTGTGAAAGGATCCTTGGATTCACAAGGCTGTGTCAGGGCATGGACTTGGTTGTTCTGAGCTGCAGCTTCCTTGGCTGCAGCTTGAGTACCAAATTCCAAGTACTAAGTACCAAGCATTGCATGGATATCCAGTAACTACTGGCTCATTTCTCCTCAGATCTGCCCTTCTCCTAGCTATTTGCAAAGGGACCAAGTGGTATCAGGTGCAGAGAATTAGCTAATGAGATTCCAGGGCCAAGGAGAATGTTCTAGAAAGGCATTTCTGAGTCCTTAACCTGCAGTTGCTATAAGCACAAACCACATCCCTAATGCCAACAGCAGCCTGGCGTGGCGGGGGTATAGGTGCCATTGTGCTAAGGGACAGAGGTGACTTAAAGTTGGAGATGACCCCCAACCGGCTCTGAGGCACCTGCCGCTGCCACTCCAGGTGCAGTCACACACATGTCCTCGCCTCCTCCCTGCTCTCAGTGTCAGTGGGCACAGAAACTTCCAGAGGGGCCAGAGGACGAATGGCAGCCAGGGAACCAACCCTCTCTCTGAGGCTGAACTTAGGCTTGGGCTGTACTCTATGTTCCTTGAGCTGTTGTGACTACATTTCTCTCAGATTTTTTTATTTAACTTTGTATTTATTTACCAAAGATTTATTTATTAACATGAGACAAAGGAGGAGATAGAGAAGAAGAAAGATAAAGAGAGAGAGAGAGAGAGAGAGAGAGAGAGAGAGGAGGGAGAGAGAGACCAGAGCACCATCACTCAGGCATATGTGATGGTGGGGATTGAACTCAGGATCTCATGCCTCAGAGTTCAGTGCTTTATCCACTGCACCACCTCCCAGGCATCTCTCCCAGCTCTTTAGGAGGTGGAAAAAGAGTCACACAGGGGCTCCCAGAGGTGTGGGCTCCTCCTGAGATGGCCCCTTCCCAGACTGCCAGGGCACAGCTGGCTTCCTATGATTCCAGAGTCCCTGTTCATGTGCATAAATTTCAAAGACATCTTCAATGAAATGAATCCAATTTGTGCCTGCCTGCCTCTGCCCTCGCAGGGACAGTGGAGTGAACTAGAAGCAATTGTGCTAGAAGAGAGCCAGCATCCCAGGAAGTGGTGCAGTGGATAGAGTATCAAACTCTCAAACACGAGTTCTGAGTTTAATACCTGGCATCACATGTAACAGAGTGATATCTGGCTTTCTCTCTCCTCCCACCCCCTCTCATTAATAAAAAATTAATACATCTAGAAATAAAAGAAGAGAAAGCAATGAACATTTAATGAAGACCAGCCACACACTGAGATATTTTTCCTTGTTAGATAGAAAGACTGAGCAAAGATGGGGGAGATAGGATAATGGTTATGCAAACAGACTCTCATACCTGAGCCTCCAAAGTCCCAGCTTCAATCACTCGCATCACCATAAGCCAGAGCTGAGCAGTACTCTGGTTAAAAAAAAAAAAAAAAAACTGAATAAGGAAAAGATGCCTGAGCACCAGAGCTTCCCCTAATGCCATGGGTCATCCCATTTGATGCTGGGGCTTCAAGCTGGGTCATGTGATGGTAAGGCACAGGCCCTACTTGGTGAACTATCCCTCCAGCCCCATGGTAAGCACTTCACATTCGTTTATTTTATTTACTTATTAGTAAGAGGTATAAGGAAAGAGAGAGAGAGGAAAAGAGAGAAGAGAGAGAGAGAGAGAGAACCAGACATCACTCTGGTATGTGTACTGCCGGGGATCAAACTTAGGACCTCATGCTTGAGAGTCCAGTGCTTTATCCACTGTGCCACCTCCTGGACCACCCATTTCACATTCATTATTTCATGGGGAGAAAAGATCTTCCCAGTTAAGCTTTTTTTCTCACGAGGAGACATTAGCTGCTTGCTTGTTCCTGGCAATGTGTTCTGCAACATTCCAGCCTTGGCATGAATGATACACATATAGCCATTTTCTCCAGTCCTGGAACTGGGGCTCAGGTCTCCTAGGCTTTCTTGTTGTCTTATTCTTTCTCTTCTCATGGAAAGTGTCATTAGCCAAGTTCCATGGGTCTGAGCACCTAGTACTTAAAAAAAAAATTTTTTTTTTATTCAGATAGAGAAAATTGAGAGGAGACAGAGAGGGAGAAAGAAAGACACCTACAGCACTGTTTCACTGCTTATGAAACTTCCTCCCTGCAGGTAGGGGAGCAGGGGGCTCAAGCCTGGGTCCTTGTGTGTGGTAATGTGTTCTCTCTACCTTATGCGCCACTGCCCAGTCCCACACCTAGAACTATCTAGGCCTTTCTCAGCAGGGACACAGGTACCCCATCCAGCAGGGTGAGGGGCACTGTAGCGGCTATGATGAGGTGGTGGGGACACCGGTGTCCAGGCAGGCTCTCACTGTTGGGTCTCCCTCCTCTGCCTGTCCTTCCTGATATGATCAGGAGCTTCTAGAACACAAGTGGCCAAGAAGTCAGTAGGAAACCACCTGGCCTTTCTTGACCCCTGGGGTCACATTTACCACTTCATGGGGCCACTGGAGGCATAACTGCTGTCTTTCTATGTATAATAATAAGTCTCTCTCTGTTTCTTTCTATGTATAATGATCTCTCTCTCTCTGTCTTTCTTTCTTTTTTTTTTTTTTGAGGTCTTTTTTTCACTTTTTTTTTCTTTATTGGGGAATTAATGTTTTACATTCAACTGTAAATACAATGGACTGTACATGCATAACATTCCCCAGTTTCCCATTTAACAATACAACCCCCACTAGGTCCTCTGAATCCTTCTTGGACCTGTATTTTCCCCACCACCCACCCCAGAGTCTTTTACTTTGGTGAGATACACCAATTCCATTTCAGGTTCTACTTCTGTTTTCTTTTCTGATCTTGTTTTTCAACTTCTGCCTGAGAGTGAGATCATCCCATATTTATCTTTCTGTTTCTGACTTATTTCACTTAACATGATTTTTTCTTTTTTTTTTTTTTAAAATAATTTATTTCTTATTGGGGAATTAATGTTTTACATTCAACAGTAAATACAATAGTTTGTACATGCATAACATTCCCCAGATTCCCATTTAACAATACAACCCCCACTATGTCATTCATCATCTTTCATGGACCTGTATTCTCCCCACCCACCCACCCACCCCAGAGTCTTTTACTTTGGTGTAATACTCCAATTCCATTTCAGGTTCAACTTGTGTTTTCTTTTCTAGTCTTGTTTTTCAACTTCGGCCTGAGAGTGAGATCATCCCATATTCATCCTTCAGTTTCTGACTTATTTCACTCAACATGATTTTTTCAAGGTCCATCCAAGATCGGCTGAAAATGGTGAAGTCACCATTTTTTTTTCTTCTTTTTTTTTTGAGATTTAAAAAAATTTTTTTTTTATTTAAGAAAGGATTAATTAACAAAACCATAGGGTAGGAGGGGTACAACTCCACACAATTCCCACCGCCCAATCTCCATATCCCACCCCCTCCCCCGATAGCTTTCTCATTCTCCATCCCTCTGGGAGCATGGACCCAGGGTCATTGAGGGTTGCAGAAGGTAGAAGGTCTGGCTTCTGTAATTGCTTCCCCGCTGAACATGGGCGTTGACTGGTCGGTCCATACTCCCAGTCTGCCTCTCTCTTTCCCTAGTAGGGTGGGTCTCTGGGGAAGCGGAGCTCCAGGACATATTTGTGGGGTCGTCTGTCCAGGGAAGTCGGGCCGGCATCCTGATGACACCTGGAACCTGGTGACTAAAAAGAGAGTTAACATACAAAGCCAAACAAATTGTTGAGCAATCATGGACCCAAAGCTTGGAAAAGTGGAGAGGAAGTATTAGGGAGGGTACTCACTGCAAACTCTAGTGTACTTCTGCTTTCTTACTTTGGTGCCATACTCCAAACTCAGTCAATTTCTGCTTTGCGTTTCTACTTCTTTTTTTTTTTTTTTTTTTTAATGCATAACATTCCCCAGATTCCCATTTAACAATACAACCCCCACTATTTCATTCATCATCTTTCATGGACCTGTATTCTCTCCAACCAACCACCCACCCACCCCAGAGTCTTTTACTTTGGTGTAATACTCCAATTCCATTTCAGGTTCGACTTGTGTTTTCTTTTCTAATCTTGTTTTTCAACTTCGACCTGAGAGTGAGATCATCCTGTATTCATCCTTCTGTTTCTGACTTATTTCACTCAACATGAATTTTTCAAGGTCCATCCAAGATGGGCTGAAAACGGTGAAGTCACCATTTTTTACAGCTGAGTAGTATTCCATTGTGTATATACCACAACTTGCTCAGCCACTCATCTGTTGTTGGACACCTGGGTTGCTTCCAGGTTTTGGCTATTACAAATTGTGCTGCCAAGAACATATGTGTACACAGATCTTTTTGGATGGATGTGTTGGGTTCCTTAGGATATATCCCCAGGAGGGGAATTGCAGGGTCATAGGGTAGGTCCATTTCTAGCCTTCTGAGAGTTCTCCAGACTGTTCTCCACAGAGGTTGGACCAATTGACATTCCCACCAGCAGTGCAGGAGGGTTCCTTTCTCTCTGTCTTTCTATGTATAATGATATCTCCCTTTCTCTCTCTCTCTCTTTCTATATAATGAAAAGCTGGACCCGGTTGACTGCTCAGTGATATTGTATAAGTGTGTGGCCTCGGGTTTATTCCCAGAGGGTCACAAGGAAGGAAGGAATTATTATGGACCGAACAAGGATAGGAGGCTTGGAAATTACTAAAATCCTGGACACAGACACCTTGTTACATGCCATCATGATCCCCATCCCAGTAGGGAAGAAATTGAAGGTGGCACCAGGAAATAGAAGTTAGGAAGCACAAAAGGAAGTAGCTGTGGGAAGAGTTTTTTTTTTTTTTTTTTTTTTTTTGGTGGGTCCTCAGTTCAATAGATTAATGCCCATTATTTTATTTATTTATTTTTAAATTTATTTCTTTATTGGGGAATTAATGTTTTACATTCAACAGCAAATACAATAGTTTGTACATCAATAACATTCCCCAGTTTCCCATTTAACAATACAACCCCCACTATGTCATTTATTATCCTTCATGGACCGGTATTCTCCCCACCCACCCATCCAAGAGTCTTTTATTTTGGTGCGATATGCCAATTACATTTCAGGTCCTACTTGTATTTTCTTTTCTGATCTTGTTTTCAACTTCTGCCTGAGAGTGAGATCATCCCATATTCATCCTTCTGTTTCTGACTTATTTCACTTAACATGAATTTTTCAAGGTCCATCCAAGATCGGCTGAAAACGGTGAAGTCACCATTTTTTACAGCTGAGTAGTATTCCATTGTGTATATATACCACAACTTGCTCAGCCACTCATCTGTTGTTGGACACCTGGGTTGCTTCCAGGTTTTGGCTATTACAAATTGTGCTGCCAAGAACATATGTGTACACAGATCTTTTTGGATGGATATGTTGGGTTCCTTAGGATATATCCCCAGGAGGGAAATTGCAGGGTCATAGGGTAGGTCCATTTCTAGCCTTCTGAGAGTTCTCAAGACTGTTCTCCACAGAGGCTGGACCAATTGACATTCTCACCAGCAGTGTAGGAGGGTTCCTTTGACCCCACACACTCTCCAGCATTTGCTGCTGTTACCTTTTCTGATGTATGACATTCTCACAGGAGTGAAGTGATATCTCATTGTTGTCTTGATTTGCATTTCTCTGACAATCAGAGACTTGGAGCATTTTTTCATGTGTTTCTCGGCCTTTTAGATCTCTTCTGTGGTGAATATTCTGTCCATGTCCTCCTCCCATTTTTGGATGGAGTTATTTGTTGTCTTGTTGTTGAGTCTGGAAAGCTCTTTATATATGTTGGTTATTAAACTCTTGTCTGACGTATGGCATGTAAAGATCTTCTCCCATTCTGTGAGGGGTCTCTTGGTTTGGAAAGTGGTTTCTTTTGCTGTGAAGAAGCTTTTTAGTTTGATGTAGTCCCATAGGTTTATACTTGCCTTAGTCTTCTTTGTAATTGGATTCGTTTCATTGAAGACGTCTTTAAAATTTATGCGGAAAAGAGTTCTGCCAATATTTTCTTCTAAGTATCTGATAGTTTGTGGTCTAACATCCAAGTCCTTGATCCACTAGGAATTTACTTTTGTATTTGGTGAAATACAGTGATTCATTTTCATCCTTCTGCATGTTTCGATCCATTGTTTCCAACACCATTTGTTGAAGAGACTCTGCTTTCCCCATTTAATAGTCTGGGCCTCTTTGTCAAAGATTAGATGTCCATAGATGTGGGGGCTCACTTCTGGGCTCTCAATTCTATTCCACTGGTCAGTGTGTCTATTCATGTTCCAGTACAGCAGTTTTGATGACAATGGCCCTATAATACAGTTTGAGATCTGGGAGTGTGATGCCTCTGGTTCTGTTTTTTCTTCTCAAGATTGTTTTGGCAATTCTAGGTCTTTCCTGGTTCCAGATAAACATTTGTAGCATTTTTTTCTGTTCTCCTAAAAAATGTGCTTGGAATCTTGATGGGGATAGCATTAAATTTGTAGATGGCTCTCAGTAATATATTCATTTTGATGATGTTGATTCTCCCAACCCATGAACATGGAATATCTTTCCACTTCTTTGTGTCTTTTTCAATTTCTTTGAGTAGTGACTCATAATTTTCAGTATACAAGTCTTTCACTTCTTTGGTTAGGTTTACTCCTAGATATTTTATTGTTTTTGTTGCTATAGTAAAAGGAATTGATTTCTGGGTTTCAATTTCTTCTAACTTAGTGTTTGCATAGAGGAATGCCACTGACTTTTGAATGTTAATTTTATAGCCTGACACCTTACTGTACTGCCTGATGATATCCAATAGCTTCTTGTTGGATTCCTTAGGTTTTTCTGTGTATACTATCATGTCATCTGCAAATAGGGAGAGTTTGACTTCTTCTCTTCCAATCTATATCCCTTTGATTCCTTGCTCCTGCCTGATTGCTATGGCAAGAACTTCCAACACTATGTTGCATAGTAATGGTGATAGTGGGCAGCCCTGTCTAGTACCTGATCTAAGTGGAAATGCTTCCAGTTTTTCACCATTGAGTATGATGTTGGCTGTAGGTTTGCTATATATAGACTCCACAATCTTCAGGAATTTTCCATCTATTCCCATTTTTTGCAGTGTTTTGATCATAAAGCGATGGTGTATTTTGTCAAAGGCTTTCTCTGCATCTATTGATATGACCATGTGGTTTTTGGTCTTGCTTTTGTTGATGTGGTGGATCACATTGATTGATTTACATATATTAAACCAACCTTGCATGCCTGGGATGAACGCCACTTGGTCATGATGAACAATCTTTTTGATATACTGTTGTATCCGGTTGGCTAAAATTTTGTTCAATATTTTCGCATCTATGTTCATCAGAGATATTGGTCTGTAGTTTTCTTTTTTGGTTGTGTCCCTGTCTGCTTTTGGTATCAGAGTGATGTTGGCTTCATAGAAGCTGGCAGGGAGTATTCCAGTGTCTTCAATCTTCTGGAAGACTTTAGAAAGTAGAGGTATTAGTTCTTCTTTGAAGGTTTTGTAGAATTCATTTGTAAAACCATCTGGTCCAGGACTTTTATTTTTGGAGAGATTTTTGATAACTGTTTCAATTTCATTAGCTGTGATGGGCCTGTTCATGTCATCCACTTCCTCTATACTTAGTTTTGGAAGTTGGTAGATATCTAGGAAATCTTCCATTTCTTCCAGGTTCTCTAGCTTGGTGGCATATAGGTGTTTATAGAAGCCACATGATATGTTGCATTTCTGTGGTGTCTGTTGTGATATCTCCTCTTTCATTTAGTATCCCATTTATTTGGGTCTTCTCCCTTTTTTGTTTTGTGAGTCTGGCTAAAGGCTTGTCAATTTTGTTTATTCTTTAGAAGAACCAACATTTACTTTCGTTGATCTTTTGTATGGTTTTCTTATTCTCAGTGTTATTTATTTCTGCCCTAACTTTAGTGATTTCTGTCCTTCTGGTTGCTTTAGGGTTCCTTTGTTGTTGTTGTTCTTCTAGGTCTTTAAGATGTGCAATCAGGCTGTTTATTTGTGCTTTTTCTTGTTTCCTAATGTGTGCTTGTATAGCTATAAACTTCCTTCTTAGTACTGCTTTAGCTGTGTCCCAAATATTTTGATAGCTTGTGTCTTCATTTTCATTGAACTATCGAAAGATTTTGATTTCTTCCTTGATTTCCTCTTTGACCCAGAAGTTGTTAAGAAGTGTACTGTTGAGCTTCCACATTTTGGGACTCTTACTAATCTTTTGTTGATTGTTAAGTGTTAGTTTCATTCCACTGTGGTCTGAGAAGATGCTTGGGATGATTTCAATGCTCTTGAATTGGCTGATGCTGTCTTTGTGGCCTAACATATATAGTCTATCCTTGAGAATGACCCATGTGGATTTGAGTAAAATGTGTATTCCAGTTTCTTGGGATGAATGACTCTGAAAATGTCCAATAGTTCTGGTTTATCTATCTCTTCATTTAGCTCACTTATGTCTTTATTGTTTTTCTTCCTGGATGATCTGTCAAGTTGAGAGAGTGGGGTGTTGAAGTCCCCTACTATGATTGTGTTGCTGTTAATATATTGCGGTAGCTCTTTCAGTAGATGTTTGATGTATTTAGATGGCTTCTCATTGGGTGCATAGATGTTAATAATTGTTAAGTCCTCTTGATTGACTGATCCTCTGAGCATTAAGTAGTGTCCATTCCTATCTTTTTTAATCTTATCTATTTAAAGTCTATTGTGTCAGATATGAGAATAGCTGTTCCTGCCCTTTTTTGTGGGCCATTAGGCTTGTATGACAGTTTTCCATCCTTTCACTCTGAGTCTGTGTTTGTCTTGTTGAGTTAGGTGGGTTTCCTGTAGACAGCATATTGTTGGGTTGTGTTTTCTGATCCATCTTCCTACTCTGTGTCTTTTAATAGGTGAATTCAGGCCATTGACATTTATTGATATCAAAGATTGTAGATATTTTAACGCCATTCTTGTAGAGTTTTAGAGTGTTTTGATATATGTCCTATTTGTGGTGGTCTGGTTGTTTATAGGAGAACTTTCAGAACTTCTTTCAGGGAAGGCTTGGTGATAGTTGATTCCTTCAACTGTTGCTTGTCTGAGAAGGTTTTGATGCCTCCATCTAGTCTGAATGACAGTCTAGCAGGATATAGTATTCTTCGTTGAAAGCCTTTCTCATTGAGCACTTGATAGCTATCTTGCCATTCTCTTCTGGCCTGTAGTGTTTGTATGGAGAAGTCTGTTGCTAATCTTATGGGTTTTCCTTTGTAGTTGACTCTTTGTTTTTCTCTTGCAGCCTTCAGGATACTTTCTTTATCCTTATTCCTTTCCATTCTAAGTATGATATGTCTTCGTGTCTTTAGGTCTGGGTTAATTCTGTTTGGGACCCTCTGGGCTTCTTGAATCTTTATGTCTTTGGTGTTGTCTAGACTAGAGACGTTTTCAGCTATTATGGCCTGGAAAATGCTTTCTTCCTCTCCTTATCTTTCTTCATCTGGTATGCCAATAATGCGTATATTGTTTTTTTTGAAGTCATCACATAGGACTCTGTTGTTGTTTTCAGCATCTCTTAATCTCTTTTTGAGATCTCTTACTTCTTTTTTAGTTGTCTCTAATTCATCCTTGATCTTGCTAATTCTGTCTTCAGCCTCATTGATTCTATTCTCTCTGCCATCTACTGTTTTCTGGAGATCATCTATTTTGTTGCCCTGTTCTGATACTGTTTTAGCTTGTTCAACTAGTTGCATTCTTAGCTCTGCAATTTCAGCTTTCAGCTCTCTAATAACCATGAGATAATTAGTATTTTCTTCCATAGTCTCATT
Source organism: Erinaceus europaeus (assembly GCF_950295315.1). Taxonomy (NCBI): domain Eukaryota; kingdom Metazoa; phylum Chordata; class Mammalia; order Eulipotyphla; family Erinaceidae; genus Erinaceus; species Erinaceus europaeus. The sequence goes on along the minus strand of NC_080172.1, from coordinate 48,507,806 downwards.
TGTTTTTCCTGTATTTCTGATTGCAGTCTTTTCAATTCTTTACTCACTCCTGTGATTATTTCTTTAGCTAATGTTTGGATGTTGAACTCATTATTTTGTGCTTCACCCTCTGGAGGACTTTTAGCTGGACTCTTGTCCTGGTTCGATTCTCCAATATTTCTTCTTGTTGTTTTAACCATTTTATATATTATGTTATGAGTTCCCTTTATCTGTACTTTTCAAATTACTGATCACTATTGCCTGGATTGACTTGTGTCTAAGTAAGTTAATTAAAGGGTTCACAGTGGTGGAATTTAACAGTTGTTTCAATAGTATTTTAATCCCTGAGTTGGAGCTCAGTGGTTTAAAAACCTCTTTTTTTTTCCCTGTAGGCTATGGGTGCCTGAGGGCTTTTAAACTATCAATAGACTTCTTAGCTTAATCACTGACTCCTGGCCAAGAGATAAAGCAGGGTGTGGCAGAGATAATCCAGTGGTTATGCAAAGAGACTTTCAGAGCCCCTCAGCTATGCCACCGAGGTATAGGTCTTCTCCTGAGTTTCCTGGTTAGATCTCTGCCCCCTGGTGTTCCTCCCTGTCGCTGCTCCAGATTCTGAGGGCAGTAGCAATGGAGACTCAGAGTCGCACTTGGTGAGTCTCTGGGGAGTCCTCTCCTTCCTTCAGCTGTCCCCTTGTTGGTGGAGCAGACTGGAGGTGGTGTCTCAACTGATAAACTGCTGAACTGTTAGCAGTCACTTAATCTCTCCTTAGGTTCCTCTCTCTTCTCTGTCACCAGCCACACGTGTTGTACTCACAGGTGATTTACTGGGTTCCTGTGGTCATTCTAGTCCTGTCTTGTTTCGGTCCCGGGTGGTCTCCTTTGGTATTCCTAGTTGATCCAGGAGAGGAGAGGAGAGGAAAGTAATCTGCTGCTGGTCATAGCTCCGCCTCCGGAAGTCTCCGGGAAGAGTTTTTAATAAGGTAACTGTACCTGGCAATCTTAGCAGACAATGGGAAGCTAGCCCAGGTATGATGTGGATGGGGTTGAAATAAAGGCAATTTGCACCTGCTAAGGCTTTTCTCTGTGTAATCTCTTTCCCCAGTTCTCCCTGAACTTTACTATCACTTCTGCATGTTTCCTACCTCACAGTTTTACAATGAAGAGTTGTAATATTGTATACCCAATCACAGACTCTCATCTGTGGGAGGAAGAAGGCATTGTGTCTGGAGCAGAGGCCCTCCCTGGCTCTTTGAGGGCCTTGGGGACTCCTGGAGTCACCAATTGTCATAAAGTCAGTGTTCCTGGTAACAGTGCTTGGGGAAGAGAGGAGGCACATTTCCTCAATTGTGGGAACAGGTCGCCTAGAAGAATGACTTATTTTGAGCACCATGCTGGCACACCCAGCCTGAGGCATGACTCCTCAGCTTCAGATGGGAGATGGGCCAGGACCAGGGGCCTAGCCTGGGGATCCTGTAGCTCAACCTTCAGCTTCTCTGTGGCTCAGATACTTCTGAAAATGGGTACAACGAGACCCACTGCAGAGGGCCATAGGGGTTGGTGAGAGTCAGCTGCCTGGGGCCTGAAGCTTGGTGGTAGCTACTCAGAAACTGCAGGGGTGGGACTGGGGAGTGGGTTACCTGGCAGAGCTCATGCTTTACCATGTTCAAGGATCCAGGTTCAAGTATTTGGTCACCACAACAGATCAGTGCTGTGCTTTTCTCTCTGCCTCCTTCTCCTTCTCTGTCTTACTCTCCCTCTTTGTCTCTCACTCTCTACCTTAAAACACAAACAAACCCAAAGAGTCTTCCAGGAATGGTGGAATTGTGCAGGCTTGGAGCTTCAGTGATAATCCCAGTGACAAAAACAAAAAAGCTATTGAAGGCCTGGGGAGATGGCATAATGGTCATGTAAAAGACTAATGCCTGAGACTGAGGTACCAGGTTCAATCCCGGCACCACCATCAGCCAGAGATGAGCAGTGCTTTGGTCTCTGTCTTTCTGTGTATCATTCATTAAAAATAAATAAATAATTAAATATAAAAAAGACTTTGTTGAAAAAACACCTACTTAGGGCTATAGAGATAGCTTGTGAGGTAGGGCAGTGCCTTTCCTTCTTTCTTTTTTATTTATAAAAAGGAGACTTTGACAAAACCACAGGATAAGTGGGGTACAACTCCACACAATGCCCACCACCAGATCTCCATATCCCATCTTCTCCCCTGATAGCTTTCCTATTATTTATCCCTCTGGGAGTATGGACCCAAGGTCATTGTGGGATGCAGAAGGTAGAAGGTCTGGCGTCTGTGATTGCTTCCCCGCTGAACATGGGTGTTGACTGGTCAATACAACTCCCAGCCGGGCAGTGCCTTTCTATGCATGCAGTCCAGATGTGAGTCCCAGCTCCACATGGGAGATACTGTAGCACTGGAGGAAGCTCTGTTGCTGTGGTGGTTCTCTGCCTTTCTCTATTAGTGAAATAACATAGGCACAAGGCCTTGGTTCTGAAATAAGAAAAAACACAAGTGGTACAACAAATCCTGTTGGTTGAATCTGATTTGGAACTATAGCCCAAAGCTAGTACTGGTGTGATGGCAGGAGCCCCATTTCCCTGGTCACTGACAGTTTGGAAATCCAAAACTCAATGCTTGCTCTCCTCCGGCCCTCTGAAGAATTGAGGAATGTCCTGGACAGGAAGAGAATGTTACTCGAGCAGAGGTCACAGGTAGGCTGGGAGAGCTGTATCTTGCCAGAGGCTCTGTGGTGGGGTTGGGAGTCCCAGGCTCAACTCAAAGGGGCTCTCTCCCCTACAGTAGATGCCAGGCTGCACCTCCTGCCTCACATGATGGCAGGAACTTGACATTCAGGCCCTGATATTTGCCACAAGAATTACTTTTGGAGGGGGGCCAGGCAGTAGTGCAGCGGAATAAGCGCACATGGCGCAAAGCGCAAAGAACTGCATAAGTTTTTTGATTTGAGTCCTCAGCTCCCCACCTGCAGGGGGGGGGGGGTCACTTCACAGGCAGTGAAGCAGGTCTGCAGGTGTCTATCTTTCCCTCCCCTCTTTGTCTTTCCTTCTTTTCTGGATTTCTCTTTGTCCTATCCAACAACAACAACAGCAGCAATAGCAACAATGAAGCAAGTCTGCAGGGGGCAAAAAAAAAAAAAAAAAAAGAATTACTTTTGGGAGCTGGTTCTCACCATGCAAAATGACCCAGGTTCAAGCCTCTGGTCCCCATCTGCAGGGGAGAAGCTTCACAAATGGATAAACAGAATTTCAGGTGTCTCTCTTTATCCCCCTCCCCCCTCTTTTTTGCCTCTAGGGTTATCGCTGGGGTTCAGTGCTGGCACTACAAATCCACAGCTCCCGGTGGCCATTTATTTCCATGGAAAGAGAGAGGCAAACTGGGAGTATGGACCGACCAGTCAACGCCCGTATTCAGCAGGGAAGCAATTACAGAAGCCAGACCTTCCACCTTCTACAACCCACAATGACCCTGGGTCCATGCTCCCAGAGGGATAGAGAATGGGAAAGCTATCAGGGGAGGGGGTGGGATATGGAGATTGGGTGGTGGGAATTGTGTGGAGTTGTACCCCTCCTACCCTATGGTTTTGTTAATTGGTCCTTTCTTAAATAAAAAATAAAAGAAATTGGATAGGATAGAGAGAAATTGAGAGGGGAGGGGGAGATCGAGAGGGACAGAGAAAGATAGACACCTGCAGACCATCTTCACCACTTGTGAAATGACTCCTCGGCAGGTGGGCAGCTGGGGGCTTGAACCAAGATCTTTGAGTTGTGTTTTGTACTATGTGCACTTAACCCAGTGTGCCACTGTCTGGCTCCCCCTCCATCTCTTTATCTCTCACCTTTTATCAAAAAGAAAGAAAACATTGGTTTGGGACATGGTTCAGTGAATAAAGTGTTGGACTCTTAAGCATGAGGTCCCAAGTTCAATCCCTGGAAGCACATGTACCAGAGTGATGTCTGCTTCTTTCTGTCTTGCCTCCTATCTTTCTTAGAAATAAATAAATATTAAAAAGGAGAGGAGAGAGAAGCTAGGGATTCTAAATGTTATAAGAATTCAGATGGATTGTTGATTAAAAAAAGAGAGAGAAAGAAAAGAAGAATGAAAGAAAGAAGACAAATGGCTGCTGGAAGTGGTGGAGCTGTGCAAGCACTGAATCCCAGCAATAGTCCTGGTGGTTAAAAAAAAAAAAAAGACATGAAGCTCCTTTCGAGTGTTTCTGGTGTCTCCCCTGAAGTCTGGGCTCCGAGGGAGTGGGTGGGTGAGCCTGGCTGGCTGTCTAGTGCCTGTGTCCTGGGGTGACTTCAGGGCTCTCACTTCAAGCTCTTGCCTAGCGCTCTCATGACAGCATATGCACGAGGCACAACTGCCTCTCCTACTCCTCTGCAGTCAGGGGCAGAAATCAGAAATTGAGCGAGTGGCCCAGGAGGGGGTGCAGCAGATAAAGTGCTGGGCTCTCAAGCATGATGTGCTGAGTTTGAGCCCTGACATCACATGTGATGGTTTGTTCCCTCTGGTTTGTTCCCTCTCTCTCTCCACCACCCCTCAAGTAAATAAATACTTCTTGAAGAAAACATAAAAAAATGAGATAAATCCTGGTAAGTGGGTTCAGACAGAAGTTGAAAAACAAGATCAGAAGAGAAAACACAAGTAGACCTGAACTGGAATTGGTGTATTGCACCAAAGTAAAAGACTCTGGGGTGGTGGTAGGGAGAATACAGGTCCAAAAAGGATGACAGAGGACCTAGTGGGGGTTGTATTGTTATATGGAAAACTGGGAAATTTTATGCTTGTACGAACTATTGTATTTACTGTCAAATGTAAAACATTAATTCCCCAATAAAGAAATTTTTAAAAAAATCCTGGTAAGTGGGGGAATGAGGTGAATCTTTGACCCTTCCCTGTCTCTCTTTGCCTCTTCTCATGTACATGGCTACATTTGTGTGCACAGTTACATGTATAGCTGCCTAGGCCTGGAGTCTTTTGGAACAGAGCTGGCCTTCCCTAGCCCATTCATAAGCATGTGTGTGTCTTTGTACTGGTGACTGAGGCAGAGCAAAACCGCCTTTGTCACCACTGTGGCCACACAGTGAAGATTAAGATCCCTCATCAGCATGTGCTCAGCCCTGGGTGCTTTCCAAGTGCCCTCTTTAAAGGCTTATATCAGGGGTTGGGTGGTGGCACACCAGGTAGAGCAGGTTACTATGTGCAAGGAATCAGGCTCAAGCCCCTAGTCCCCACCTTCAGGGTGAAGTTTCATGTGCAGTGAAGCAGTGCTGCAGGTGTCTCTTCCAGTCTCCCTCTATTCTCTCAAATTCTCTTTGTCTCTATTCAATAAAAATAAATAAGTATAAAATTCTTAAAAAAAAAGAAAAGGTCTGTTGGTGTCCACTGGGTGTCCTAAGCAGGAAGCCCTTGTAGCCCTGCCTGGCAGTGTGTGGTATTGGATTCAAAGTCAAGAAAAGGGTGCTTCACAGAAGACCTTTCTTTGCCCACGCAGAGACCTTCATGGAGCCTGGAGGCTGCACTAGTCTCTTCTGATATGCAAGTGGGAAGCTGGAGGATATGGGTGGAGGTGACAGGCCTCTGCTTTACTGTGGTGGGGACAATAATGGTGTTACTGAAGTTCTGACACTTAGAGGGGACATCTATGTCATGGAGGTGATACACTCTAACTGCATGGTGGGAAACTGGGCCTGTGTTCCTGGTGAGGATGGGTGAGAGCTGTTTGTGTGGCCCCAGGAGCCAGATCCTTTCCCCAGGCAGCAGAGTGGCCACAAGTATATCTCAGGAAGCCTCCAGACCCTTGGCTCCTCCTGGCCCTGGAGGTAATGCTATGGATAAAGCACTGGACCCTAAAGTATGAGGTCTCAAGTTTGATCCCTGTCATCACATGTGGCACAGTCATGCTCTGGTTTTATCTCTCTCTCTTTCTGATGAGTAAATATGAAAATAAATCTTTTGGGCTGGACAGTGGCACACCTGATTGAATGCACATGTTACCATGCAAAGGACCTGGGTTCAAGGCCAGGGATTGGGGGAATTTCATAAGCAGTAATAATCCTGCGTGGGATTGGGGGAATTTCATAAGCAGTAAAGCAGTGCTGCAGGTGTCTCTGTCTCTCTCCCTTTGTCTTTCCCCTTCCTTCTCAATTTCTTTCTGTCTCTAGCCAATAAATAAATAATGAAATTAAAGAGAAATTGAAGAAGGAGGAGGAGAGGAGGAGGAGGAGGAGAGGAGGAGGAGGAAGAGGAGAGGAAGAGGAGGAGAGGAGGAGGAGGTGAGGAGGAGGAGAAGAAGAAGAGGAAGAAGAAGAAGGAGGAGGAGGAGGAGGAGAAGAAGAAGAAGGAGAAGGAGAAGGAGAAGGAGAAGGAGAAGATGATGATGATGATGATGATGATGATGATGATGATCCAGGAGCTGTTAAGCTATTTCTGGTAGACAGCCTGCCTCCCCTTGTGCTGCCAGGACACCCAGCCCCTCCATGGGTGCTTGCTTCAAGGTGGAGCCTGTGAATTCTGGCTATATTGGTTTTGTCCACCAGCTGCCCTAGGCTGAACATACTGCTTCTGATTTCAGGTGATTTCCATCTTGTCACTCTCCCCTCCCCCGACCCCTCTGATCAGGGGCTCTTTGGGCTGCTGTGAGGCCTCCACTGCCTGATAGAGGCTCCAGTGGGGCAGGCTGCTTCCCCCCAGCAGGCTGCTCCCCCCCCCCCAGCAGTGTCCATAGCAACCAGGGCTCTCACCTTGGCAGGAGAAGGCAGGCTGGCAGGAGCTGGCCTTTTGCATTATTCATGTCAAAGCACAGGGCCCAGCTCTCAGTTGCCCTCTGGCTGAGGTGTGGGGACATAAGACTGTCCCTCATTGCACAAGGGGGGACCTTGCTTGGGGCCTTTGGCTGGGCATAAGAGGGTTGGGGGAGTGGGCTGGAGAGGAGGCAGGGAGATGCCCCAAGGACTTCTAACAAACACCTGCAATGCAGGTCCCTGGCAGAGGACCGAGAAGGGGCACCCACTGGGCTCTGGCCTTGTCCTGACCTTGTGGGCAGACAGATGGCTTCTGCCTCTGGGCAGCCTTCCTCTCTTGTTGGTGGGGAAGCTCCCATGGAGTCACTGGGCTCCCTCCTGCTCTCTCACTCCCACCTTCAAGCTGCCTCACCAAGGACACCCAGCAGGGATCCTCCCCGTCCCCACCTCCCCAAAGTAGATACAGCAGGTTCCTGCTCCTTCAGCTCCACCCAAGGGGTCCAGAGTGAGGAGCTATCCACCTGGGCCACCGGCAGAGGGCGTCAGACTCCTCAGAACGCCGCTGCAGGTGGTTGAGCCCCAGGTGTGCAAACCCGGGGGATGCAGTCCAGCTGGGGCCTGGGATTCAGAGCCTGCCCTGGGCTGGGAACAGCTTGGAGCCTCTGCTACATCCACTTTTGGCCAGCTGGAGGCTGGGGAAGGGCCGGCAGGTGCTGGCTGGCTCTCAGGGTTCGGGCCTGTGTCCACTACCTGCCACCTTCATTGGAGGAGTGGTTCATTCAAAGCCACTGTGTGCACTCCTCCCCATGTGCCCAATGCTCTGGGCTGCCCTCAGCTGCCCGCTCTGGGTCAGGCAACAGCATATGTGTTTATATATATAATGTTAAAAATATATATATATATATATATATTCCTTCCTCTCTGATTCTTTTAGGATGGTGGTGAGGAGGTTGACTTATTCAGTAAGCTTTCTCCTCCTTTTTCTCTCTTTTCTTTCTTATTTTTCCTCCTTTTCCTCTCCTTCTCCTTTCCCTTCCCCTTCATCCTCCTTCTCTTCTATTCCTTCCTCCTTTTTTCTTCTTTTTGTTCTGCCAAGACTGCTCTAGGGGGGCCTGCACGAGTTCCCTTAGAAACTGTATGTATGGGGGGTTAGACTTCCGGACCCTGGACTACGGAGCAGCAGCAACTGTGTTTCTCTCCTCTCCTCTCTTGGCTCAACCAGGAATACCAAAGGTGGTCATCTGGGACCACAACAAGGCAGGACTAGAACGACTGCAGGAACCTGCCCAAACCATCAGTGAGTGCAAACACGCATGGCTCATGGACAGGGAGGAGCCTAAGGAAAGATTGAGCGGCTGGTAACAGTCCGGCAGTTACCAGTTGAAACACCACCTCCAGTCTGCTTTACCAACAAAAAGAATGCTGAAGGGAGGAGAAGACTCCCCTAAGACTCACCAAATGCAATTGTGAGTCTCAATTGCTACTGCCCTCAAAGCTGGAGCAGCAGGGGGGAGGTCCTATGCTGACACCAGGGGACAGAGCACTGACCAGGAAACTCAGGAGAAGAGCTACACCTTGGTGGCCTAGCAGTGGGGCTGTATAGTGGGAGCCTAACCACATTGTTCTCCTGATGAGAATACGGTGATAATTGCCTCAGAACCTACAGACTATAAATGGGACTTGTTTAGAAGCTCACAGGGCCCAGCAGTGCTGCTCAGCTTGGCAGAGAAGCTGAATTGAGCCTGGAGCTTTGGATCCTTGGGGTGTGAGAGTCTCTTTGCATAACCATGGTATTACCTCTGCCCCACCCAGATTTATCTCTTGGTCAGGAGTGAGGGATTAAGATAAGAAGCCTACTTAAAGTTTAAAAGCCCTCAGGCTCCCATAGCCTACAGGGAAGAAAAAGAACAAAAGAGGTTTTTAACAGCCTCTGTGCTCCAACTCAGGGACTGAAATAATATTGAAACAACTGTTAATTTCCACAACTGTGAACTCTTTAAGTACCTTACTTAGACACAAGTCAATCCACGCAAGAGTGATCAGTAATTTGAGAAGCATTGAAAGACAGACCTCATAACATACTATATAGAATGGTTAAATCAACAAGAAGAAATATTGGAGAAATGAACCAGGACAAGAGTCCAGCTAAAATCCCCCCAAAGGTTGAAGCACAAAATAGTGAGGTCAACATCCAAACACTAGTTAAGGAAATAGTCACAGGAGTGAGCAAAGAGTTTGAAAGAATTGTAATCAGAAATGCAGAAACAACAAATGAGACTCTGGAAGAAAACACTAATTATCTCAAGGTTATTAGAGAGCTCAAAGCTGAAATAGCTGAGCTAAGAACACAACTAGTTGAACAAGCTAAAACAGCATTGGAACAGGGTAACAAAACAGATGAACTCCAGAAAACAGTAGAGGGGAGAGAGAATAGAATCAATGAGGCTGAAGACAGAATTAGCAAGATCAAGGATGAACTAGAGACAACTAAAAAAGAAGTAAGAGATCTCAAAAAGAGATCAAGAGATACTGAAAAAAACAACAAAGACCTGTGGGATGACTTCAGAAGAAATAATAAACATATTATTGCTTACCAGAGGAAAAAAGAGAGGGAGGGGAAGAAAGCATTCTATAGGACATATTAGCTGAGAACTTCTCTAGTCTAGGTAACATAAAATACATAAAGGTTCAAGAAGCCAAGAGTGTCCCAAACAGACTTAAAGACACCAAGACACATCATATATAAAATGGAAAGGAATAAGGATAAAGAAAGGATCCTGAAGGCTGCAAGAGATAAACAAAGAGTCACCTACAGAGGAAAACCCATAAGATTAGCAGCAGACTTCTCCACAAAAACACTATAGGCCAGAAGAGAATGGCAAGATATATATCAAGTGCTCAGTGAGAAAGGTTTTCGACCAAGACTACTGTACCCTGCTAGACTGTCATTCAGACTAGATGGAGGCATCAAAACCTTCTTAGACAAGCAACAGTTGAAAGAATCAACTATAATCAAGCCTTCCCTGAAAGAAGTTCTGAAAGGTCTCCTATAAACAGTCAGACAACCATAAATATGCCATATATCAGAACACTCTAAAAATCTATAAGAATGGTGTTAAAGGGAGTTGGGCGGTAGCACAGTGTGTTAAGCACACATGGTGTAAAGTGTAAGGACCAGTGTAAGGATCCTGGTTCCAGCCTCCAGCTCCCCACCTGCAGGGGAGTCACTTTACAAGCAGTGAAGCAAGTCTGCTTTCCTTCCTTGCTTTCCTTGCTTTTCTTCCTTTCCTCCTCTTTGTCTTCCCCTCCTCTCTCCATTTCTCTCTGTCCTATCCAACAATGAAGATATCAATAGCAACAACAATAATAACTAGATAATAAAACAGCAAGAGCAACAAAAGGAAATAAATAAATGTTAAAAAATTTAAAAAAGAATGGCATTAAAATATCTTCAATCTTTGATATCAATAAATGTCAATAGCCTAAATTCACCTATTAAAAGGCACAGAGTAGGAAGATGGATCAGAAAACACAACCCAACAATATGCTGTCTACAGGAAACCCACCTAACTCAAAAAGACAAACACAGACTCAAAGTGAAAGGATGGAAAATTATCATACAAGCCAATGGCCCACAAAAAGGGTCAGGAACAGCTATTCTTATATCTGGCACGATAGACTTTAAAATAAATAAAATTTAAAAAGATAGGGATGGATATTACTTAATGCTCAGAGGATCAATCAAGAGGACTTAACAATTATTAACATCTATGCACCCAGTGAGAAGCTACTTAAGTACATCAAACATCTACTGAAAGAGCTACAGCAATATATTAACAGCAACACAGTCATAGTAGGGGACTTCAACACCCCACTCTCTCAACTGGACAGACCATCCAGGCAGAAAATAAAGAAAGAAATTAAGGAGCTAAATGAGGAGATAGATAAACTAGAACTATTGGACATTTTCAGAGTCATTCATCCCAAGAAACAGGAATACACATTCTACTCAAGTTCACATGGGTCATTCTCAAGGATAGACCATATATCTTAGACCACAAAGACATCATCAGCAAATTCAAGAGCACTGAAATCATCCCAAACATCTTCTTAAACCACAGTGGAATTAAACTAACACTTAACAATCAACAAAAGATTAGTAATAGTCCCCAAATGTGAAAGCTCAACAGTACACTACTTAACAACTACTGAGTCAAAGAGGAAATAAAGAAATCCAAATGTTTCGAGAGTTCAATGAAAATGAAGACAAGCCATCAAAATATTTGGGACACAGCTAAGGCAGTACTGAGAGGGAATTTCATAGCTATACAAGCACACATTAGGAAACAAGAAAAAGCACAAATAAACAGCCTGATTGCACATCTTAAAGACCTAGAAGAAGAACAACAAAGGAACCCTAAAGCAACCAGAAGGACAGAAATCACTAAAGTTAGGGCAGAAATCAATAACACTGAAAATAAGAAAACCATACAAAAAGATCAATGAAAGTAAATGTTGGTTCTTCAAAAGAGTGAACAAAACCAACAAACCTTTAGCCAGACTCACAAAACAAAGGGAGAAGACCAAGATAAATTGGATTGTAAATGAAAGAGGAGATACCACAACAGACACTGCAGAAATTCAACATACCATGTGAGGCTTCTATGAACAACAAGTATAACAAGCTAGAGAACCTGAAAGAAACTGACTATTTCCTAGATACCTATTGACTTCCTAAATTAAAGAGGAACTAGATAATATGAACAGTCCCATCACAGTCAATGAAATTGAAGCAGTTATCAAAAACCTTCCCAAGAATAAAAGTCCTGGACCAGTTGGTTCTACAAATGAATTCTATAAAACCTTCAAGGAACAGTTTATACCTCTGCTTTTAAAAGTCTTCCAGAAACTATCAGATACTTAGAGGAAAATATTGACAGAACTCTTTTCCGCATAAATTTTAAAGACATCTTCAATGAAATGAATCCAATTATAAAGAGGACTAAAGCAAGTATAAACCTATGGGACTACATCAAATTAAAAGCTTTTCTGCACAACAAATGAAACCAATACCCACACAAAGAGACCCCTCACCGAATGAGAGAAGATCTTTACATGCCATATATTAGACAAGAGGCTAATAACCAAAATATATAAAGAGCTTGCCAGACTCAACAACAAGAAAACAAATAACCCCATCCAAAAATGGGGGAGGACATGGGCAGAATATTCACCACAGAAGAGATCCAAAAGGCTGAGAAACACATGAAAAAATGCTCCAAGTCTTTAATTGTCAGAGAAATGCAAATAAAGACAACAATGAGATATCAATTCACTCCTGTGAGAATGTCATACATCAGAAAAGGTAGCAGCAGCAAATGCTGGAGAGGTTGTGGGGTCAAAGGAAACCTCTTGCACTATTGGTGGGAATGTAAATTGATCCAACTCCTGTGGAGAGCAGTCTAGAGAACTCTCAAAAGGCTAGAAATAGACCTAACCTATGACCCTGCAATTCCTCTCCTAGGGATATATCCTTAGGAACCCAACAGACCCACCCTAAAAGATCTGTGTATACACATGTTCTTGGCAGCACAATTTGTAATAGCCAAAACCTGGAAGCAACCCAGGTGTCCAACAACGGATGAATGGCTGAGCAAGTTGTGGTATATATACACAATGGAATACTACTCAGCTATTAAAAATGGTGATTTCACCATTTTCAGCTGATCTTGGACAGAGCTTGAAAAAAATCATGTTAAGTGAAATAAGTCAGAGACAGAAGGATGAATATAAGATGATCTCACTCACAGGCAGAAGTTGAAAAACAAGATTAGAGGAGAAAACATAAGCAGAACCTGAACTGGAATTGGTATATTACACCAAAGTGAAAGACTCTGGGGTGTGTGTGTGTGTGTGTGTGGGGGAGAATACAGGTTCAAAAAGGATGATAGAGCACCTAGTGGGGGTTGTATTGTTATATGGAAAACTGAGAAATGTTATGCATGTACAAACTATTGTATTTACTGTCGAATGTAAAACATTAATTCTCCAATAAATAAATTTTTAAAAAAGACTCTGGGGTGGGTCTGGGAGGTGGTGGCATGGGAGAGTTCAGGTCCTGAACCACGATAGCAGAGGACCTAGGGGGGGTTATATTGTTATGTGGAAAACTGGGAGATGTTATGGAAGTACAAACTACTGTATTTTCTGTTGACTGTACAACACAAACCCCCTAATAAAGGAAGAAAAGAAACTGTATGTATATATGTATTATGTATGTATAATATATTGATGCCAGGGTCATCTCTAGGGCTCAGTGCCTGAGTCAAGTCACTCTACCATTCCTGGAAGTTCTTTCTGTCTTTATTTTATAGAGCAATAAAGAGGGAGAGAGAGAAAAAGAGATACTACAACAGTACTCCACCACTTGTGTATTTCCCCTGCAGGTGTTTGCATGTGGTGTCCAGGGGCTTGAACTAGAGTCCTTGAACATGGTAACATGTGTGCTTTATCAGGAGAGCCATCTTCTAGCTCCCCCTTCTCCCTTTGTTTCATAGAAAGAGAGTGAGAGACTGTGTGTGTGTGTGTGTGAGAGAGAGAGAGAGAGAGAGAGAGAGAGGAGTAGAGATATCACCACTTATAAAGCATCACTAATGGCAGAACAGTGTTTCAGGTATCCTTCCTCTCTATTTTTCCTTCTCTGTTTCTCTCTCCCTGTCACCCTCCATCAAAGAAAAAGTAAAAATAAATAAATAAATAAATAAATAAAATAAAGGCCACCAGGAGTGGTGTAGTTGTTGTGTAGGCACAGAGCAACAACCCTGGTGCCAAATGTGAAATAAAAGCCTAAATAAATAGATAGAATATTATAAACAGAATGTATCTTCCATGCTCACACCCCAGGTTCGAGCCCACTATCCACATGACACTGGTGGAAGCCTCTGTGTTGTGACATCTTTCCCTCTGTCTCTGTCTTTTTCTTTCTTATCTATGGGGAAAAAAAGTGACTTGGAGTTGTGAAACCTCAGCTTTGACAAACAGATAAATAAAATAAAGATGTATCTCAATGTTCAGAACCCAGCTGTTGAGCTAGTAGTGGATCCCAAGTGGGGGCCAGGTGGTGGCACACCTGGTTAAGTGCACACATTACAGTGCCCAGGCTCTCAGGTTCAAGCCTCCAGTCTCCATCTGTAGGGGGAAAGATTTGCGAATGGTGAAACAGGGATGCAGGTGTCTCTGTTAATCTCCCTCTCTGTCTCCCCCTTCCCTCTCCATTTTTGGCTATCTCTATTCAATAAATAAAAGTACTTTAAAAAAATCTTAAAAAAAAAAAAAAGGAGGGAGGAAAGATGTTACAGAGTGTACAGTGCCCCCTGTGATCACAGGCAGGAAAAGTAGCAACCCTAAACCAGATTCAGGGTGGGAGGTCCCTAGCTGCCTGCACTGCATGGCTAGGCTAGGAGCTGCCTGCCCTGGTTTGGGGGTGGAACCACTCTTCTTCCAGCCTGTGTTGGGAGCTGCTCTTCTGAAAGCAGTCCCACTGATTTTGTCAGAGGAGGTGTCCAGGAGGGGGGAGGCGAGGGTGTCTCATTATGTAGGGACATGGGAGGATGGGCTGGGTTGAGCCTGGTTGTGGCTTCCCCTGAGCATCAGGACCTTCTCTGGGACTGAAGTTGCTCTACCCACTCGTAGAGTGGGGACATAGGTCTCCCTCTCTCCCAGTCACAGATGAACAGAGGACATACTGGGAGCCTGTGTGTTCTCTTCATCATGGGGCCCAGACAAGGCACTAGACTGTCAGCTTTCCCCCAGTGAAGTGGAAGCAGGAGGGGACCTTGTGAGACTGTAGAGGGATGGGCACCACAGTACTGTGATTAGGGACAGGAAGGGGTGGGGAGAGGGCTCAGTCTGGCTGCCAGGGCCTAGGGAGGGGTTGCTGAGGCTTTGGGAGGCTCAGTCTGCAGGCTGAACTTGCAGGTATCAGGCCACAAGGCATGGCTGCCACCACTTAGTAGGTTCTGCAGTGTGGGCCTTGGGGGAGTAGTGTATCCAGGGCCACAGCACTGACTTCTCTCCCTGCACCAGCCATACTAGTCATCAAGTCCATGCAAAACCTGGGCTTGGATCCAGGTGTGAGTGTGTGTGTGTAAGTGTGAGTGAGAAGACCAGGCAGTGGTGCACCTGGTTAAGCACACACATTGCAGTATACAAAGACCCCGGTTCGAGCCCCTGGTCTCAACCTGCAGGGGAAAAGCTTCACAAGTGGTAATACAGAGCTACATCTGTCTCTCTCTTTCCTTCTCTCTATCTCCCTCCCCTTCCCCTTTCAATTTATCTCTGTCTCTATCCAGTAATAAGTAAATAAATAAAAAGATTTTAAGGGAGTTGGGCGGTAGCACAGCAGGTTAAGCACATGGACCGGAGTAAGGATCCCGGTTCGAGCCCCCGGCTCCCCACCTGCAGGGGAGTCGCTTCACAGGCGGTGAAGCAGGTCTGTAGGTGTCTTTTTCTCCTTCTCTCTGCCTTCCCTTCCTCTCTCCATTTCTCTCTGTTCTATCCAACAATGATGACATCAGTAACAACAATAACTACAATAAAACAAGGACAACAAAAGGGAAAATTAAAAACAGATTTTAAAAGAGTGTGAGTGCGTGTGATAAAGTGTGGGAGTGCACAAGTCTGTGTTAGTGTGTGTGGCTGTGTGTGAGTGAGTGAGTGTATGTGTGTGAGTGAGAGTGTGGCAAGTGTATGTGAGTGTGTGTGTGATAAGTGTATGTGACTGTGTGTATCTGAGTGTGTGAGTTTGTGAGTGTGTCTGTGTGTGTGAGTGTCTGAGTGAGCCTGTGTGTGACTATGTGATTATATATAAGTATGTGAGACTGAATATAACTGACTGTATGAATGTGTGTGTTGTCACCAGGGAGCTCATGGTGTAAATTAAAAGCAGGGAGAGAATGCATAGAAGCAGACACTCTAACACCAACAGGAGGTGATGTGTTGAGGCTGGGATGCAAATAGCATTCCAGGGGATCAGCCCCAGGGAAGTTGTGGGAAGGCAGCCACACACCACAAACCACTTCTTTTAACCCTGATCTAAGCCATTTCTACCATTTGGAGCCACCAGGTTCCACAGACCACAGATGATCTTTCAAAGTACAGAAATCATTCCTGTGCCTCATTCATTCTCTTGAAAAAACATCATGGCTCCAGACTTGTGCCTGAAGCCCAGTTAAGACTTGCAGGGGTGGAGGAGGCAGGTAAACAAGCCTGTGGTTGATAATAACCACAGTACTCAAGGTGATTGTGTGAGTGACTGGACTCAGGCAGGTTTCTGGTGGCAGCTCTGTACTACAGGTGTGTAGGAATCAGGACCCAGGAGGGGCTGGAGGACAGGGAGACAGCATAGTGGTTCTGAAAAAAGACTTTCATACTTGAGACTCTGAAACCCCAGGTTCAATCCCCAGCACCACCATAAACCACAGCTGAGCAGTGCTCTGGAAAAAAAATATTCTAGGGGGCTGGGCAGTGGTGCTCCTGGTTGAGCATGCACACTACAGTCCACAAGGACCAGGATTTAAGCTTCTGCTCCCCACCTGTAGGGGGGCTGTTTCATGAGCAGTAAAGCAGGTCTTCCTCTCTTCCTCTCCCCCCTTCCCTCTCAATTTCTCTCTGTCCTAACAAATAAAATAGAAAGAAAAATGGCTGCTGGGAGTGATGGATCTGTCATGCAGGCACCAAGCCCCAGAGATAACCCTGGTGGAAAACAAACAAACAACAAAGAAAAAACAAAACAAAGACTAAAATACTGAAGAAGTGTTGGAGAGGTGAGAGTTGGCACACAGTGGTTTCCAGGCTTATTGGATGGGGCACTGCCCCTTCCTCACCCTGCTACGAGCCTCTCACCATTCAGGGAAAGCAGCATAAGAAACTCATTGAGAGCGCCGAATCCTAACCACTAGACCACCAAGGAGCACAAGAAACTCATTGAATGCCCCTTGCGTGTGCACCTGTGTGGGCCAGTCTGTGCACCTATGTGCAGTGTGTGTGTACACGTGCGCACAAATATGTGTCTCCCACTCAGGGAAGATGCTGGACAGAGGCCAAAGGGCAATGGGGAAGCAGGAGTAAAGCAGGAAGATGCTTCCCTTCAAAAGTCTTTGCACACCTGGGGGATCCCATAATTTCTCCCCACCCCTGCTGCTGTCATTAGAAATGGAAATAAATTCAGCTCTTGGCCCATCTCTTTGGAAACCCCTTTTCACACAGTGGGATCTTAATAAATATTTGATGACAGTGGACAGCCAGCAGCTGTTCCCAGATCTAGCACTCAGGGTCTCAGGGGACAGATCAGTCAGGGATCCACTCCAGGGGTGTCTGGTGCTCCTGTCAGAGCCCCTGGTCACATCATGGTCAGCTGTCTGGAAAGGTGGAAGTCACAGTTATGCCACACACATGGCCAGCTATGGAGAAGCCATCCTTCCACAGCCTCTGATTGACTCTTTCCCATCCCCCACTGTTGGGACAGCAAGTGACAGAGCATCCAGGGAGGGGGCATTGGAGCTGGGGGCCAGCTGACCTAGGTTCAAATTCTAGCACCCTTAATTCCAAGCCGAGTGACAACTGGCCAGCTGCTTAAATGGGCTTCGATGATTAAAAGAAAAAAAAAGAACTTTACTTATTAATGAAAGGGAGAGATAAAACCAGAGTATCATTCTAGAACATGCAACATCAGGGATTGAACTCAGGACTTCATGCTTGAAGGACTGGCTTCATGCTTTACCTGCTGCTCTACCTATATATTTCGGATATATAGATATGATTTTTTTGTTTGTTTTACAGTTTTCATCCGCAAAAGGAGAGCGATGACATCACTTCCCTAGTACTGACGTGAGGGTTGGAAATAAGTGCAGAGCAGCCCCTGCCCACACGCTTACAAGCCTTCTGCTGCTGGCAGGTAAGCTCTGCACCTAGAGCTAGGAGGCTGTCGCTTCCCTCAGGCAGTGTCCTTGAAGTCGCCTGAACATCCGGTTGTGAAAGGGGAACACAGCGCCCCCTCTTGGGCTGCTTGAAGGATGTCACCGGATGGTGAGTGTGGAAGAACCTAACTGAGACCCTGCCCTCTTTCGTTTGCCACTTTGCCTGCCCTTCGGGGTGCACCACTATTCGTTTGAGGAAGCTTCTTCCAGATACCATTGTTTTTACTTTTTAGGTGATGAGAGGCAGAGAGAAGAGACACCTGCAATACTGCTTTCCCCCCTGCAGCTGGGGCCCAGGGGATTGAACCCGGTTCCTTGCTCATGGTGACGTGTGTCTTCTACGGGATGCGCCCCCTCCATGCAGCTCCACTTAAACTTCTATCCCCGATCTCTGAACAGCGGCTTTCTGTCCTACCTGTCCCAGGAAGTAGGGCTGCCAGCCAGCTCCCAAGCGAAAAGCGAGAACTACAATTTCCAGCACCCCCTGCGCCGCGGCGGGGCGGGGGCGTGAGCGAGGGCGTCAGGCCCCGCCCCAGGGTGGAACCTCCTAGGGGGTGGGATCAGTGGGAGGTGGGAAAGCCGAGCTCAGCCAATGAGGTAGGCTGCTGATGAGTGGGCGTGGCCCATATTATAACAGTGGCAGGAGGAGGAGAGCAGAGCTAGTGAGGCAGCGAGGAGCGAGCCGAGCTCAGAGGCACACGCTCCTGGAGGACTACCTCCAGACTCAGAGTTCTGGCCCCCTTCTTCTGCCTCCACGGCGGCCCTCCTGCCCTCCCGCGCTTCCCAGTGCCATGCATTCTTGAGTGGCAGTGCCTGGACTCCCGGAGAACAGAAGCGAGCCCGAGAGAAAGGACTGGAGCCGAGACACACTGCTGGGGGAGCCTGGATGCCTGGCTTTCTTTGAGGACATCTCTGGTGCAAGGGTGGCTTTGGGCTGGGGGCTTGTGCTGCAGGGAATCCAGCCAGGCCCCAAGATGGACACTTCTGGGCACTTCCATGACTCGGGGGTGGGGGACCTGGATGAAGACCCCAAGTGCCCCTGTCCGTCCTCTGGGGATGAGCTGCAGCAGCAGCAGCAACCGCCGCCGCCGCCACCACCACCAGCAGCCCCCCAGCAGCCCCCGGGACCCCCTTTGCAGCCCCAGCCTCCGCAGCAGCAGCCACCGCCACCGCAGCCATCGCACCCCTTGTCTCAGCTCGCCCAACTCCAGAGCCAGCCCAGCCACCCTGGCCTGCTGCACTCCTCGCCCACCGCCTTCAGGCCCCCCCCTTCATCCAACTCCACCGCCATCCTCCACCCTTCCTCCCGGCAAGGCAGCCAGCTCAATCTCAATGACCACTTGCTTGGCCACTCTCCAAGTTCCACAGCCACAAGTGGGCCCGGCGGAGGAGGCCGGCACCGGCAGGCCAGCCCCTTGGTGCACCGGCGAGACAGCAATCCCTTCACGGAGATCGCCATGAGCTCCTGCAAGTACAGTGGCGGGGTCATGAAGCCCCTGAGCCGCCTCAGCGCCTCCCGCAGGAACCTCATCGAGGCTGAGCCCGAGAGCCAACCCCTGCAGCTCCTCAGCCCCAGCAACCCCCCTGAGATCATCATCTCCTCCCGCGAGGACAATCATGCCCACCAGACCCTGCTCCACCACCCCAATGCCACCCACAATCACCAGCATGCCAGCATCGCTGCCGCCGGCAGCACCACCTTCCCCAAAGCCAACAAGCGGAAAAACCAAAACATAGGCTATAAGCTGGGGCATAGGAGAGCCCTGTTTGAGAAGAGGAAGAGGCTGAGTGACTATGCTCTGATTTTTGGGATGTTTGGAATTGTTGTTATGGTGATAGAGACTGAACTCTCCTGGGGTTTGTACTCGAAGGTAGGGGCTGTGACTTCTCATTCTACCTTGAACAAAAGGAATCTGTAGGTAGCAAAACAGAGATTGCCAGAGGATGGGGAGGGAAAGAGAGAGGTGGTGGCGGGGAGAGGCGTTTGCTCAAGCAGGTTGAACACCTGCTTCTCCTTAATCCTGGGAAACCTCATCCCTGGCTTTCTTTGGGGGAGGGCAACCTTCCTTTAGACTATGTCTAATTTCCTGATTCTGTGTTCGAGGAGGAGGATTAAAGAATCCCTCCTGAGACATCATCTCTCTCCCCAGCTAGCTCTTGTTCTGAAGCCTAACCCAGCAGCTGAACGCACCAATTAATTATACTCTGCCTTGCCGAGCCTGCCACTTCTCTGCTAGCTTCCCTCCCTGCTCCACTCCATTTTCCCAAGGAGCATAAAAAATAATAATAATAAAAGAAAGAAAGAAAACAAAGAAATGTCTGGGGGGAATTGTGTGGTGCTTCCCAAGTTCCCTTTCTCTGGGTCTTCCTCCTGGCTTCCCAAGTTTCTGTCATTACCCCCCCCACACACACACACACCCTGATTTCCCAAGAGCCTAAGAGCATGGGGGAACTAATCTCCTGGGGCATCAAGTAAAAATACAGGTGGCGGAAGCCCAAGGTCCTGTCCCTGAGGAAGAGGGATTGGAACAGACCTGCGGCAGCTCATAAACATCCCCTGAGAAAATGGCTACAGGTGTTACCCGGGCAGAGCAGATGGGTGCTGCCCTGGCATTAGGGTGTGGGGGTGCCTCTCTGGATTTGATAACAGGGCTGCCCCTCAACTCCCTAGTGGATAAATCGGGATCCTGTGTGCTGGAGAGGTACCTGCGATGGCTTGCCTCATGGGGGAGCTGGCCCAGCACCCCACCTCTCCCAGCCCCCATGATGAGGAAGGGGTTTCTCTCAGAGAGGGGTGGGTAGCATAGTGCTCAAGGCATGGGGCTTGAGGAAGATGGGCATCTTGCAGACTGGGGGTCTCAGGCTAAGTGGGGATTTCCTCAGTCCACCCATCACCTCCGGTGTGTGTGTGTGTGTGTGTGCTCGCGCGTGTGCGCCCTCGCACAGGCATGTCGCTCCATTTCTCAACTTCTGTGTCATTTCGGGCTGGCTGGTGGGGAGCTGGGAGGGGCTCAGCTGTTGGAGGTTTCAAATAGAGCTTGTTGCAGGCTGGCCACAGCTGCTGCGAGACTGTCACATTCCTTGTGGAAATCCAGCAGCAAAAACCTAGGAGGTGCCTATCGGGTTTCCCTGTCCTCAGCTTTGAGCCTACTCGGCCGGGGTTAGGGCAGGCTCTCTAGCTGGGACAGACCTGTCCGAGGGACCTCAACAGTCATAGTCAAGGCTTCTAGGCCGACACCCCAGGCCCACCCCTGGGGGATTCCGGGCCAGCTCCTGAAAGCTGCCTTCGCCTGTCTGCAGGGTACAGTGATGCCGGCCCCTGGGTGAGCGAGCAAGCTAGTGAGTGGGAGAGAGAGCAGGGGTTTCCCCTGGAACCGGAGCTCACTTAGTCATTCGGGTGCTGCTGGCCCTGCTGTATCTCAGAAGCACCTCTTCTGCTTGCTAGTGGGGAAAGGGGCCTGGTGGCCTGGCAGCTGTCCTGGGCACAGCCCTGGCTCTCTAGGGGCACCCCCTCCACTAGGAGTCCCTGAAGGGGGTGGGGGGGCTGGTTGGGGGAAGGGCAAGAGCAGTGTGTCTGCCAGTATCCCCATGGCCAGCACTCCTTAGGGAACAGTCCTGCCTGTGTGCACGCCTGTCCTGGTGCCATGGGGGAGTGGAGGAGGGATAGGAATCACCCTGCGGGGGAGGGGGGCTCAAAGAGAGGGACTTCCCTGAGTCAGAGAATCCTGACTATGGATGAGGGAAGGGGGATGGTCTCAAGACTGGGTTTCCCTGTTTCTAGGTTCCCTTACCTAGCTGGTGGCCACAAGGAGGGGCAGGGCTGGGGGCACTTCCTATGCATGTGGGGGCCTGGATGTGGTCAGGGGTTCCCTGCACCTCCCCCCCCCCCACCTGCCCTCTGGGATGCCAAATCACTAAGGGAGAGCACTGCTTGGTGGTGTCTACTGTGGTTACAGGAAGGGCAAGGCAGCTGTCTCCTTGCCTCTGGGGGTGGGGGGGGGAGGACAGACAAAGACTGAGGGTGAAGTTTGGGCCTAGGCTCTGACGTGAGTCTAGACCAGGATGTGGGGCTTCTTCCTGTTCCCCCCCACCCCCACAGGAGCTGTCTGTAGCTCTCTTTCTCTCCAGCGGGCCCTGTGTTACTGCTGTCACTCAGGAGGAAGAGGGTGGAAGGAAGAGAGATCTCCTTTCCCTTGGCTTCCTGACTCTGTCTCCAAGATTAATGGGGTGCTCTAGCTGAGGGAGGGGGGAGAAGCTTGATAGTCCAATGCCATGCCCCCTGTGCCCCCTCCCAGGCCACGCTGCTGTTTCTCATGGGGCTGTGGTCCCGTTTGCCTGTGCTGATTGATAGCTGTTACTAGGGGAGGACTCACTCTGCAGCCCCAGGACCTGGTCTATCTTCTAAGTGTGTTCAAATTCAGTGCAGTGGTGGCCTGTTCGGGGAGGTGAGAACTGGGGACAGATCAGTACTCTACCTCACCTCAGCCCAGGGGTGACTCAGGAGGAAGAGTGATGAGCTGAGGGGTGCAGATACCAGAGAGCTGCTGGGGGTGGGGCCCATGCAGAGAAAAGCAGTGGTGGTTCCAGTGACCCCTTACGATGCTGGAAGACACTGAAACTGAGTGAGGTGTCCAGGGGGTTCTTTCCCTCTGGGTTTAGCTGTGCCAGGGCCTTGGGAGGCTAAGGTGCCACTATGAGGATTTGAGGAATCCTTCTTAGGATTCTGGGTGTTCCTCTGGGGCCAGTTTGAGGGGGGCCCTGGCTCCCCCATTGCCTTCCATTTCTCTCTGTGTTATCTCTAGGGCCCAGGGAGTTTGGGATGGGCAGGGCCACCCTGCTGGTGACAAGCCACTATTGTCCCTTCTCAGGGACCTGACTGAGTCCTCTGTCCCTTCTTTTCCCTGAGGCTTCCTGGGGGACCATGTGTCTCTGCTGGGCTCATAGGGGTATCCCTGAATCTACCTCCTATCTCACAGCTGTGGGGTGACTAAGCAGGAGCTTAGTCCCTCTGCTAAATCTGCAGCTGCTTTGGGGTGAATATTGGCTGTTGTGGTGTCCTAAGGTTTGGGAGGAGTCTCGGGCTTATATGGGAAGAAGGCTCTTTCTTTTTTTTAAATATATATATATATATATATATATATATTTATTTATTCCCTTTTGTTACCCTTGTTTTTTATTGTAGTTATTGTTGTTATTGATGTCATCATTATTGGATAGGGAAGAGAGAAATGGAGAGAGGAGGGGAAGACAGAGAAGGGGAGAGAAAGACAGACAGCTGCAGACCTGCTTCACCACCTGCAGGTGGGGAGCCGGGGGCTTAAACCGGGATCCTTACGTTGGTCCTTGCGCTTTGCGCTACATGCACTTAACCTGCTGCGCTACCGCCCGGCTTCCATGAATGCTCTTTCTATGGGTGAAACACTTCTTTTAAAAAATATTTATTTATTTATTCCCTTTTGTTGCCCTTGTTGTTTTATTGTTGTAGTTATTATTGTTGTTATTGATGTCATTGTTGTTAGGACAGAGAGAAATGGAGAGAGGAGGGGAAGACAGAGGGGGAGAGAAAGATAGACACCAGCAGACCTGCTTTTGCACTTGTGAAGTGACTCCCCTGCAGGTGGGGAGCCTGGGGCTCGAACCAGGATCCTTACACTGGTTCCTGGGCTTCGCGCCACCTGCGCTTAACCCGATGTGCTACTGCCCGACTCCCTGGGTAAAAGACTTCTTATAAGTGACCAGGCAAGAGAAGCTCAGGGTGCTCAGCAAGGGGTAACTTGCAACCTCTATGGTCAGTATGCAAACAAACCACATGCTTTGTCCCGTAGAGAGGAATGCCTACTCTTCCTCCATCTTTTTCATTTATTAACTAATATGGGGGTTGTGGAGAGAGGGGTTGGAGAGATCAAGCAGAGCATCATTCTGGCACATGCAATGCTGAGGATTAAACTCAGGACCTCAGGCCTGAGAGTCCAATGCCTTATCCACTACACCATTTCCCTGGCCTTTTAGATCATTTTTCCATCTATTATCATCTATCATCTCCCTTTGTGTGACATTATATTAACTAAGTCCCTTCCTTACATTGATCTGCTGTGAAGTCATGGAGAGGGAACTTGGGGCCCTGTGTCTCCCTCAATGAACTTTTTGGGGAAGGGGGGCTGGTGTAGTCAGGGCTGAGAGGTCTGCTTCAAACATGTGTATATATAGGGTGAGGGGAAGAAAGTGAGAGGCAGTGAGGCCCGGATGAATGTGTCAAATCAGAACAGAGCTGTGGTTTCTCACCGGCACTTGAAGGCACATTTGGGGGTTGAAGATGAATGTGTGAGAGGGAGGGGTGAGGTGTGAGGGGGTGGCTCATATTGATGAAATAACCACTTTACTCAGCAAGGCTGCAGACAGCCCAATGTGGGGTTGTTTTTCTTCTCTTTCCAGGCCCTAGGGGAGACTGAGCAGGCAAAATCCCCCCCACCCCCCAGTTCCTGCATGTAAAGGAGGGCTGCAGGGAGGAACATTCTTGTGTCTTTTTTTTTTTCCCCTTGTGAAGGAAGTCACCAAGAAGCTGATAGTTTTGGTGCCCTCACCTCCTGGTCTTGTCATCCCAGATGCCCAGCTTGCACCAGAGTAGGGAGGAGGGATGGGATGGGGAGTAACAACACTGCTTGGTAGCAGAAGAGGGGACAGCAAGGACCTTGCTCAGAACTAGACCCTCCTGTCCTATGTGTGGTGGTAGCCTTGGTCCCTTGGCACAGATAGTCATCTGCCCAGGAGGGGTAAGTGCCAATCCCTTCTTCTCTCTGTCTGCTCTGCTGCATCATCTATCAGCCTTTCAAGAGCCCTAGTTGGAGGAGCTTGAGAGAGAGAGAGAGATGAAGAGAGCTACAGTGTGAGGGACAGGGATGATGGGGGGTCATGGCCAGCATTCTGGGCATCCCTCCATCTGGAGTTCTGGAGGTCTTGCCCTAGGTGGGGGCTGTTGTTACTGTGGAGGGGTGGATGTGCATATTGCAGGGAAAGCTGAGGCTCGAGCTGGTGTGGGATCCCCCACAACAAACCCCCAACACCCTGTGGGACAGTTTTGTATTCTGTTGTCTGCCTCTCTCACCATTCCCTTCTTTATCTCTTGGCCCCCCTCTATCCTCCAGCACTAATTCTGGGGATACTTACTGCAGGGTTTAAGCTTATTCCTGGGGATCTGCACACTTATCCCAAAGTCACTTCACTTCCCGATGAGAAAATGCAGCTGCATAAGAAAGCTAGGCTGGAGATGGGCTGATTGTATGGCAGGGGTCCATCTCAGCAGAGATGGTTCTAGAATTAAAGCCTAGGTCTTTATAGTGCACTATTTGTCTCCTGGGTCCAACCCCATCCCAAACTTCTGCTGGGGTTCGATTGATGGAGCCTCTGAGGGTCTTTCTTTCTTTCTTTCTTTCTTTCTTTCTTTCTTTCTTCCTTTCTTTCTTTCTTCCTTTTTTTAAAAAAGATTTTATTTATTTATTTATTTATGAGAAACATAGGAGGAGAGAGAAAGAGCCAGGCATCACTCTGGTACATGTGCTACCGGGGATTGAACTAGGGACCTCATGCTTGAGAGTCCGATGCTTTATCCCCTGTGCCACTTCCTGGACCACATGCCTCTGAAGGTTTTTCCATTCATGGTTTTAGAATTTTCTTCCTCATTCTTGAGCCTCAATTCCTTTTTTTTTTTTTTTTTTTTTAAGATTTTTTGTTTATTTATGAGAAATACAGGAGGAGAGGGAAAGAACTAGATATCACTCTGGCACAGGTGCTGCTGAGGATTGAACTTGGGATCTCATGCTTGAGTCCAAAGCTTTATCACTACGCCACCTCCTGGACCACTGAACCTCAATTCCTATATCCCACCCCTTTTTTTCTTCCTTCTTTCCTTTCTCCCTCCCGTCCTTCCTTCCTCTTTCTTTCTGTTGTTGTGGGAACTTCACTATTCTCAGTTGACTTTTTCATATATAAGAAGAGACACAGAGACAAGGGAGAGAGAAAAAAGTTCCATAGCACCAAAGCTTCCTTCAGTTCAGTGGAGGCCTGATTTGTTCTTGGGTTTCTTTCTTCGTCTTTTTTTAATTAAAGAATTTATTTATTTATTTATTCATGAGAAAGATAGGAGGAGAGAAAGAACCAGCCATCACGCTGGTACATGTGCTGCCGGGGATTGAACTCAGGACCTCATGCTTGAGAGTCTAGTGCCTAAGCCACTGTGCCACCTCCTGGACCACGATCCTGGGTTTCTTACTTGGCAGAGCGGTGAGCTGTCCAGCTGGCCCTCATCTCCATGACTTACTTCATTGGTGAGAGATTTTCTTGGTGTCTTCAGTGGACACTGGGTTTTGGAAGAACCCCTGAGCAGGGGCTTCTGACCTGCTGTGTGGCCTTGGTTGTGCCCCACCCCCACCTCTCTGGGCCTATCTCCCTCAACGAAGAGGAAGGCAGGACCCCAGGCTATGCCACCTTCCTCTTCCATCCACTGAGGTCTTTAACTCACACACCTGGGCATTGCTCCTTTGGGCAAGGCTGGGCAGAGTACTGGGCTTGGGGGGGCTCCCTTTGGAAAGTGGGGTGAACCCTGAAGGTCTAGATCAAGGTGGTGGGGGTACTGGATGGGTGCCTTTCTCAGTGTTAGAACATAGGAAAGGGTGGCTGAGAGTTCCTGGTAAGGGACAGAGAAGCCAGGGCTCTGGGTGGGGAGTATGAGGGCACGGGACAGCTCACTGTTAGGGTATACTTGAGTGTTGCTTGGTATTCTGTACTCTCTCTCATGTTCTGAGGGTTGACACTATTCTTTCCTCAGAGGTGAACTTTGTTGTCACAAGTGACTTGGCTTGTGTGTCTTTCCTTCCTTCCTCCTCCCTCCTTCCCTTCCTTCCTTTCTTCTTTCTTTTCTTTCCTTTTCTTTTTTTTTATTTCTTTATTGGGGAATTAATATTTTACATTCAACAGTAAATACAGTAGTTTGTACATCAATAACATTTCCCAGTTTCCCATATAACAATACAACTCCCACCAGGTCCTCTATCATCCTTCATGGACCTGTATTCTCCCCACCCAACCACCCCAGAGTCTTTTACTTTGGTTCGATATGCCAATTCCATTTCAGGTTCTACTTGTGTTTTCTTTCTTTCTTTATTTTATTAAAAAATTTAATTAAATAACATTAAAAAATACACCAAAATCTTTCAAAGTATGGGTGGGGTTAGATAGCATAATGGTTATGCAAAGAGACTCTCATGCCTGAGGCTCCAAAGTCCCAGGTTCAGGTTCTACTTGTGTTTTCTTTTCTGATCTTGTTTTGCAACTTCTGCCTGAGAGTGAGATCATCCCATATTCATCCTTCTGTTTCTGACTTATTTCACTCAACATGAATTTTTCAAGGTCCATCCAAGATCGGCTGAAAACGGTGAAGTCACCATTTTTTACAGCTGAGTAGTATTCCATTGTGTATATAGACCACAACTTGCTCAGCCACTCATCTGTTGTTGGACACCTGGGTTGCTTCCAGGTTTTGGCTATTACAAATTGTGCTGCCAAGAACATATGTGTACACAGATCTTTTTGGATGGATGTGTTGGGTTCCTTAGGATCTATCCCCAGGAGAGGAATTGCAGGGTCATAGGGTGGGTCCATTTCTAGCCTTCTGAGAGTTCTCCAGACTGTTCTCCACAGAGGTTGGACCAATTGACATTCTCACCAGCAGTGTAGGAGGGTTCCTTTGACCCCACTCCAGCATTTGCTGCTGTTACCTTTTCTGATGTATGACATTCTCACAGGAGTGAAGTGATATCTCATTGTTGTCTTGATTTGCATTTCTCTGACAATCAGAGACTTGGAGCATTTTTTCATGTGTTTCTCAGGCTTTTGGATCTCTTCTGTGGTGATCTCTTCTGTCCATGTCCTTCCCCCATTTTTGGATGGGGTTATTTGTTGTCTTGTTGTTGAGTCTGGCAAGCTCTTTATATATGTTATTAGCCTCTTGTCTGATGTATGGCATGTAAAGATCTTCTCCCATTCTGTGAGGGGTCTCTTGGTTTCTTTTGCTGTGAAAAAGCTTTTTAATTTGATGTAGTCCCATAGGTTTATGCTTGTCTTAGTCTTCTTTGTAATTGGATTCGTTTCATTGAAGATGTCTTTAAAATTTATGCGGAAAAGAGTTCTGCCAATATTTTCTTCTAAGTATCTGATAGTTTGTGGTCTAACATCCAAGTCCTTGATCCACTTGGAATTTACTTTTGTATTTGGTGAAATTCAGTGGATCAGTTTCATTCTTCTGCATGTTTCAACCCATTGTTTGCAACACCGTTTGTTGAAGAGACTCTGCTTTCCCCAATCAATAGTATGAGCCCCTTTGTCAAAGATTAGATGTCCATAGGTGTGGGGGCTCATTTCTGGGCTCTCAATTCTACTCCACTGGTCAGTGTGTCTATTCATGTCCTAGTACCAAGCAGTTTTGATGACAGTGGCCCGATATTACAATTTGAGATCTGGGAGTGTGATGCCTCCGGTTCTGTTCTTTTTTCTCAAGATTGTTTTGGCAATTCTAGGTCTTTTCTGGTTCCAGATAAACATTTGTAGCATTTGTTCTATTTTCCTAAAAAATGTGCTTAAGATCTTGATGAGGATAGCATTAAATTTGTAGATGGCTCTGGATAGTATATTCATTTTGATGATGTTACTTCTACCAACCCGTGAACATGGAATATCTTTCCACTTCTTTGTGTCTTTTTCAATTTCTTTGAGTAGTGACTCATAATTTTCAGTATACAAGTCTTTCACTTCTTTGGTTAGGTTTACTCCTAGATATTTTATTGTTTTTGTTGCTATAGTAAAAGGAATTGATTTCTGGATTTCAATTTCTTCTAACTTAGTGTTTGCATAGAGGAATGCCACTGACTTTTGAATGTTAATTTTGTAGCCTGACACCTTACTGTATTTCCTGATGATTTCCAAAAGCTTCTTGCTGGATTCCTTAGGTTTTTCTGTGTATACTATCATGTCATCTGCAAATAGGGAGAGTTTGACTTCTTCTCTTCCAATCTGTATCCCTTTGATTCCTTGCTCCTGCCTGATTGCTATGGCAAGAACTTCCAACACTATGTTGAATAGTAATGGTGATAGTGGGCAGCCCTGTCTAGTACCTGATCTAAGTGGAAATGCTTCCTGTTTTTCACCATTGAATATGATATTGGCTGTAGATTTGCTATATATAGACTCCACTATCTTCAGGAATTTTCCATCTCTTCCCATTTTTTGTAGTGTTTTGTTCATAAAGTGATGTTGTATTTTGTCAAAGGCTTTCTCTGCATCTATTGATATGACCATGTGATTTTTGGTCTTGTTTTTGTTGATGTGGTGGATCACATTGATTGATTTACGTATATTAAACCAACCTTGCATGCCTGGGATGAACGCCACTTGGTCAAGATGAACAATCTTTTTAATATACTGTTGTATCCAGTCAGCTAGAATTTTGTTCAATATATTCGCATCTATGTTCATCAGAGATATTGGCCTGTAGTTTTCTTTTAGGTTGTGTCCATGTCTGCTTTTGGTATCAGAGTGATGTTAGCTTCATAAAAGCTGGCAGGGAGTATTCTAGTGCCTTCAATCTTCTGGAAGACATTTAAAAGTAGAGGCTGTGATGGGCCTGTTCATGTTATCTACTTCCTCTTTACTTAGTTTTGGAAGTAGGTATCTAGGAAATTGTCCATTTCTTCCAGGTTCTCTAGCTTGGTGGCATATAGTTGTTCATAGACGCCTCGCATGATATGTTGAATTTCTGTGGTGTCTGTTGTGGTATGTCCTCTTTCATTTACTATCCGATTTATCTGGGTCTTCTCCCTTTTTTGTTTTGTGAGTCTGGCTAAAGGTTTGTCTATTTTGTTTACTCTTTCGAAGAACCAACATTTACTTTTGTTGATCTTTTGTATGGTTTTCTTGTTCTCAATGTTATTTATTTCTGCCCTAACTTTAGTGATTTCTGTCCTTCTGGTTGCTTTAGTGTTCCTTTGTTCTTCTTCTTCTAGGTCTTTAAGATGTGCAATCAGGCTGTTTATTTGTGCTTTTTCTTGTATCCTAATGTGTGCTTATATAGCTATAATCTTCCCTCTCAGTACTGCCTTAGCTGTGTCCCAAATATTTTGATAGCTTGTGTCTTCATTTTCATTGAACTATCCAAACATTTTGATTTCTTCCTTGATTTCCTCTTTGACCCAGAGGTTGTTAAGAAGTGTACTGTTGAGCTTTCACATTTTGGGACTCTTACTAATCTTTTGTTGATTGTTAAGTGTTAGTTTCATTCCACTGTGGTCTGAGAAGATGCTTGGGATGATTTCAATGCTCTTGAATTGGCTGATGCTGTCTTTGTGGCCTAGTATATGGTCTATCCTTGAGAATGACCCATGTGGATTTGTAAAATGTGTATTCCAGTTTCTTGGGATGAATGACTCTGAAAATGTCCAATAGTTCTGGTTTATCTATCTCTTCATTTAGCTCCCTTATGTCTTTATTGATTTTCTGCCTGGATGTCAAGTTGAGAGAGTGGGGTGTTGAAGTCCCCTACTGTGATTGTGTTGCTGTTAATATATTGCTGTAGCTCTTTCAGTAGACGTTTGATGTATTTAGATGGCTTCTCATTGGGTGCATAGATGTTAATAATTGTTAAGTCCTCTTGATTGACTGATCATTAAGCACTGACTCCTGACCAAGAGATAAGGCAGGGTGTGGCAGAGATAGTCCAGTGGTTATGCAAAGAGACTTTCACAGCCCCACAACTATGCCACCGAGGTATAGGTCTTCTCCTGAGTTTCATGGTTAGATCTCTGTCCCCTGGTGTCCCTCCCTGTTGCTGCTCCAGATTCTGAGGGCAGTAGCAATGGAGACTCAGAGTTGCATTTGGTGAGTCTCCAGGGAGTCCTCTCCTCCCTTCAGCTGTCTTCTTGTTGGTGGAACAGACTGGAGGTGGTGTCTTAACTGATAAACCGCCGGACTGTTACCAGCCACTTAGTCTCTCCCTAGGCTCCTCTCTGTCACCAGCCACACGTGTTTGCAGTCACTGGTGATTTGGTGGGTTCCTGTAGTTGTTCTAGTCCTGTCTTGTTTTGGTCCCAGGTGGTCTCCTTTGGTATTCCTAGCTGATCCGGGAGAGGAGAGGAGAGGAGAGGAGAGGAGAGAAACAGATCTGCTGCTGCTTGTCCATTCTTTCTTTTCTTCTTAATTTTTAAAAAAACTTTTCATACTATCAGGGCCACCACTGGTTTCCTTTCTTTTATGTGGCAGGAGTTAAACTGAAAGGTAAGTCAAGATGGAGAGGAAGAGAGAAAGAGAGACACCAGCAGCACTGTTTCATTACTCACAAAGCTACCTCTCTTTCAGGTTAGGGGTGGGGACTTAACTTGTGTCCTTCAACATGGTAACCTGTACTCTATTATGTGCACCACTGACTGGCACCCTTGGCTTGAATGTTAAAGGTGTGTGCTCTGCATTTTGAGTCCTGCCACAGTGGCGCACCAGTGATGCACAGTGCCACATACGTCAGGTGTGACCTGACCCATAGCCTGTCCCACATGGGCCTGCAGTGGTGTGGCCAGCACAGGATCAGGCCTTCCCTGTTCCCAGGCCTCCCTGACCAAGGCTTTTGTGAGGGCAGTGTCTAGAAGTTCTCCTGTTCCCCATGGCCAGCCCTCTGTGGGGGTGGGATGCCACTAGTTTCTTCTCCAGCAGCCTTTTCCAACCTTGGCTTAAGTGATAGGATCTGGTGTCATGTCTGGATGGGTCTTGTGGGTGAGGGTGGGGTGGGGCAGTGCTCTGACCCAAGTTTCTGGAACCTTCTACCCTCATGGGACCTGTCATCCTGCACTGAGTCAGTGCTCTGTGGTCTGGCCACTGCTAATGAGGTGTGGACACACACAGAAGACAGGTGGAAAAAGCAAAAACAAGCTACACAGCAGCCCCAAGGAGGGTCAGAATTAAATGATGACCAGGCAGAAGGTGTGGAGAGAGCCAGCTCCTTGGGGAGAGAGCCAGCTGGGGGGCAGGGCTGTGGCTGAGCTCAGGAGCATGGTGACTAGTACTGTTCTGACATGTCTGCAAGAGAGAACAGATTTGAGGAGGGGATGCAGTGAATATGGCATTAAACTCTCAAGCATGAGGTCCCAATTTCCCAGTATCACATGTGCCAAAATGACACTCTGGTTTTCTCTCTTCCCCTCTCATTCAAACAAACAAATAAATAAATAAGAAATAAGAACAAATTTGAAGTGGGATGGCAAGATAGCTCACCTTGATAGCGTGCTGCTTTGCCATGTGTGTGACCCAGGTTCGAGCCAGGTCACACAGTCCTCACTGAACTGGAAGGAGCACAGGAGTTGTGGTCTTTCTCACTCTCTCTCCTTTGGTGGCTTTCTTTCTCTCTCTCTCTCTCCCTCTCTCTCTCTCTCTCTCTCTCTCTTTCTTTCTCCTTTCTTCCCTCCCTCCCTACTTTTTCTCTCTCTTTTTCTTATTGCCACCAATGTTATTTCTGGTACCCAGTGCCTGCATGCCAGATCCACTGCTCCTGGTGTCCCCCCTTTTTGTTTTCTTGCTTCCCTCTGCAGGTGGGGACTAGGGGCTTGAGCCCAGGTCTTCACATAAGGCAACAAGTGTACTCTACTGGCTGCCACATTGCTCAGTCTCTGTGTCTCTCTTCACTTTATTTAATTTTTTTATAGGTTTAATTTTTATCTTTATTTATTTATTGTATAGAGAGAGCCAGAAATTGAGAGGGAAGGGGGTGGTAGGAAAGAAGAGATGCCTGCAGCCCTGCTTCACCACTCGCAAAACTTTCCCCTTTCAGGTGGGGACTTGGGGCTTGAACTTGGGTCCTTGAGCACTGTAGCATGTATGCTCAACCAGGTGGGCCACCACCTAGCCCCTGTCTTTCACTTTATATCTAAGAAATTCAGACTGAAATAGTGGAGCCCCGTGATGCTCCAAAAAAGGACAAGTTACAACTTAAGAGAGGGCTCCTTCATGCTCAGAAGGTTTTGGAGACTAGATGGTTAGGGTGCCTGTGCTCTCACTGCTGTAGCAGGTAGTGGTGCGCCTGCCCAGGTGTTGAGGGCATGGGAGTGGCAGGGCAGGGATAGATGGGGGCTGGAGCCTGCTTGACGTGGAGGCCATTTGTCTTCACAGGGCCTGGTGGCAAGGTAACTGGGGTAGTGCTCCGGCTAGAGCACTATGACACTAAGTGAACAGCATACAAATAATGTGTGAAATCTTCTGGAAACCTGCATCTGTTCTTTGTGGAGGCTCATGGGGCCCTCCCTTAAAAGCCAGGTGTGGTGTTGCTTGGTGTCAAAGGGGCAGAAATATTTCCCAGGGCGGCCTGCCTGCCAGCACTTATGGGTGGTATTGCTTGGTGCCTGGTTTGAGCTCCTAAGGGGAGGACCACAGAGGCAGGGGCTAAGCCTGGTGCAAAATGACTGTAAGGCCAAGAACTCCAACTCTCTGAGCCTCAGTTTGTAAGTGGAGACAGTGGCACTTGCCAGTTCAGTGAGAAGCACAGGTGCTTGTGGTTGGGGGGAGTGGTAGCTCAGTTGGTCAGGCTGATACCTGGGCCTGAGATAGCATCCAACTGCATCTTTGCTAGGTGCTACCCGCAGAGATGTTTGCTTTGTCTCCCTTTTAATATTGAGGGTTTTAGGGGCTGAGTGGTGGCTCACTTGGTTGAGCACACATATCACCATGAGGAAGGGCCTGGGTTCAAACTCTATAGGGGGGAAGCTTCACCAGTGGTGAAGCAGGTCTGCAGGTGTCTTTCTGTCTCTCTCCCTCCCCTCTCAACTTCTATCAAAAAAATAAGTAAAATAAAAGGGCAACATTTAAATTTTTTTCTATATTGGGGGATTAATGGTATATTGGGGGATTAATGGTATATTTCCACATAACAGTACAACCCCCACTAGGTCCTCCTCTGCCATCATGTTCCAGGATCCAAAGCCTCCCCACCCCCCACCCCCACCCCAGAGTCTTTTACTTTGGTGCAATACACCAACTCCAGTTCAAGTTCTGTTTAGAGTCTTCCCTTCTGATCTTGTTTTTCAATTTCTGTCTATGAGTGAGATCATTTCATATTCATCCTTCTGTTTCTGACTTATCTCATTTAACATGATATCTCTGAGCTCCATTCAAGGTGGGGTAGAGAAGGTGAATTTGCCATGAACCTGAGACTTTGGAACCTCAGGACTAAGAGTCTCTTTGCATAACCATTATGCCATCTACCCTTGTTAGCATTTCTCAGTTTTTCACATAACAATTCAACCCTCCTCTAGGTACTACTCTGCCATCATCTTCCAAGACCTGAATCTAGAGTCCTTTACTTTGGTGCAATACACCAGACCCAGTCCAAGTTCTGCTTTGTGTTTATTGTTGGACATTTTTTTTTTTTGTAATTGGATTCCTTTCTTTGAAGATGCTTTTAAAATTTAGATGGAAAAGAGTTCTGCCAATATTTTCCTCTAAGTATTTAAAAGTTTCTGGTCTAACATCCAAGGGGTGCTGAAATTTCCTGCTATTACTGTGTTGCTGTTAATATATTGCTGTAGCTTTTTCAGGAGATGCTTGATGTATTTAGATGGCCTCTCATAGATGCTAATAAAAATTAAGTCCTCTTGATTGACTGATCCTCTGAGCATTAAGTAATGTCCATTCCTATCTTTTTAAATTTTATTTATTTTAAGGTCTGTCATGTCCTGCCCTTTTTGGTGGCCCATTAGCTTGTATAGTAGTTTTCCATCCTTTCATTTTGAGTCTGTGTTTGTCGTGTTGAGTTAGGTGGGATTCCTGCAGACAACCTATGCTTGGGCTGTGTTTTCTGACCCAGCTCTACTCTGTGCCTTTTAGTGGGTGAATTCAGGCCATTGACATTTATTGATACTATGGAATGAAGATATTTTAATGCCATTATTCTAAAATTTTAAAGTGTTCTGATATATGGCATGTTTATGATGATGTGATTATTTATAAGAGACTTTTCAGAACTTCCTGCATGGCAGGCTTGGTGATAGCTGATTCTTTCAACTGTTGCTTGTCTGAGAAGGTTTTTATGTCTCCATTTAGTCTGAATGACAGTCTAGCAGGATACAGTAGTCTTGGTTGAAAACCTTTCTCATTGAGCACTCGACAGATATCTTGCCATTCTCTTCTGGCCTTTAGTGTTTGTGTGGAGAAATCTGCTGCTAATCTTATGGGTTTTCCTCTGTAGGTGACTCTTTGTTTTTCTCTTCAGCATTCAAGATCCTTTCCCTAACCTTGTTCCTTTTCATTCTAAGTATATGTCTTCGTGTCTTTAAGTCTGAGTTACTTCTGTTTGGGACCCTCCAGGCTTCTTGGACATTTATGTCTTTTATGTTGTCTTGACTAGAGAAGTTCTCAGCTATTATGTCCTGTAGAATGCTTTCTTCCCCTCCCTCTCTTTCTTCCTCTGGCAAGCCAATAATGCTTATATTACTTCTTTTGAAGTCAGGCAATAGTTTTTTTTTTTTTTTAAAGATTGGTGATTTTGCAGTCTAGAAGGTGGTGCAGTGGGTAAAGCTTGAGCTCCTGAGTTGGGCCCCCAGCATCACATGTGTCAGAGTAATACTTTGGTGCTCTCTCTCTCTTTCTTATTAATTAATTATTAAAACTAAATCAATAAAAATTTAAATATCTTTAAAGATATTTATTTATTTATTTGGATAGTGAAAGGGAGAATTTGGGAGCGGGAGGGAAGATAGATAGATAGATAGATAGACACCTGTAGCACTGCTTCATTTCTTGTGATGCTTCCCCCCTGCAGGCAGGAATTGGGGCCTTGGACCTGGGTCCTTGTGCACTATAATGTGTGTATTCAACTAGATGTGCCACCACCTGACCCCTAAAATATTTATTATTAATTAATTTTATTTTGGTGGAATCTGGGAATGAATTCAAATGATAACAGTTGAATGGCCTCTGGGACCAAATTTTCATCATTTACGTATGTATTCTTTTTGTAGTATGTGTGTGTGTGTGTGTGTGTGTGTGTGTACCTGGGGCCTCATGCATATGCTGTTCCACTACCCCAGTCCACTTTCTCATTCAGACAAAGAGACATATATATATAGAGAGAGACATCATGGCACCAGAGCTTCTTCTAATGCCCTAGCACCTCACATGTGGTGCTCAATCTTAGAATTACATGGCAAGTTATGCTTCCCACCCAGTAAGCACTTTCCCAGTTCTCAACTTTATTTAGACAAAGAGCTAGAGGGGGGGGGGGGAAGAGATATAAAGAGGACCCACCATTCATGAGGTTTCTCCATTTCTCAAATCCAGGGCCTCACTTTTGGTGAGTTAAATGCTTTTCTGGCTTCCATCGGGTTGGCTGATCTGGCCTGGCTTGCACTGTCTTGGCAGGGGGTGCCCAGTGCCAATGATGGAGAGGCTGTTGCTACCCTCGTAATAAGGGCTAGGGTGGCAAGGCAGCCTAAGGAGGGGCTCAGAGCTGCATGGGATTGGTGAGGTGATGCAGGTGGAGGCATTTCATGGTTCAATGAATGGTTAAGCTCTTTGGGTTTTCCAGGGGGTGCAGCTAGGACAGGCATGGCCCCTTCAAAGGCCTCTGCACCTTCAGCCTAGGGAGGGAGTTGAATTGTCCCAGGTTGGGTGGTGTCATAAGTAGATTGACATATGATGAAGATTTTTTCAAAGATTAATTTATTTATTAATGAGAAAGAGGGAGGGAGAACCAGAGCATAATTCTGGCATATGCCATGCTAAGGATCAAACTCAGGACTCCATGATGGAGAGTCCAATGCTTTACCCTGTGATGAGAGTTTTATAGCAGAAAAAAAACCACAGGTATGTAGTCCAGATTTAACCCACAGGCCTGAGATGGGTTTCCTGTCCTGCCTTCTCTTTCCTAGCCATCCACCCTCTCCTTGTCTTCCTTGGTCTTTGTGCCCTTCCTCCCCGCTTCCCTCAGCCTCCCCTGTGGGCAATAGAGCCTAGTATGGCAGAACAGGCCCTGACACTGGACAGACCTGAGTTTGAATCCTGATTGTCACTCTTGGCTTTGTGGCATGGAGTAAATGGCTTTACACCTTGGGGATTGACACAGCATGAGTCCTGGGTATTTAGGAGGACTAGCTAGGGGGAGGTCTAGGCACTGTCTAGGCAAAGTGGACCCTGGCCTGAAGAGGAGAGGCCTGGATGAGGCCAGGGAGACTGGACATCCATTTTACCATCTGGAAATGGGAGGAGTGAAGAGAACTAGGGTGGGGGTGCATGGGGCTGAGGGCTTAGGTGTGCTGGGGAGTAAGCAAAGGGGAGTGGGAAGCTGGGCTAGAGCCAGGCTGAGCAGGGGGCAGGAGGAGGTACCTATTCTATCTCCCTGGAGTGAGCAGGGACCCCAGCTGAGTGGGTATTCTCCCTGGCAGGAGGCAGCCAGGTCTGGGCCTGCTGGCCAGTCTCCTCTTGCTGCCTCCTCCCGGTAGGCCAGCCCTTGGCACATGGCCTGGTGGCTTGAAGGCCTGCTCCCAGTAGGGATTTAATTACTCTAATGTAAGGAGTCGTGGCTCAGGGCCTTCTGGCAGAGGGGAGACAGATTTGTCTCTATGGGAGAAGGAAAATCAATGGGAAGGAAAGAAATTGTTCCTCCTAAGGAAGGGCTATCCTGGCTGGGGAGCTGGCAGGGGGAACCTTCTGGGATGTGGAGAGAGGCCTGTGGACAGCTGGGGCCAGGAGACATTGTGTCCATGGCTGGGGTCTTGGGCACTTGTTTCTCCTGTCTTAAGTTGAGTCAGAATTGAGGTTAGGGGGATCCTCTGTTTCCCCACTGGCCTGGTGACATGGTGGCTATGTGCCTGCTATGACACTGCCCTAGGAGACTGGCCAGACCAGCCAACAGCTCCAGCATATGATTATATTCATTTACACATAGTCCCTGAATGCTCATTCTGTGCCAGCTCTGGCCCTGTGCCCCTTGGACCTGGAAGGGAAAGCCCACTGCTGATGAAACCCCTGGCTGCTAGGAAGGCACATCTGTGTGGGAGACATTGCAGTGAGCTCTCTGAGTTCATCATTCCCAGTGATTAAGGCTCCGGTAAAAAGAAGGCAGGTAGGAGGGAAAGGGAGCTAAGGGAAGAGTTTTGAGTATAAGTGAATAGTACATGGCGGGTGGGGGGTCAGGGAGGTGACATTTGATAGTGGTGCTGTATGTGTGTGTCTGTATTGGGGAGAGCAGATTTCAGCTTGAAGGTGCTGGCCTGGTGTGGACAGCAGTGTCTACTGCCAGTGAAGCCTGGACCACCTTGGCATGTTATTCATTTAAAAACTTAATCCGTTTTATTTTATTTTTTCATATTAGATAGAGATTGAGAGAAATTGAAAAGCGGGGATAGAGAGGGAGAGAGAAAGGGAGACACTTACAACATTGCTTCCTTACTTGTGAAGCTTCCCCCCTGCAGGTGAGGACCAGGGGACTAAACCCAGGTCCTTGTGCATGGTAATGTATGTATTCAACCAAGTGTGCCACCACTCTGCCCGTTCATTTAAACATTTAACTAGATTCATTATTATTACTATTGTTATTATTATTGTTGTTGTTATTTCATCATCGGGCTTCACTACTCTAGGATGGCTTATTTAGATAGAGAGAAGTAGAGAGATAAAGAAAGGGAGAGAGGGAGAGAGAGAGAGCGAGAGAGCGAGAGAGATGGAGAGAGAGACCACAGTACCAAAGCTTCCCCCAAGTGCTATGCTGGGGCTCAAACCTGGACCGCATGCATGGCAAAGCAGGTGCTCACTCTCCCAGGTGAGGTCTCTTGCTGGTCCCACCTTAGAATTTCAAGTTGTCTCATATTAAGAAAAGTACAGAGGGGTCCAGGTGGTGGCACACCTGGTAGAGCACAAGCATTACCATGCACAAGGGCACAAGGTCCCAGTTTCAAACCCCTGGTCCCCATCTATGGGATGGGGTGGGGGCATCATGAGCAATGGAGCAATACTGAGATCTCTCTCTTTCTCTATCCATCTCTGTCTCTCCTCTGCTCCCCCTCACTTTCTCTCTATCTCTAATCTGTGGTGAGCTATAGATGAAAGATCTCAATCAGGTCCTGAGGAGAGGCCACCGGACAGTGAGAACTGGGTGGCTCCTTGGCATCAGTGCCACTGAGTTGGATAACATGATGGTCCAGACAAAGATGAGGACAGAGGGCTGGTGAAATAACTCACCTAGCTAGTGTGCAGCTTTGCCATGAGTGTGACCCAGGTTTGAGCCCAGCCTCCACTGCATAGAAGGAAGCTTTGGTGCTGTGGCCTCTTCCACTCTCTCTCTGCCTTTCTGTGCTTATATAAATAAAGTGTGGGGGGGAGAGGTGAGGACAGGATGTCTTGTGATGGAGAAGGCAGTGGGCTTGGGGAAATCAGACAATCAGTGTTGGATTTGCTAGGTCTGAGCTGTCTTGGTTTCACTATAATGTGGGTGGCATGTGGACCAGGCTCAGTGGGGGGTCTGAGGACAGTCCAGGATGGATGACTCATTGTCACCCTGGGGCTGAGACCCAGCTGGCCCCAGTGAAAAGGATCAAATACATTCTCTGCTTCGTGAACTATTGGTGTTTACTTCACCAAGGTGGCTATGTATCTTGGAGTCTTTCTTGCTTAGTCCATGATTCAAGGCCAAATCTCCTTGCTCCAGGCTGACCCCAGAACAGGTGGGGAGATAGTATAGTAGCAATTCAAAAAGGCTTTCAGGCCTGAGGCTCCAAAGTCCCAGGTATAATCCCCAGCACCACCATCAGCCAGAGTTTAGTAGTGCTCTGGTCTCTCTCTGTGTATCCCCCTAGTTAAATAAAATATATTAAAGGAAGAGTCTAATAAGAGTCTAGCCAGCACTCCTTCTTACTGCCCCCCCCCCTCCAGACCCCCAACATGGCCAGGAAGTGTCTACTAATACTCAGCAGTGTCCTCACCCCTCCACCTCCAGCATGGGAAGCCTGATTTGGGGGGAGGTGGCCAAGATAACAAAACACTGAAACTTCCAAGTGCTTCACTTGCAGGGACTGTGGAGGCTGGGGGGTTGGGTGGGGGGCGGGTCATGAATGAGGAGCAAGGGAGCGCCAGCTGCTGAGAGTCCCCAGCTTCATCTTGTTGACTGTGACCTAAACATTAGATGTTTAGGTGGGGTACCCAGGGTTCTTGGGGTGTACAAAGGAAGCTTGCTGTCATTCTAGTTTCTTCCCCCTCCCACTGTCTGGGAAGAGAGCAGGGAGGGGAGTCAGAAAGGATTTCTAAGGTTCCCTCCAACTTTACTGGGTTCAGTGCTGGGTTCCAGGTTTGGAACATGAGGCTCCTCGGACCCTTCTGCTAAGGCCCCTAGCTGGTTCCTCAAAGCTCCCCTGGGGGGCCCAGGATAGTGTGTCCCCCTATATAAGGGTCTATCTGGCTCCTATGTCCTCATGCCCATGCTGAGGGGCAAATGAAGAGGAAGGAGTAAGCAGACATGATTCAACACATCCTGCACTGCCCACCCCCCAACTTTGCAGGGAAGCCTTTGGGCCTGGAGCCCTGATTTTAAGTCCAAACTCCAACATTCTTCCCCACTCCTTGTCTTTCTGACTTTCATGGAGGGGGGAGCCTCACCTGTGAATGGGAGGGATTGTGGGACAAGGCCCAGGGAGGGATGACAGTGAGCCACACCAGTGTGCTGGGGAGGTGCCTCAATTCTGGGTGTTTGCAGCCTTCTTGGAGGCGATAGGGTTGGATTTGGCTGTGCTGGTGACAGGGCAGCTGAGGGATAGCTTGACCATCGGCCCAGAGTGAAACAGTGCCAGGTGTCCTCTGGGAGGGACAGAGGAGTCGGCTTTCCTGGAAGTGTCGGGAGAGAAGATGGGGAGGGCCCAGGGCAGTGGCTGATAGGGGCTCTGCACAGGGCCAAGCGAGCATTAGTCTGGAAGCATGGGGAGCAATGGAAGGTGGTTGAGCAGAGCTGTGATGCAGCAGGAGCTGGAGGGGGTAGGGCAGGTTGTAAAAGGAGCATGCTCAAACAGGGAAGCTTGTTAATTCTAGAAAAGAAGCAATGGGTTGAGGCAGACTGGGTGTAACAAGGCAGGCCCATTGCTCCCTCTGATGAGTGGGGTGCATGGGGGGGGGGCAGCCAGGCTGTGGGTAGACCTCCTGGCTGCTCTGTGCACAGACCAACCCTTCTCAGGAGCAGGGCAAGCCGGGAGCACTTGGCAACCTGCCAGGGTCTGGCAGTGGTGGCACAGTGCCCACCACTGCTTGGCTGGGGCTTTCCTTCTGCAAGCACGGGGCCCTGGGTTGGCCTCCTGCCAGGTCCGGCAGCGGTGGACTCACCCTATTCCCACCTGGGAGATGCAGAAGTGCCAGGGGCAGCCCACCTCACCCCTGCTGGTGCCAGTGGCTGCCCTCAGCTTCTGTCTCCTAGTGTGGAACCACGGATCTAGTGATGCTCAGCTTGCTGCGTGGGAGGAGAGAGTTTAATGGTATCGTGACTGGAGAGACAGCTTGGCAAAGAGAATATCCAACTTGCAGGCCTGAGGACCCTGGTTTGATTCTCTGGTACTTACTGCAGCACTGGCTTCTCTCTGTGTGTCTCCCAAGAAACACTTCTGTGTGTAATACACCTTTGTGATTAAAAAATTTTTTTTTATTATCTTTATTTATTTATTGGATAGAGACAGTCAGAAACTGAGAGGGAAGGGAGGGATAGAGAGAGTGAGAGACAGAGAGACACCTGCAGCCCTGCTTCACCACTTGTGAAGCTTTCCCCCTGCAGGTGGGGACTGGGGGCTCGATCCTGGGTCCTTGTGCATTGTAACGCGTGTGCTCAACCAAATGCGCCACCACCTGGCCCGAACCTTTGTGATTTTTATTATTCTTGATTTAGCAGTGGTTTATAAAATTATAAAATGATAGGATTTCAGGACTATAGTGTCATACCCATAAGTGTGTATGTGTGTGTGTGTGTGTGTGTGTGTGTGTGTGTGTGTGTGTGGTCATAACCACCACCAAAGTTCTATGCTCCTCCTCCTCTTCCCAATAATCACCTTAATTCTCATAAAGTCTAAAGGACAATTTGGTTGCTATTTTTATTCTTTTGTAGGTTTGTTTACTTTATTTATTTAAAAATATTTTAATTCTTTTTTCAAAACATTGTTTTTATTTTGAGTAGAGACAGAGAAATTGAAAGGGAAGAGGAAGTTAAATAGGGAGAGAGAAAGAGAGAGAGAGACCTGCAAGTACTACTTTACCACTCATGAAGCTTTCCCCCTGCAGATGGGGACCAGGGGCTTGAACCCAGGTCCTTGAGCACTGTAATGTGTGTGCTCAACCAGGTGTACCTCCCCTGGAACCTTATTTGTTTATTTATTTTACCAGCACACTGCTCAGCTCTGGCTTATGGTGGTGTTAGGGATTGAACCTGGGACATCTGAGCCTCAGGCATGAAAGTATTTTTGCATAACTATTGTGCTATCTCCCAAACTCTCATTCACTTATTATTTAAGGTATTTTTGTTATGATAAAGAGAGGGAGAGAGAGAGAGAGAGAGAGAGAAAAGAGAACCAGAGCATCACTCTAGCACATGAGTTGCTGTGGATTGAATTTAGGACCTCATGCTTGAGAGTCCAACGCTTTGTCCACTGCACCACCTTCAGGCTGTAGTTTGTTTGCTTTAGTTCTCTCCATGCCACACAGGAGTGAAACCATCTAGTAGTTGTCCCTTATCACTTTATTTCACTGAACACAGTCATTTCAAGTTCTGTCCATTTTTGCTCTAAATGATATAACCTTTTTTTTTTTTTTTTAATGGCCATGTGTATTTCCTCAAAAACACTCTCACAAGTTCTTCATCCAGCTCTGTCCCTGGCCGTAAGGTTGCTTTTGTGTCTGGGCTGCTGGGAAGAGTACAGGCATGAATAAGGGGTGCAGAGATCCTTGGGGGTGAGTGCTCCCATGTCCTTTGGAGTAGGAACAGGAGGACTTTGAACTTCCTTCCAAGTCTTGTCAGGAGTGGGCCCACTGTCCGGGAAGTCCAGGCCACTTTTTCCATGAGAGTCTGAGTGAGTGGGTAGACCCCAAGCTCCCCCCCCCACCCCCGCCCAGACAAAGGCAGGTCCCCCTGACCTTGTGAACTAATGATTGACACTTCTCCGGACGGGGGGGGGGGGGGGGGGGGGGGGGGGGGGGGGCTATCTTTCTGCATATGCCCCTCCTCCCCCCTTAAAACAAAGGCCATGAATTACTGTGTATTGTGTATGGCCGACTTGAAAACCACTGCAAATATACTGGTTTTGCTCAACTTCTCCCTTTCCCTCTGCTCTGAAGTACCTGTAATTTACCCCCAGAGAAATATGCATTGTGAACTCGTGATCAAGCCTTGTATGATAACTTTCCAGTGTGATCAAATAGTTTGTAGGTCAAGATGCAATTATGTATTGTGTTTGGGTTAATGATTACCTCAACCTTCCCCCTGGACAATGGGTATAGCTGCTTGCTTTCTCCCTCAATAAACAAGTCACCCTCTTCTCTGAGGCCTCTCCCGGAGCTGGATGAGTCTGGCGTGATTTTCTTCTCTCCTTGCACATCACCCCCAACATGCAGAGCCACCCTTGATCTCCCTAGCTGCTCTGACCTTCACCACCAGTGGCCAGGGAGGCGGGGGACCCGGAGCAAGCCCGCAAAAGTCTTAAGGAGCTTTACCCACTGCACCACCTTATGTGTGTGGGTGGCACCCCCACCCCCGTGTCTGGAGGGTGGACAGGCTGAGCCATAGGGTGTACTTAGTTAACAGTCTTGTTTACTGTGTACAGCATGGGCCAGTGTGTCTCCGATGGCTTTCCCCAGGTGTGCCTGAGTGCCTGGCTATGGTGGGCCAGGTGGGTGGGGTTCTGCTGGCTGTATAGAAGCTGTTTCCACCAGCTAACTGCCTATGGGTGGAAGAAGCAACCTGTTACTTGGTGGGCACTGTCTGCAGAGAGTGTAAGAACTGTCAATCACCTGCCTGGACTCTCTAGGCCTGCTTTTATGAGTGTCATGCACCTGTTCTTGAGAGACAAGGTCAGTGCTCAAGTCTTCCTGGAGCTTGAGGAGCTGTTCACACCAGGAGGGATGCCCCCTGAGCCCAGGGAGCAGAGGGGAACCAAAGTGTGGGGCCTC
Organism: Erinaceus europaeus; assembly: GCF_950295315.1. Classification (NCBI taxonomy): domain Eukaryota; kingdom Metazoa; phylum Chordata; class Mammalia; order Eulipotyphla; family Erinaceidae; genus Erinaceus; species Erinaceus europaeus. Next base: position 48,463,878 of record NC_080172.1, on the reverse strand, counting down.
TGATTATGGGGTGTATATACTGGGGCCCAAGGGGGTGAGGTCGAGGCCTTGGGTGTGGGCTGGGGTGACTTCGTCTAGGCCCTCAGGATGTGTGTGTGGGGTCCATCTCCCTTGGGCCTAGCAGGATGTTGGTTTGGGACCTCTCTAGAATAAAGCTCCCCCAGCCCCTGCCAGGACAATAGGAGTCAGTGGGTATGGGCTCCATCATCCAAATCCCCCAGGGGGTTGGCAGGCTGCTCCCCAGCATTTGAACAGAGGCTGGCAGCATCTTCCCACTCCATGTGGCATGGACATCAGGGACCTTTGGGACCCAGGAGTGGGGGAGCTGTCCTGGGTCCACTCCTGGAAGTGGCTGTGTCTGGTCCCTTTTGGAACCCATGTGAACACAGGGTGCAAGGTGACTTGCAGTTAGGAGTTTAGCCCATGGGCTCTGCCCAGAAGCACAGGGTACTGTGGCACTGTGGCTGGGTATGGAGCAGCTGGTGGACAGATTCACCTGTGTGTCAGTCTTGGGCAATCAGCCCTGAGTGCCAGCAGGGCTGTGTTGAGAAAGATTCTGAGGTGCAGACTGACCTTGATGGGCAGCATGCAGGGGTTGACTGGTAATGCCAGTATTGAAGGCATTTGATTTGATTTGACTGTAGGCTGGTGACTTCTGTTGCTTTGGGTTTCAATGTCTCATTCATTCATTCATGGAGAGAGAATCAGAACATCACTCTGGCAATATGATAATGGAGATTGAAATCAGAACCTCATACCTGAGAGTCCAGTGCTTAATCTACTGTGCCACCTCCTGAGTTGCTCCCTCTCTAAATGTTTCTCTCCCCCCTTTCTCTCTCTCCCTTTCTCCTCTCTCTCTCTTAGTCTGTAATATTTTTTATTTATTTTGAGATGACCTCAGTTTACAAGTCAGTTAGTGTTTTAGAAAGAAAATTTCTCACCTCCACAAAAGGCGTTACCCCACTACTATCCCTACAAAATCACCAGTGTTCTTCTAACAAAGTTACTCGACCACTTCTCTCTCTCTAGCTTCTGGAACCCATTCCTAACCTTAGTTCCGCTGTGAAGTCTGTGGTCTTTGTGAGGCTTTGCTTATTCTTTTGGTTTTGTTTTCCCCTTATGGGTAAAGGCATTCCTTATTTTCATTTTACGTGATCTCCTTTTGTTTTTCTTCCAGGCCTTGGCTGCTGCTTATCTGAAAACCTCTTCATGTGCCCTTAAATCTGATGGCTAACCTAGCAGGATAAAGTATCACTGAATGGAGGCCTTTTCCACTCAGAACTTTGAATATATCCTGCCAGTCTTTCTAGCTTTTAGATTTTCTGTTGGGAAATCAGCTGACACTCTTCCCTTAAAGATGACTCTGCTTTTCTTGCAGCATTCAGAATGCTTTGTCTTTGACCTTTGCTATTCTGACTACTATATTCCTTGATGAATTTGGATTTGGGTCCTTTTTAAAATTTTTTTTTAAATATTTATTTTATTTATTTATTCCCTTTTGTTGCCCTTATTGTTTTATTGTTGTAGTTATTATTGTTGTTGTCGTTGTTGGATAGGACAGAGAGAAATGGAGAGAGGGAGGGGAAGACAGAGAGGAGGAGAGAAAGACAGACACCTGCAGACCTGCTTCACCGCCTGGGAAGCGACTCCCCTGCAGGTGGGGAGCCGGGGTTTGAACAGGGATCCTTATGCCGGTCCTTGTGCTTTGCGCCACCTGCGCTTAGACCGCTGCGCTACCGCCTGACTCCCTTGGGTCCGTTTTTCTTGGAGCCCTTCAACCCTCCTGAATCTGGGGGGTCTATCCCCTTCTTTAATTTGGGAGAAACTCTCAACTAGAATTTCTTCAAGTATGAGTCTGTCCTCCTTTCTCTCCTTATTTTGCCTATATGATGCGAATGTTGTTCTTGATGTTGTCCCATAATTCTCTTATTTATCTGCATTTTTTTCTTTCTTGGGTGTCTTCTTTTACCTTTTTTACTGAGGAGATTAATTATTTACAGTAAATATAGTTGTTGGTACATGTGTAAAATTTCTCAGTTTTCTGTAAAATACTCTAATTTTTAGCCTAGGCCCTCCTCCACCATCATGCACCAGAACCCGAAAGCCTATGCTTTAGAGCAAACCCAGTCCAAGTTATGCTTTGTGTTTCCTTTTCTGTTCTTATTTCTCAACTTCTGTCTATGAATAAGATCATCCCATATTCATCCTTCTCTTTCTGGCTTATCTCACTTAGCATGATTCCTTTAAGGTCCATCCAAGATGAAGTTGAGAAGGTGAATTCATCATTTTTAATAGCTGAGTAGCATTCTATTATGTATATATATCACAACTTTCTCAGCCACTCATCTGTTTTTGGACACCTAGGTTGCTTCTAGGCTTTGGCTATTATAAATTGTGCTGCTAGGAACATAGATATACACAGTTCTTTTTGGATAGGTGTGTTTGATTCCTTAAGATAAATTCCTAGGAAGGAATTGCTGAGTCATAGGGTAGGCCCATTTCTAACTTTTTGAGAGTTCTCCAGACTACCTTCTTGATCTCTACTTTTGTCCTTTAGTACCTCAAGCGTGAGAGGCTCTTTGCATAACCATCAAGCTGTCTCCCCAGCCCTTTTAAATATTTTATTTATTTATTAATGAGAGGGATAGGAGGAAAGAGAGAGAACAAACCAGATATCACTCTGGTACATGTGCTGCTAGGGATCAAACTTAGGACAACACACTTTAGGTCCAACACTTTATCCACTGTTCCACCTCTCAGAACACTCCATTTTGGCCTTTGGTATCTGAAAACTCTTGCAGGTATTCTCCTTGCTGTTTTTTTTTTTTTTTTTTATCCCCCTCCCCCTCTCTCTGTCATTCTTCATTCCTCTGAGTGTTATTATAAAGTTATCTATTTTGTTCCTCATTATCTCTCTAAGTTTGTGTGGCCCTTCATAATTCTTCTCAATTTGGTGAACATCTCTAGGACCATAGTTTTGAGGTCTCCACTAGGAGGTTTATATAGCTGTGTTGAATATGAAATGTTCTTTGCACAGTTGTCTTGGTTCAACATTGCAGGTGAATGTTGCCATCTTTCCATCAAAGTTGATTCTCATGCAAAGGTGGCTGAGACAATAGGTGACTGAATCCTAACTGAAATTGGATGACAGTCACAGAGGTTGGGGGCCTAACTGGAACTGGGCATAGGCTGAATTGGGTTGAAACTGTGATCAGGGGACCTAGTTACAAGCTGGGAGTGAGCAGAACCTGGCAGCCACCCTGATACAGTCAGCTTGAAACTGGGGTGCTGAAGGAGGGGTTGTGGAAGAGGTGCTACTGTGCCAGCTGAAACAGCTGGATTGGGCAATGGTTAGAGCCCAGTGAGGCAGCTGACTGCCAAGGCCAAATTCTGGGTGGGTGGCATGGAACCAAATGGAACATTTTCTGCCCCTAGTTATGAGTCTTTCTGTCTTCACTGCCTGGGTTCAACTCTTTGCTATTAGCTCAACTGAGCTTCAAGCCTGTTACTATGCTGGTTTCTCCATGTAGGCTGAAGTTTTGTTGTGTTGATGACAGCAAGAACAAACAGGACTTGTTAGTTTGCCACCATCTTGGCCAGAAATACCAATTTTCCCAATCTTTGAGATGTGGGTCAAAATGTTGCTGGGAGATAAAACTACCTGCTAAAGTGCCTATCTTATCATGTGGGAGACCTGGGGTTTGAGCCCTAGCACCACATGGGAGTATCACAGATGCTCCATAGATGGTGGAAAGGCACTATGGTGTCTTTCCTTCTCTCTGTCTCCCCCCCCGCCCCGGAGTAGAGAGAGAGAGATTGATCATCCTAGTGGAATTGCTCTGGTGCCACTTGAAAAAAAAGTTGTTCTTGCCACCTGGGTGGCTTATGTGGGCACCATGGGAAGATAATGTACTGAGGGCCTTTTACAAAATCTAAAAAGGGTGACAGGCACACAGTGGAGATGCTGTTCTCTTGAGTCACCCAGGAGCCCAACATGACCCAGTAGTGGTATTGTCCATGATCTTGCCTCCCCTGCCTCTCTGCAGACAACACCCCCACCCCCACCCCCTGACCTCCGCCTGCTGTGGCATATGGAGGTACAGCACCTGGCACCCCAGCCTCCATGTTGTGCTAGGTCGTCTGCTCAAGTGGAAGCCATGACATCTCACCCTGACCCTCTCTGCCCTTGAGTTTAGAGCCTGCTTTTGTGTGACAGCAGGGAGACTCTTCTCCATGAGAGAACAGCTCTGCTTTGGAGAGTCTAGAAGCCTGACAGGAATGCACAAATTATGCAGATCTGCTCAGTCACTTGATTTGCATAATGGAGGGGCTACAGGAGGGCCCAGCGAGTGATGGGGACAAGCAATGGGGACACCTGCTCCCTGCTCCTTCCCTCCCCTTGTGATTCCCTGACACTGGCTGCTGCCGGTTGTCTCTCCCACTCACTGGGGTGTTGCCTAGGCAGGGTGCATTACCCCATGCCTGCCTGTGTCACGGAACTGGCTTCATTAGCTGTCACTGCCACCCTCCGCACACACAGATAGATCCTGGGAGAAGTCCCTGGGTCATTAGCTCTAGCTCTCTTGCCCAGACAGGGGACTTGGTTAAGTGCTGCCTGGAACAGTAACTACTGCCAAGCGGCTTTTTCTGGTTGTCTAGGGAGTGCTGGTGAGAGGACTTCTCCTGTCAGCTGTCAGTGCTCCCGGCCTCCCTGATCAGTGCTCTGAAGGGACCAGCCTCTGCATGCCAGGCCACACCTCCTGCCTCCCCCTTCCCTACTCCAGCTCCTAGTACTGCAGTTTCCCTCATGACAGGGCTGGAGCTGAAGCCTGAAGGCCTCACCTCAGCTGGTGCTGCAGGCTGAGTGGGCAGGGGCTGGCATTGGGAGGGGAGGGCAGCTGGTGGTCCCCAGTGGTACTGCTGCTCTTGGGCTGGGTGGGCTCCTGGATCTGGGCAAGAGCCCTCACTGGGGGACTTGTGTTCAAGTCAAATCCCTGGCCACCAAGTGGGAAGGAGCATCATGCAAAGGGGATGATGCTTCTTGATTGCTGGAGTGGTGCTATATGGTGCCTCTCCTCTCTCTCTGTCTCTTTATTTTATTATTTTTTATTTTAATTTAATTTAACTTAATTTTTCTCTTTTAATCAGAACACTGCTCAGCTCTGGCTTACAGTGGTGAGGGAGACTGACTCTAGGACTTTGGAGCCTTTCAGGAATGAAAGTCTATTTGCATAATCATTATGCTATCTCCCTCACTTATTTAGGTTAACTTTTTTTTTTAATATGGAGACATAGAGGGAGAGAGAGAGAGAAAAAAAAGAGAAATAGAGAGAGAAAGGCAGGCAGAGACCACAACAATGAAGCTTTCCTCAATGTAGTAGGTGCCAGTCTCAAATCTGGGATGCATACATGACAAAGCAGTGCACTATTCAAGTGAGTTATTTGCTGGCCTCCCTCTCTGTCTCTTACTGGCTATTTTAAAAAAAGAGAGGAGAGTTCACTGGGAATGATGAATCTTTTTTTTTTGGTTCCAGGGTTATTGCTGGGACTCAGTGCTTGCACTACAAATCCATTGCTCCTGAAGGCTATTTTTCCCCCTTTTGTTGCCCATCATGGTTGTAGTTATTATTATTATTGTTATTGTTGACATTGTTGTTGGAGAGGACAGTGAGAAATTGAGAGAGGAAGGGAAGACAGAGAGGGAGAGAGAAAGATAAGACACCTGCAGACCTGCTTCACCACATGTGAAGTGACTCCTCTGCAGGTGGGGAGCCGGGGGCTTGAACGGGGATCCTTATGCTGGTCCTTGCACTTTGCACCATGTGTGCTACTGGCCGACCCTCGGGAATGATGAATCTTGTAGGCATGAAGACACAAACAAAAACCACAGGGGGGCAAAAAACAAGGGGGGGGGCAGGCAGATAGTGGTACACCCAATAGAGTGCACATGTTACCATGGACAGGGACTTGTGTTCAAGCCTCTGGTCCCCACCTGCAGGAGGGAAGCTCCATGAGTGATGAAGCAGTGCTATAGGTCTCTTTCTCTCTCTCTTTCTCTCTGTGTGTCTAAATAAATAAATAAATAAAGCTTGCAGAGAGCAGAACAGGTTCTGTGGTTTGCATGCTGGGGTGAGGGCCTTTGGGGGGTGGGACAGCATTCCAGATGGTCTCAGTCTCCTCTTGGTGGGTAAGCGGCACAGACGACAGACTTCAGCCTCCATGCTGCTCGAGGGGTCCTGCTGAGTCAGAGTAGGGGAGGGAATAGGGGTGGGGAGGCACCCTGGGCACCTTTTCCTGTGCTCATATGTTCAGCAGGTGCAGCAGCCTCTCTGACCAGGCCCAGATGTTCTGTGTGTGTGTTTGTGTATAGGGTGATGCTGCCTGATAAGTGTGGACTCTGCCTGCTGAGAGTAGCCATAGCCATACCTGTGTAGATCAGAAAACAGGAGGGATGTTGTGCTCATTGGAGGGCAGGGAGAGATTTCACTTCTTGAGTCTACACAGCCCATGAGGGAGCAAGCCAGGTCCTGGGGGTTCCAATACAAGCACAGCTGGGCTCTCCTGTTTATGGCTTGCTGGCACCCTGGGTATCCTCTGGCCTCTTCCAGGGGTATATGTCTTCCTTAGCACCCCGTCTGTGCTTACCATGAGGGCTCTGCTCTGGAAAGGATCTGAATGGGATAGTTTGCTGGGGAAGGAGCAGAATTTACTGATCACATTCCAGGCTTCCCCTCCACTTGCCTGCACCTCAGCCCTGCTGAGAAATGAGGTCCTCACTCCTGCTTACAGAACTGGGGATATTCTGATAGGCAGGGTTCAGTGAGAGGAGGTCTTCCTGCTAGGCCTGAGGAATTTGGAAGGAAAGAGGGTGCAGAAGTTAGAATCAAAGAATTGTGAGTCCAGCTTCACAATGTAGACTACATGTCATTGTTAACTCATTTTAATTAATTACTTTTTAAAAATTTTATTTATTCCCTTTTGTTGCTCTTGTTGTTTTATTGTTGTAGTTATTGTTAATGATGTCATTGTTGTTGGATAGGACAGAGAGAAATAGAGAGAGGAGGGGAGACAGAGAGGGGGAGAGAAAGATACACCTGCAGACCTACTTCACCACCTGTGAAGCGATTCCCTTGCAGGTGGGGAGCTGGGGGCTCGAACTGAGATCCTTATGCTGGTCCTTGTGCTTTGTGCCACGAGCATTTAACCTGCTGCACTACCGCCCGACTCCCAGTGAATTACTTTTTATTGCCACTGGGATTATTGTTGGGGCTTGGTGCCTGCATAATGAATCCACCATTCCTGGGAAAAATACTGCAATTTCCCTTCCCTCCTGCCATTTTTTGTGTATAGAGACAGAAATCAAAAGGAAAGGGGGAAATGGAAGTGGGGAGAGAGAGAGAGAGAGATCTGTAGCACTGCTTCACTGCTAGTGAAGTTTCTCCCCTTTAAGTAGAGACCTGGGGCTTGAACCTGTGCAGGATAATATATGTGTTCTATCAGATACACCACTGCCTGACCCCCTATTGTAAACTCTTAGTGTCACTTTCCTCACAGTTTACGAAGTGGGTAATGACAGCAAGTATCTCAGTGTTTCCCGCACTGTGCTATCCTTTGGTGTCACCTGGGAATCTTTAAAAAAAAAAAAAAGTGTTGATCCTGCTTTCTGGTTTCTGACCATCTGGTTGATGGGTTTCCTTAGTCTGGGGTGGGGGAGACTGGGCATTGAGATTTAAAAACAACTCCTAGGAGATACTGGCACTCTCATTATCCATGGTAGACCATTGGTTACAGGGCTTGTGGAGACTAATAGATGGAGCAGACATGGAGGACTCCATTAATAGCAGGACTGTTGGTCATCCTGCCCCCTCCAGGCTCTCCATTGACTTGGGATGCTGGACAGAGGAAAGTTTTCATGCCACTCTTCTGTGGGTCTGACTGTTAGTGGCCCATCTTCACTACAGGAGTCTGTTGCAAGTGAACCAGGCTAAGGAGTCTAGGGACACTCCCCTACCCCACTCTGGAACTCTGGGGACTGGGTAATAGATGAATACATGGTGAGGAATCAGTGACTGTCAGGCTTCAGGTAGAGTGAGCATTTACTGAAGCAGGTACAGATATGGGAAAAAGAGAAATATAAGGACAGTGATGTATAGGCCCTCGAGTGTGAGAGACACTAGCTTTCCAGGCCCTCTAGTTTATAGTAGGTCTAGGATTGGGGTGAGTCACTGTAAAAAAGATGAAGAGGTGACTGGTTTCTCAGGTCCTAACCTCCTCCCGATTCCATGATGCTTAATCTTTACTCACTGAGCTCTAGTGTGCACACCTACATTCCATACCATCATATGGCCTCAAAGCAGATGGAGGGGGAGACCCCTTTGTAGCTCAGTGACATTTGGTATCGGTCCCTCATCTATGCTGTGTGCTAAGAGAGCAGGGAGGATGGTGTGTGTGTGTGGGGGGCAAGGAGGTTGGGTGAGGGGTTGCTTGCTAGTTCAGCCAGCTTCATAGTGCTCCTAGTCTGCCTTCATTTTTAAAATATTTATTTATTATTAATAATAATAATAATCTTTTGTTTTTTTATTGTTGTAGTTATTATTGTTGCTGTTGCTGATGTTGTTGTTGTTGGATAGGACAGAAAGAAATGGAGAGAGGAGGGGAAGACAGAGAGGAGAGAAAGATTGACACCCGCAGACCTGCTTCACTGCTTGTGAAGTGACTCCCCTGCAGGTGGGGAGCTGGGGCTTGAACCGGGATCCTTACGCTGGTCCTTGCGCTTTGTGCCATGTGTGCTTAACCCACTGCGCTACCCCCAATCTACCTTCTAGTGCCCTTCCAGTGCCCTTCAGTATCATCCAGGTATAGGGTCTCTGTCTCATAAGCTAACAAATCCTTGCTCATTTGCTATCTCCACAACTCAGGGCAGGTCTCAAATGAATGGTCCCAGGGAGGCTATGACTACATGGAGGTATGAGGAGCTGGGGATGGGAACCCTCTCCCTCTGCCTCCCCCCCCCACTTCCCAAGGAGGCTGAGGTAATAGGTGTGGGGGATAGATATGGGGGACCCCTGTCTGGATTTGGTAGGCTGATCAGGGGCGCTAGTGGAGGCTGGTGGGGGGCGGGGGTAGGGGTGTCTCAGGTGTGGGAAGAAAAGTGGAAGAGGGCTTGGAAAGTCTCCAAGGAGGTGCTTTACACCCTAGGTGGGGCTGATGGGGAAGGATTTCCGGGATTCCTATGCTACCCTGACAGGAAGTGGTGCCTCACTACGACAGGAAGGAGATGGTTTTGATGGTGCAGAGGAAGAGGGTACAGCCTTGGGCTGGGGGAAGAGGGGCTTGCAGACTGGCTAGGAAAGCTGTTTTGTTCAACTGAGTGGAGGTGTTTCTCTCTCTGTCTCTCTCTCTCCCTCCTTCCCACAGGCAATTATTGCTTTTGAATGACAGAGTCTGAATGTAGCTAATGAGGAGTCCTGAGTGGGAGGTGGGGAGGGGTCTGGAGGCTTGTGGATGTGGGGAGGCTTTTTTCCCTCAGAATCGGCCTGCTTCTGCTTCTAATCAGTGTCCTCCAGCTCTGGGCAGACAGGCAACAAAGCATTTTGTGATCTCACATGCCACCATGCTCTTCTCCATTCCCAGACCAAACCTTCTCAGTGCCTTTGATTTCCTCTCTTTTTCCCACCCCGAAAAACACAGCGAGTCTTTTAATAGCACAGGTCGCTCTGAGGATCTCTAACCAATCGGCCGCCAAATCCTCTCCAAAGTGCAGCCCGCCTAGATGCCTTTCATCAAGTGCATTACTGCTAAGCCTGTGAAATTTGTACATTTCTTTGAGGGCATCTCTACAAATTTTACAATATTGAAATTGCCACTGAATGACCTTTCGGGAAATACTAGATAAATTGCAGGAGACACTTAGACAAACCAAATGGAGAAGTACAATTTCCAGTGACTTTCCTATCAGCTTCTCATGCAGAGGCTTGGAAACCCCTGGCTCTGGGCATACCTCCCCAGCCCTTTGCCATCTGGTATACTGGCATGGCAGTCAGGGAACCCCTTGAAGCTTCAAGAGGCAGCTGTGCTATGTGTCTGGGCACTTCGTTCTGTCTGTGCTTGTCTCTGTGCTCCATTGTTTGAAAAGAAAAAAAAAAAAGACCTAAAATGACTTCAACTCCTGGGAGTTGCTTCAATGGATAGAGCACTGGCCTTATAAGCATATGGTCTTGAGATTGATCCTTGGCATTGCATGTGCCAGACAGATACACTGGTTCTTGTTCTCTTGGCTGGTGCTGTTTAGAGAGCCACCCTGCACAGTTCTGGGCTTTGGCTGGGGACTCCCACAACCACCATCACCCATGGGGGAATGGAGCCTCAGAGTGATTCATGGGATGCTGGTCCTTCTGTGGCTTGAGTGATACCTCAAAGGACATCAGAAACATCAGTAGTGCTGCCTGGTGGTTACTTGCTCCAAGACTTTATAATGAATGTTTGTAAACAGTGAAGACTTTATACTTGCTCCAAGACTTTATAATGAATGTTTGTAAACAGTGAAGGAGGTCTTGGGGTTGGGGGGGGGTGAGGGAAAACTAGCAAGCAGGAAAGACCAACTATTCTCACACCCAGGGAGTACACTGCCCAGAGTATAGACTACAGGGAGGCTTTATGAGTTAGTGGATGGGTGCTCATGGCCAGCAAGCTTGCACCAAGGCCCAGAAGAGGGACAGAGCCATGACTCTAGGACAAGAAAGTGGGGTGTGTGTGTGTGTGCATGTGTGTGTGTGCCGGCTTGGCTCATGAATGAGCTTGGCTAGGGGACCCATCTTTGGCCCAAAGGCCATGGGGTACTTTGGACGGGATATAAGATGAGGGGCAATATAATTTCCTCCTCCTCCTTTCCCTCCTTCTCCTTCTTCTCTATCTCTCTCTTTCCCCTCATCCTTCATTTTTTCTTTCTTTTCCTTTTCTTTCTTTCACCAGGATTATTACCTGCAGGACTCCACGTTCATGATGGCCTTTTAAAATATTATTTATTTATTTATTTATTTATAGAACAGAGATAGAGAAACCAATAGGGAAGGGGGAGACAGAAAGGGCTGAGCAGTGGTGCACCTGGTTAAGTGCACATGTTACTATTCACAAGGACCCAGGCTCAAGCCCCTGGTTCCCACCTATGGGGGGAAGCTTCACAAGTGGTGAAGCAGTGTTGTAGGTGTCTTTGTCTCTCTCTCCTCTACCCCCCTTCCCTCTCAATTTTTCTCTGTCTTATCAAATTAAATAAATACAGTTATATATATGGAGAGAGAGAGAGAGAGATACCTGCAGACCTGTTCCAGTACTCGTGAAGCTTCTCCCCTTGCAGGTGGGGGTTGGGGGGTTTGAACCTGTGTCCTTGCGCATGATAATCTATGTGTTATATCAGCTGTATCACTATGCAGTCCTGACAAGCTGTGCTTTCTGGTGACTTGGGGTGGGGGTGGGGCGCCTTTGTAGCAGAAGTTACAGTGGGCTGGGTCTGGGGAGCTATTGATAGATTCTCACTCTCTAGCTCCATCTGGGCCAAGCCTGGACCTCAGGGTCTGGCTTATAAATTGGTCCCTTTCTGTTTCCATATTCCTGCCTCCCCCCTACCCCCCAGACAACCTGCATTCCCTTCATCCTGCACTTGGCTGTCCACCTCTGACCACATGATCTTTTCTTCTGGCCGTCCTGCCAGTGACAGCTGGAGGGATGGAGTGGGTCTCCTGAGAGGACCTTGCATTCCTGATGCCCTGGCTTCTGTGTTCTCATCCCATAGGCCCTGCTCACCTGGCCCCATAGTTCAAAGCCCTGTCCCAGCTGGGTTTTCATTAATGAAACAATCCTCTGTCCTCAGCCTCTACCCCTCCACCCAATGCCTAGAGCAGGAGACAGTGAGGGGTCACCACCTGGAGGCCAGTGACCATGGAGGGAGAGCCATCAGCACAAGCAGTCCCTGTCCTGGGTTTTAGGCTTAGCGTGGGGCTGGCAGGTGACTCACCTGGTAGAGCACAAACTTCACCATGCCAGGACCCAGGTTCAAGCCAGGGACCATGTGGGAATCCCTGCAGGGGGTGGGGGGAAGCTTGATAAGCAGTGCTTCTGTGTCTCTCCTCTCTCGCTCTTCCTCTCTAACTGTCTAGAGGGGGAAAAATTAGACCACCTAGAGTGGTGGAGTCTTGCAGGCATGGGACCCTAGTGATCACCCTAGTGGCAGAAAAACAAAAACAAAAAAAACACACACAGACACACACACAGACACAGACACACACACACAGACACACAGAGACACACACACACATAGACACACACACACAGACACACACACACATAGACACACACACAGACACAGACACACACACACAGAGACACACACACAGAGACACACACAGACACAAACACACACACACACACACACACACACACACACACACACACCTTACTGTGGGGTCTCTAGCTCTCAGTGCTACGCCCAAGAGTCTTCAGAGCCACTTTTGCAGCAGACTCTGAAAACAGCTGGGGGTGGAAAGACAGGTCCTCACCTCCTAAGTACCATTTGTGCTGCTATCACCTCAGTTCTTCTTCCTCCCTTACCTCCTCCTTCTCTTCTCCTCTCCCTCCTCTTCCAGATTGAGATAGAGAGGCAGAGAGAGTGAGTGTGTGTGTTCAAACCTGACTCATGTACTATCAGTAGTGGAGAAATTGTTTCATTTTCTTCTCTTCATTCATTCATTCATTCATTCATTCATTTATTTATTTTTTCCATCAGAACTTCACTGTTTCTTTATGCCTGCATGACTCCACTGCCTTTTTTCCCCTCCAGATAATGATAGGGGAGAGGTACTACAATACTGCTCTATTGCTTGTGAATCTTCCCCTCTGCGGGAACTCCTGTGTAATGGGCCTTGAACCCACATCCTATTACATGATAAGGTGTGGGCTCTAATGGATGAGCCATCCCCTGGCCCCTCACTCATTATTTTGAGTACCTACTATGAAGTACCAGGACTTGTATTAAGAAACTAGGGTACAGACACAGACAAGACCACTGTCCAGAATTTGAGGACTTGAGGTTCTAGGACTGAAGCACAATAAGGACCACTAGCTGACAATCTTCTCCTCCCTCCCAGAAAGCAGACATAGTGTAAGCAGGGAGATGTGTGGGTGAAGAGGGATGAGGGCAGAGGAGAGAGTTGAGGAAAAATGCTTCTAGATCCAGAGGTTCTAGAAGGCTCCCAGACCCCCAATTTCTGAGCAATAGAGCCCAGTGGAGGGCAAGGCCAAGGCTGTGTCTGTGATGCTTAGTCATAGACTGCTCACTCTCATCATGGCACCTCAGTCTCCCCATCTGTAAAATGAAGGGATTTTGGGAGTCAGGTAGTAGCGCAGCAGGTTAAACGCACATGACGTGAAGCGCAAGGACCAGTGTAAGGATCCCGGTTCGAGCCCCCAGCTCCCCACCCACAGGAGAGTCGCTTCACAGGCAGTGAAGCAGGTCTGCAGGTGTCTATCTTTCACTTACTCTGTCTTCCCCTCCTCTCTCCATTTCTCTGTCTTATCCAACAATGATGACATCAATAACAACAACAGTAATAACTACAACAAGTGCAACAAAAGAGAATAAATAAATAAATAAATAAATAAATAGTGAAAAAAAATGAAGGGATTTTGGAGCTCTGTTTTGGATAAATGAGGCATCCCAAGGTTGGGGGCCCTTCCAGTAGGAGATGTGGTGTCCCTCTGGTATGCCTCCTTTTCACACTGATCTGAGTTAGGTGGGGGATTGCAGCAAGGAGGTCTTCTGGTGGAGGTGTTTTCTCGAGGAAAGAACTTTCCAGGTCTCCATGTTTATATGTCTCCCTGGCATAGACTGCCTCTTCCTGGAGTATTTCTCTTGCTTGGTCCCCCTGGTGATTGGGCAGCTCAAGGGGATGCAGGAGAGGACAGCTCTGCATGGTGAATGCTCCTCCTGGGTTGCTGAACCAAGCTTCCATTTACCTGCAGGTGAGATGGGTTGTGGCTCTCCCGCCTTCCAGATGCAGTGGGGCCAAAAAATGCTTTACAAGCAGGAAAGCCCCCAAGTGACAGCCAGGGTGTGAGGATCCTTTAGAAATTCCATTCTGGCCTCTAGTCCACACCTGGCCATGGACTCCTTACAATGCTGAAAAACCCACATCATAAAGGGTTAAGGCAGGTGGGGCACGAGACTTAGATCCTCTTCAAGGGACAAAATGAATCTCAAAGGAGTGACATGACATTGCAATTAATCTGAGCCCTGCTAAAAATAGTGTCAGCTTCTGATTGCTTTGATGGAACAAGATGAGGGCTCTTCGTGAAGCGGGAGCAAACACCCTGGCTAACGGCAGAGGCCAGACCCTCTTTTCCCTTCTCTAGATGAAGATTCCTGGGGGTGGTGGTGGAATGGGGCCTTAATTCTCCTGGATGCATAGTAGTGCCTGCTTCCTATGGACGGTGATCATTTGGTTTCTTGTCTAAGCCGGGACATCCTCCTGATGACTCTGGAAGAAAGGGTGCTTGCCTTCATTCTGTAGGTGTTATATATGATGACAGGGTCCAGTAGCCCTTTGCTGACCCTTGACTGACCTCCCCTATTGTACTTGGTTGACCCCAGTTGCCTGGGGTCAGGAGGCTGCTTAGGTGGGGAAACCAGAGAGCTCCAGAGGGGAGGATGGTGGCAGTAGCAAAGTCTTGGTGGGGACTTTGCCTTTTTTTTTTCTTTTACACACACACACACACACACACACACACACACACACACACACACACACACACACACACACACACACATATTTGCCTCTAGGGTTATTGCTGGGGCTTGGTGCCAGCACCATGAATCCACTGCTCCTGGTGGCCATTTTTATTGGGTAGGACAAAGAGAAATTGAGAGAGGAGGGGAAAATTAGAGAAGGAACAAGAAAGGTAAGACACCTGCAGACCTGCTTCACTGCTTGTGAAGTGACTCTCCTACAGGTGGGGAACAGGGGCTCAAACCAGGATCCTTGTGCAGGTTCTTGCACTCTGTAGTATGTGTGTGTGCCACACATACTTCACTTAGTGTGCCAATGCCCAACTCCCTTTGCCTGTCTTTTTTTTAATTTCATTCAATAGTGGTTCACAGCAACCACCCTAGTTCTCACAAAGTCTTAAACATAGTTTATTCTCAATTTGAGATAGACAGAGGAAGAGAAACACACACACACACACACACACACACACACACACACACACACACACACAGAGAGAGAGAGAGAGACAGAGGGAGAGGGAGAGGGAGAGGGAGAGGGGGAGGGGGGAGAGAGAGAAAGAGAGAGAGAGAGAGAGAGAGAGAGAGTAGCGCCAAAGCTTCCTCCAGTGTGGTATGGGCTGGACTCAACCCTGGGTCACATATATGCCAAAGCAATGTACTATACAAGTAGTCTATTTCAGCAACCCTTACTCTCTCTCTCTCTCTTTTAAGTTTTCCAAGTTCATGTATTTCAATGATCTGTACTCTACAAATAAGTGAGACCACTTAGTAATTGCTTTCACCTTTTACTTATTTCACTAAGTATAATAATCTCCAGATCCAGCCACTTTGTCTCTAGGATACAGTGTCATCCTTTTTAATTGCTAACTAGTACTCCATTAATATATTCCCATAGCATTTTAGTCCAATCATCTTTAAGAGGCATTAAGGTTGCTTTGACTTGTTGGCTATTATGAATAATATGGCTATGAGCATGGAGGTGCATATGCTTTTTATGTTTTAAATTGCCACCAGGGTTAATTTGGGGACTTGGTGCCTGCATGATGAACCCACTGCTCCTCATGGCCATTTTTGTCTTTTTCACTCTTTTATTTGATAAGACAGAGAGAAACTGAGGGAGGGGGGAAGATAGAGAGGAAGAGAGACGCCTGCAGCACTGTTCCACTACTCGTGAAGCTTCTCCCCTGCAGGTGGGGAGTGGGATGAACCCGGGTCCTTATGCACAGTAATGTGCATGCTCTACTGGGTGTGTCACCTTTGGATATATACTTGGGAGTGGTGTTGCTGGGTCATAAGGATTTCCAGGTCTCCACCCTCCCAATCCTGGGACTGGATCCTAAGCTTCCTGAGCTTGTTCTGTGTTTTTTGCTTATTGTACAAGCACTCTGTGCCTCACTTTCCTTACTCGTCAAGCAGAGATAGCACCTGTCCACTGTGTGGGTTGAGTGTACTCCCTAGTGCACACAGAGTTATCTTGAGTTCACTTGTTCTGGGTAGTGAACGACACTAGCTTCCAGTGAAGCTGGAAGGGTTTCCTAGAAGTAGCAGCCACTGGGGAGCCACAGGGATCCCAGTGCCATGAGACAGCTCCAGCTAGAACCATTAGGTTCTGCCTGGAGGGGAGCTGCCTCAAGTCCTTAGAGAGAAAGATGCATAAAAGACTCAAGGGATGCTCCTGTGGGCAGCTATGGCTGGCAGTGCACTAGGGGAGGAGGGATTCCCCCAAACCTCATTGCACCAAGGTGCTGAATGTCATGGTTATTTTTCCAGACTGTTTTCCTTTCTTCCTGTTTCAGCTGTGATGTGTTTAAGCAGAAAGAAGATGGAGAGCCCAGAGTAGGTGATTGTTCTTTTCAGTTTGGTCCCCCTGAAGCTGCATGGAACACTCACAGAGGAGGCGGAACAGGCAGGATAGGCCTTGGGGAAAGCACTGGACTAGCCATTAGACCTACAGAATGGGGGAGTCGGACTGGAATGTTCTAGAAGGGACTCTGTGCTGGACAGAGGACATGGCCCATACCTGTCAGCTGGAAGGGAGGTGGCACCATCCCTGGGGCTGCTCTGGGGAGCCTGGTGGCATGATGGGGAGACTTAGTTGGGCCTTTCTTGACTGGAAGTTCTAGAACAGTCTTCAGAGGTGCCTACGGGCCTGCAGGGTGCCTGTTTCTCTCATCACATCTTCATTCTAGGCCTCTTCAAACTCTCTTCTTGCCATTCAGTGCCAGGCTTGGGGGTGCTCCACCAATTATGAAACTTCCTCCCTGCAGGTGGGATCTGGGGGCTTGGACTTTGGGCTCTGTGCATGTGTAATGTGTGCACTCTATGGGTATGCCAACACCTGGCTCTGGTTTGTGTCTGAAAGCAACACACACACTGTCAGGTGGTACAAACCAGTCATCCTATTCGAAGCTCTTTCCACTGGGGGTTGGTGGTTAGCTGATCTCTGCTATGGGCTGGCTATACCTCCTGCCCAGTACTGGGGAGTCCTGGGGATATGCAAGAAACCACACCAGTGTGTAGAGATGCTGGTTGGCCAGGAGCACTAGTCTCACAGTTGAGGAGGGGATGATTGGTTATGGGGAGTGGGTATATATTGGAAAATGTGACAGGGCAGCTGTGTTAGTGGTTTGGAGGTGACTGTCAGCATAGTGCTGGGAGTGGTGGTGGTAGACAGGCTTTTTGGGGAACAGATAAACCAAGAATCAGATGTATTTTCTTTCTTTTTTCCCCAAGTCTTCTTTGTTTGTGACTGACAAGATTGCAAAATTACAGGCTATATTTCTATACTGCACTGACTACCAATGTTCTTTGCCCAAAGATAATCACAAAGTCTTAGAAACAGTTTGCTTACTTCTGGTTTTTTTTGTTTTTTTTTTGCAAGTTCATGTGTATCAGTTCTCTAGATGCCACATTTGTCTTCCATCTCTTTACCTAAGTATAATCACCTCTGTTTTGTCCATTTCTATCCTCCCCTCTTGTCCCAAAGGACACAGTATTGTCAGACTAGCTTCGCAGTCGGGAGACAGATGACCAGGGACTCATGGCTGAGTTGTAAGCGGTATTTCTTTATTCACGTGGAACACAGCACAATCTAAGCTAAGTCAAGCTAAAAAACTAAACTAAAACTCACAATGTTGTCCTTATATATACTTGCCAAGTAGGGTGTAAACAGGATGTGACGTAGAGAGTGTGGAGCAAAAAGAGATTGGTGAAAATCAGGGTGTGACAAGGAGAGGAGGCGGAGCAGGTAAGAATTCTACCACTGAACCACCAATGCCCTGGAGGGAGGGTGGTGCTTAGTTAACAGTGGTTATGTAAATAGAATACAGTGTTAAGCAGGGGTGATTAAACCAAATGAAACAGAAGGGGTTTTTAGAAGCAGAATTAGAAGCATACCAACACAGTATCATATATATATATTTTATTTCTTTATTGGGGGATTAATGTTTTATAGTTGACAGTAAATGCAATAGTTTGTACATGCATAACAGTTCTCACTTTCCCCCACAACAATACAACCCCCACTAGGTCCTCTGCCATCCTATTCTAGGACCTAAACTCCATCTCCCCACCCCAGAGTCTTTTACTTTGGTGCAATACACCAACTCCAGTCCAAGTTCTGCTTAGTGTTTTCTCTTCTGGTCTTGTTTTTCAACTTCTGCTTGTGAGTGAGATCATCTCATATTCATCCTTCTGTTTCTGACTTATTTCACTTAACATGATTTCTTCAAGCTCCATCCAAGATAGGCTGAAAATAGCAAAATGACCATTGTTACTCTGAAAATGTCCAATAGTTCTAGTTTATCTCTTCATTTAGCTCCTTTATTTCTTTATTGATTTTCTGCCTGGATGATCTGTCAGGTTGAGAGAGTGGGGTATGGAAGTCCCTTACTATTACTGTGTTGTTGTTAATATATTGCTGTAGCTCTTTCAGTAGGTGTTTGATGTATTTAGATGGCCAATATCATATATATTAATTTCTTTATTGGGGATTAATGTTTTACATTCAACTGTAAATACAATAGTTTGTATATGCATAAAATTTCTCAGTTTTCCACATAATAATACAACCCGCACTAGGTCCTCTGTCTACTTTTTCCAGGACCTGTACTCTTCCCCCACCCACCCCAGAGACTTTTACTTTTATTTTAGTGCAATACACCAACTCCAGTTCAGATTCTACTTGTGTTTTCTCTTATGATCTTGTTTTTCAACTTCTGCCTGTGAGTGAGATCATAACATACTCATCCTTCTGTTTCTGACTTATTTCACTTTACATGATTTCTTCAAGTTCCATCCAATATGGGCTGAAAATGGTGAAATCACTATTTTTAATAGCTGAGTAGTATGCCACGGTATATATATCATGACCTGCTCAGCCACTCATCTGTTGTTGGACACCTGGGTTGCTTCCAGGGTTTGGCTATTACAGATTATGCTGCTATGAGTATAGGTATACACAAATCCTTTTGGATGGATGTTTTGGGTTCCTTAGGATATATCCCCAGGAGAGAAATTACAGGGTCATAGGGTCAGAGAAGTCATTCTCATCCTTGACCTGCACATTATAATCACACATATATTTTTCTTTATTTTTTACACTTCCAAGTAATGAACCCAGGGTTTAGCATCTGTGGGATTGTGTGATATTCTTAAGGCTCTTCCCATCCAACTTAAAAATATTTTACATTAGGTTGGGGAATAGCTAAGCCTGTTAGAGCACCAATTTGTTGTATGCCTGAGGCCCCAGAGGCCTCAGATTCAACCAGATGAGATCAGGTGTGTTCAGGGTAGTATGGCTGTAGACTCAGATTCAATCCCTGGTACCCCCATAAGCCAGAGCTTAGCAGCGCTCTGGTTCTTTCTTTCTTTCTCATAAATAAATAAACAAATCTTTTTTTAAATTCTATATTTTCCTTAGAAAGGAAGAGGGACAGAAGGAGATCTAGAGAGAAACTACAGCATGGCTCCACAACCCATGGAGATCCCCCTGGTGCTATCCATGTGGTATTGGGATCAAACCCAGGGTCTCAGGGATATGCTTTACCTTGCTAAGCCACTTCCTGAACCCCTCACTGAAATATATTTGAGATGTGAGTTCCAGAGTCTCATATGAGAGGTTCTGACTTGAGTGTTCTGGAGAAGGCCCAGGTTCCCTGTTGGGGTAGGGATACCTTCTCTGGTCTGCCCCCCACTTAGCTCTCTAAAGTCAGAGATTGTTTACCTTCCACACCCACCCTCCTTCCTCATTTGTGAGGTGCCTACATTGTACTCAGGAGCATCCTGGCTAGGTGAGCCTCATGCTATCTTAGCAGTAAACAGCCTGAGAGAACAACCTCACCCGGCCAGCAAGATAGCTCACAGGGGTCACCTGTTTTGTCACACACTCAGACTGGGTTCAAGCCCAGACTCCACTGCATTGGGGGAAGCTTTGGTCCCATGGTCTCTCTCCTTCTGTTTCTCTGTGCCCTTCCCTTTCTTTCAGTCTGCATAAAGTTGGCTTGGAGCAGAGAAGTCCCAGTCAGTGACCAAAAAAAAAAAAAAAAACACCCATTTTCCCTTGTGTGTATCTACATCCACACTCAGCCCAGTGGCTGGCAGGTAATAAAGTCTGGGTTGCCTTGCACAGAAGCTTTGCCAGGAAATAAACCAGGAGGTAGCAAGCAATCAGAGAACCATCATGGCCGCTCTCCTTGGTGCAGCCCTTGTGAAAGAAAGAGATTTCTTAGGTGGAATTATGCCCTTGGCCCAGAGGGGTGGCTGCCTCTCTTGATACTTTGTCAGTGTGAGTGCCGCACAATGGGGGAGCTGGGCCTGGGGCTCTTAATTGGTGTCCTGGTCACACAGTTGCTTCTTCTGGATGTGGCCTGGTCACCCCCTGCTCAGACCTGATGTCCTAGTCATTAGCTGCATGCTGGTCCTGGGATAGCAGCTCTCGCACCTGCTGGGAAAAACGGGGGTGGGGGGTGGGGGGGTGGGGGGGGTGGGGGGGGGAGGGTCACTGGGAAGTGCCCCAGGCCTGTCTGACTTGATAGGTTTTTCCTGGAGGCCAGTAGCCTCCTCTGCTCTGCAGTGTATCCTATTTGAGTCCCTACTTCACACCTGGGCAGAACCTGTGACAGTGCAGACCCCAGCCCTACAGCCTGCAGCCCAGAGGGGTGACACTATGTGGCACAAGACAAAGGCAGAGCACAGATCTCTGACTTTGAAGCTGGACTCCTTCTCACCTTTTCTTGGGGGCCCCAGGTTGAGAGAGGTATGTATGTGTTCTGAGGCACTGGAGCCATTACAATGGCACAGAGTAAATGCAGGAGGCATGCTGGTTGCTATCTGATGCTGGCCTGTCTGTTTCCTCTTTCCTCTTGTGGGAATTCAGGAGCCAGTGCCCATCTGCTCCCCATGTCTTGAGTGGGGCTCCCTCTGATGGAATGTTGAGTTCAGGTGGTCTCTTGGTGGGCCTGCTGGACCCCTCTGGGCAGGGTTGGAGAGGTGAACAGGTACGGAGGACAGGCCCTGCCCTTATGGGATTCCCACCCCAGGGGGATAAGAGAGACAGTGAGTGAAAGGGGGATGCTCTAAGGGTGACAATTAATCCTGTCATACCTGTAGAGGTGAGGCAGGCAAGGGGTTGGGGACACGTGGCATCTATTCAGGAAGATATGGGACCTGAGGTAGACCAGAGGGGCTCCTGGCCACGAAGAGTATGGCTGACTGAGGGGGGCAAGTGTGGAGGAAGCGGGGAGGCTAAGGTTAGAGTCCCTTTCTGTCCTGTCTGCTGGTGCATAGTGTCCCTGCAAGGCAGACGGGCATCTGGGGCAGAGCAGAGAGAGTGATGATTTATCTTCCACTCCCCCCACTGGAAGGCAGCCTCCCACATTCCCCAGCCTGGGGGTGGGGGGTGCTGTGTGGGGTGAGGAGCAGGAGTCCAAGAGAGGCAGAAGAGGTGACTCAGACTCAGAAATGGCGGCAGGGATGCTGAGATGGCCTGCAGCCCTGGGGCCTGGGGTGCCTGCCATGCCTGGTCCATGCAGGGGCCCAGTGAGGCAGCCAGGTTTCCCAAGCTGCATGTGGGGGGAGAAACCAGGCTTGGGAACCCTGTTTGCCTTGGCTTAGTTGATGTGGGATGAGCCCTGGCTGCCTTTCCATGGTCCCTGCTTGAGTCCTGACCATACCCTGGCCATTCACTGAGCCACTTGGAGCATTGCCCTTTCTGTCTCCATCCTCTCCTCAATCCCCCACTTGTCCTCCAGGTACTGCTCACCTACCCTTCTAGCACTGCCTGGTGGGATTCAGGCTATGCAGGCCCAGGGAAGGGTGATGGTGGTGGGGGCTATGGGATTTTGAGCCCCCCCCCACTCGCCTGGGGCCTATATCAGGAGTACGGGGCCATGTGAATGATGTGAGAATGTATGGGCATGCACCATAGCCAGCCCAGTGAGCCTTTCAGAGATGCCTAGGGAAGCGTCCTTGTAGTCATTACAGCCCCATCATAGTGGCACTGGAGGAGCACTCGGCAGCCCTCAGCTGAGTTCCTGTGAGTGACATCTGTGTGGTAAGAAGGGGAGGGGGGTGCATTTGACTCTAAGAATGTATGCTTTCTGTGTGTGTGAACCACAGAAATGTGTGTGAACATTTTCCCCCTTGTATGTGATTTCTCTGCCCTCCAGGCCCTGTGAGTAAGGTGAGGGGAGGTTCTGTGAGGTTGTACACAGAACCTCCTGACAGAGTACCTGTCAGCAAAAACATGACTTGAATGCTGGACTTTCAGTGTCAAACCTGTGTCATTTAGAAGAAGACAGACAACCTTAGTTGTCTTTGTTACCCCTCACTCTCAGGCCTTAATTTCCTTTCTTTCTTTCTTTCTTTCTTCTTTTCTTTCCTTCTTTCTTTCTTTCTTTTTTCTTTCTTTCTTTTTTTTTTTGGCCTCCAGGGTTATTGCTGGAGCTTGGTGCCTGCACTACAAATCTGCTGCTCCTGGAGGCCATTTTTTCCCATTTTTTTGTCCTTGTCTTTGCCCTTGTTGCTGTCTTTATTGCAATTGTTGTCATTGATGTTGTTGGATAGGACAAAGAGAAATGGAGTGAGGAGGGGAAGACAGAGAGGGGGAGAGAAAGATAGACACCTGTAGACTTGCTTCACTGTTTGTGAAGTGACCCCCCTGCAGGTGGGGTGCCTGGGGCTCGAACCAGGATTCTTACACCAGTCCTTGCGCTTGTGCTATATGCATTTAACCCACTGCACTACTGCCCGACCCCCTCAAGCCTTAATTTCTTTCTTTTCTTTTCTTTCTTCTAATTCTTCTCCTTCCTTTTTTGTTTCTCTTTTCTTTTCCCCCTTTTCCCCTTTTAATTAGAGCAATGCTCAGCTCCAGCTAATGGTGGTTATGGGAACAGAACCTGGGTCCCGGGAGCCTTGGACACAAAAGTCTTTTGCAGAACCATTATGATATCTCCTCCGCCCACCTCCCCTGGTTCTTTTTGAGAATACAGTTCAAGGGAGTTGTAACCATCACACTCTTGATCCCATCTTGTACCACCTGGGAGAGGAAAACACAAAAGGAAAGTCATGTTTGTAGAATCCCCACAGCTTGCATGAACTGTGGCCTATGTGTACCCAGTGCCTCAGGCCAGCAGGTTTAGCTGACTGTATTTCAGAGATCATTTGACACTAGATTTTACTGGAAGGGCTGGGGAGTGTGGCCCAGAAGACCAAAGCTGAGACCACTGGGCTCTGTGGCCCCCAGTCTGGGGCTCTCCTTCAGAGTTATTTGGGTTATAAAACTCACTGGGCCTTGGAAAACTTAAATACAATTCTGAGACCTTTTGAGGAGCATGGGGGTGAAAGAGTAGAGGGGGGCTAAGAAAGGGGCAGAGTGGGAGTGGTGGAAAGAGAGAGGCAGTTATAGAAGTGGGCTAAGGCAAGGAGCAAATGGGGGAACCAGCACCCAGGAATGCCATCTCCCCTGCCAGGGGGTATAGGGCTGTCTTTAATTTGCATAGAATTAATTAGCAAGCATGTATAATTAGGACAACCATCTCTGAACCACAGGATTAAGTGGCTGCGGAATATCAATCTGTTCTGGAGCCTTTCCATGCATTTGAAGGAAAAATTGACCTTAGGAAGCAGAGTAGATTCTCATTCAATTAGTTCCCACTCTGAGCACATGAACATTGAGATGTCAGAGAGTTCTTAATTCAGTGAATTAGGTATTACCTTTCCCCCTTTGGGGGTTACACACACACACACACACACACACACACACACACACACACACACACACACACACACACACACGTGCATGTACTCAGAGCTGTGAGTTGGGCTGGGAAGGTGCCTACACACTGTAACCTCAGTTGGGCTGATAGTTCATGCTGGCTCAGCTACCCCTGTGGGCCTATGCCTGGAATCCCAGTTATTCTTGAATGTTCCAAATAGTCTGATGCACCACAATTCTAAAGTCTCTAGGATGATCAGCTGTGGTCATTACAATTCTGAAGGTTGTCTGGCAGGCCAGGAGAGTGATTTATATAGCAGAAGGGAAGCTGGTGATAGAAGGAAATCTGGGGAGCCCACTCCATGCACTGCAGGCCTGAGGGCCAAGGGCAGGAGCAGCAGGAGAGCCTAGCTTCAGGGGCAGAGGCCAGCCAGGCAGGAAAGGCAGGAGGGTGGGCAGGAGGCTGGTGCACCGGAGAGAGGAGGAAAGGGAGTGAAGCTGGGCTTCTTAACACCAGATTTTACCACTGGCTGGTTGTGTGCTTGCTTGGGCAGGTCAGCATGCCACTTCTCAGAGGCTCAGTTTCCTCTTCTGCCACAGCAGGTGGTGGCTGCTCCCTGGCTGTCCCTGGGAGTCATATGTCTATGCAGGTCATGGCTGGGGGCAGGGAGAGGCCACCTGGGTGGGCCACTCGAAGGAATGCTCATTCCTAGTCTGTGCAGCCCTCTGGAAATTCCTGCCTTGTGGCTGTGGCAGCCCCAGTGGGGAGACAGTAAGGTACTGTCTCATGTGGATTCCGGGTTCATTGCACAGGTAGGAGTGGGTATCATGGTGTATTGAAAACTCTGTTGTGAGGCTAAAACCTAGGTTAGTTGGGGAAAGCTGGGGTATTGAGGCTAAGTCCAATTGCTTCTCTGGTCTCTGTTTATCATCAAGATGAAGAGAGATACTATGGCCCTCCATGCAAGTCAGATAGAAGGCCTAGTCTGGGATCTAGTATGCAGTCAGTACTTGGTAGATATTAGGTAACTACAAAAGTTCTGGGACTGAGTTGGCCAAGTAGCTCACTTAGATAGTGTGCTGCTTTGCCATGTGCCTGACCCAGATTAGAGCCCAGCCTCCACCACACTGAAGGAAGAAACTTCAGTGTTGTTCTCTTTCTCCTTCTCTTTTTCACTCTCTCTCTGTATCTGAGAAAGTCATCCCAGTGCAGTGAACCCTCCAAAATACTATTATGTTGTTTCAAGAATCACCTATGCATTTGAAGCGTAAGAGGTGATATGGTGCAAATGTCTCACTCGTCGCATCTGAGAATGACGTGTGTCAGGTGAAGAACAGCACAATTCTTGGTTTTGAAGGCTTTTTATTTTTTGATAGAAACAGAGAAAGGAGGAGAGAGGGAGAGGGAGAGAGATCTGTAGCCCCGCTTCACTGCTTGTGAAGCTTCTCCCCTGTACAGGCTTGAACCCTGGTCCTTGCACCTAGTAGCATATGTGCTCTATCAGGTGTGCCACCACGCAACACCAATCTTGGAAGATTTAAGTACTGTCCTGCATCCTCCTGGAATCTTTCTCTCTGCCAGTCTGGGAGTGGAAAGGGCCCTGGTCCCAGCCAGCAGGTACTCTCACTGGCTCCTGTTGCGGGTGGACTACCCTGGCTTTATAAGCGTGGCCGTGGGATATGGCTGTTAAGTAGGCAGAAAGACCTTTTATAGGCTGTGTCCTCAGAAGGTGGGATTCCTTTATAGCAGTCTTAGGCAGGCCCTATCTCTGGCATCCCACCTCAAAGACAGTTCTTTCTAGCAGATTAAACCAGGTATATAGGTTTTATAAAAAACACTCAGGAGTGGGAGTAGATAGCATAATGGTTAGGCAAAGAGACTCTCATGTCTGAGGCTCCAAAGTCCAAGGTTAAATCCCCCATACCATCATAAACCAGAGCTAAGCAGTGATCTGGTAAAAAACAAAAACAAACAACAACAACAAAAACAAAAAAACCAAAACCACTCAGATTAAAAAACACATAGGGAATTTTCTGATTGTAAATATAATGTTTTCATTGTAGGAATTTGGGTAGAAAAGAAAAACAAGAAAAAGCAGCTCTAGTTATTTGTGATGTTTAGTTTCTTTGGTTATTATTACTGTTATTATTACTATTAAATATTATTACTGTTAATATTATTGAATATTTCACAGGGCTGAAGCTTTGCAGCTTTGCACATACATGATTTCACTGCTATAGGCTGTTGATTGTTTTATTCATTAATTCACATACACAGAGAGAGAGAGAGAGAAAGAGAGAGAAAGAGAAGGCACCACAACACTGGAGGTTCCTCCAGTACCCTAGCACTTCCTATGTGGTGTTGGGGTTCAAACCTGGGTTACACATATGGTCACTTATCTACTTAGTGAGATATATCTCTGGTATTGATTTATTATCATAACCATTTTACATTTAAAACTGTAAAAATTCCAGGCTGGGGGAGTCGGGCTGTAGCGCAGCAGGTTAAGCGCAGGTGGCACAAAGCACAAGGACCGGCATAAGGATCCCGGTTCGAACCCCGGCTCC
Source organism: Erinaceus europaeus (assembly GCF_950295315.1). Taxonomy (NCBI): domain Eukaryota; kingdom Metazoa; phylum Chordata; class Mammalia; order Eulipotyphla; family Erinaceidae; genus Erinaceus; species Erinaceus europaeus. Next base: position 48,437,320 of record NC_080172.1, on the reverse strand, counting down.
CCACCTGCGGGGGGTCGCTTCACAGGCGGTGAAGCAGGTCTGTAGGTGTCTATCTTTCTCTCCCCCTCTCTGTCTTCCCCTCCTCTCTCCATTTCTCTCTGTCCTATCCAACAACAACAACAACAATAATAACTACAACAATAAAACAACAAGGGCAACAAAAGGGAATAAATAAATAAAATAAATATTAAAAAAATTTTAAAAAAAAAGAAAGAAGAAAAATTCCAGGCTGGGTGGTGGCTCACTCGATAGAGTGCACACCTTGCCATGTTTGAGGACCAAGGTTCAGACCCCTGGTGCTAGCCAAGCTTCAAGTATCACTCCTTCTTTCTGTCTCTGTCTCCCTATCTCTTATCCTCTATTAAAAGGAGAGAGAGAGAGAGAAAGGAAACTTAAAAAAAAGTCACTGGAAGCAGTGGTACATTTAAAAAATAATAACAATAAATAAAAACAATTGGAAACATGCTACATATGCACCTTTAGGATTTTTTTTTTCCATTCGACAGTATATCATGAACCTTTCCTCATGCCTTCAAATAGTCTCCAGAAATGACTTTTAGTAGCTACACAGTGTTCCATCACTGCCTGTTCTGGAAGCTACTTAACAGCTCTAATATTTTTGGCATTTTGGAATGACTGGCTTTTGCAATGACTTTCCCCTGTAAGTAGCTAATTCCTGAACATTCCTGGGTGCTAGGGCTCATGAAAAGAGCCGAGCTGTTGGGGAGACAGAGAGTCAACCACTTAACTCCAAGACACCCTCCCAGCCCTGAGTCCCTTCTAGTTCCTGATGGGAGTGGATGGAGACAGGGCAGAGGGGGTCAGATGTCCCTGCCCTGTGGTGGGTGGCATCTAACTAGCCAGCCCTGCGTGGCTACTGTCACCTAAAGAACCCTATCAATTTCAAGCTCCACTGGTATTCCAGCAGAAGGAAAAGACCATAATTCAGCATTCTAACAAATAATAAACGTGCCTTGTACAGCTAGACTCTGTCGCCGGCTTCTTTTCCTGCTATTAAATGACCTTGGTGGTCTGTTTCTCACTGACATGTGATGGAGAATGTGGGGACATCTGGGGCTAAACGAGCCCCCTGAATGTCAGTGCAGGCCTCCTGCTGGAGGGGGAGGTCACACCGGCCCAGACCTTATAGCAAGTGGGAGTCTCTGCTTATGTAAAGTCTCTGCTTATGCTTTTGAGACCCAGAACAAAAGGAAGTGGCTCAAAGGAGAGGTGATAGCTGGCCCTGTTTCCACCTTCCTCTCCAAGTGATGGAAGGAGGCCTGGGTTCTGATGTTCAGAGTCTTTCTGCCAAAAAGAAAGAGACAAATTAGAGGTTAAAATATGCATCTAATCCCTGGTCCTCCTATGGGATTGGGGTGGGTGTGGGAGGCCTATGATGCTCCCTAGCCGCCTCAATCCCTTGGGAGACACAGTTATTCCAGGCTCTCAGAAGAGGGGGGTGTTTCTTAGCTTGTGGTGATTGGGAGACCCCCAAATTAAGGAACTGTATGTAAGCTGGGGGCTTTCATACCCCTTAGCTTCTAGGACCTTTTGGATGTGGAGTAGATGCTCATGGAGCTTGGTAATGTGTGCACTCTACTGAGTGCACCACCACTCCCCCCCCCCCATCATGTGGCTTACTTCAGTGGACACCTCTTAGGGTCCTATTTGTTTGTCCCCTCTTTGGAGAGTGGGTCTGAGGATTATGGGCATTGCTCTGGGCTGGTCACCAGAGATCTGGCTTTTGACCTCTGGGACAAGGTACTCAGCCCTCTGAGCCCCTGCCTGTCAGAGCTATAATGCTAGGTGGTGTACTTGACTGAGCATACAAACTACCATATGCAAGGACCCAGGTTTAAGTCCATGGTGCCCAGCTGCAAAGGGAAAAGTTGACAAATAGAAAAGCTGTGTGGCAGGTGCCTCTATGTCTCTCTCCCTCTCTGTCTCTGCCCCCATCTTTCTCTGTCTATCAAATAAGAAAGGACAAAGATTTTAAAAAACGCCCATAGGGAGCCATGGATCCATCATGCAGGCACTGAGTGACAAAAAAAAGTTTGGTTAGAGACCTAGGTCTGGTGTGAGAACACACCAGGATCTCTACAGGAACTCAGCTTTTCCCAGTCTTAGGTTCAAGGAGTGCCTACTGTCCTCATCTGTTCCTTTGCCCAGGACTGTGTTCCTAGCCTCCCTTGGGCCCTGGGAGGCCTGCTGTACCTCTTGGCTTCTAAGTGCTCAGGAGAACATGGCATCTCCAGCCTAGGTGCCTGTATTTGTGGCTGATGTGAAGTGCCTGGTTATAGGGGCCCAGCTATTTATACCAGTGAAGGCTCAGGCTAGGTACTGCCCGTCTGCTACCCCTTTGCTCTTCATAGCCATTTTAAGAGGCAGCTGCTTGCATTGCCTCCAGCTGATATGCAAGCCAGCACATCAGAGAGCAGCCTAAGTTTACACAGTTCCTCAGTGGTTGTGCCCACCACAACGTGTCTTTAAGCTGCCTGTGGAGGCTGGTAGCCTAGGGTCCTCCCCATCCTTGGCCTCTCCCATCTCCTTCCTGGGATCCCTCTTCTGTTCCTAGGCTCCTTTTTCCTGAAGTTCCTCTTTGCCTCTCCCTGCCCATGGCCTAGAAAAACCACATTGTTAGAGGAGGCCTTGATCAGAAAACCTTCTACTTGCCTGGTTGTTTTGATTAGAGCACAGCTCAACTCTGGTTTAAGCTGGTACCAGGGATTGAACCTGGGACCGTGGAGCCTCAGGAATGAAAGTTTGGTGCCATAAGCCACAGTTCTATCTCCCTGACCTTATCTCGGGTTTATTCAGAAAAAAAAAGCCCATCCTTTTAATAGATTCTGTGCTGGTGACTCAGGAGCACAGGGGCCAGAATTTTAAACAAGCCATCAGCAAGCTGATTCTCACCTTGTGTCAGGAGCAGGCAACTTCATGTCAGAGCTGGACTCCTGCAAGGAATGCAAATATGACTTAACCCTGGAAAGCAGAGCTCAGGGGCGGCTGCTGAACTGAGCTGGGCCAGACGCTAGCGTAAGATGCGAGTGTGTGTGTGTGTGTGTGTGTCTGTGTGTGTTTTCACCTTTTCTCAGTAGGGAATTGTGACAGACCCTGCCCCAACATTGCCCTGTTCCAGGGTCTCAGCATCGAAGGAGCTGCTCTGGGATGGGCCCCCTAATTCTCTTTCTCCCCTTCTCTCACAGGACTCCATGTTTTCGTTGGCCTTGAAATGCCTTATCAGCCTGTCTACCATCATCCTCCTGGGTTTGATCATCGCCTACCACACTCGGGAAGTCCAGGTAGGTTTCTTGCCCCCTTCATGGAGTGGCTGCCTCCTTAGCTCAACCCCACCCCCCAAGCAACAACTGTGGTGATTTTACAAGGTGGCCCAAAGGGTGTGGCTCTTTTCCTCCAGTTTAAATCCCGGGTGTGTGAGGAAAGTTTTGCCCTATGGCTTTGGGACAATGGTGACACTGTTCTCATTCAAGGATCCCAGAGGCCTACATGGTTTTTTGGGGGAGTGTCCTGCTCAGGATCCCCGTTTAGTCCTATGTCCTCTCTGAGCCCCTTGGCAGTTGTCTTGCCTTTCCTGTCTCTTGCTGTCTCCTTTTTGAGCCTCAGCTACTGAGTCTCCCTGTTGTAGGGAGGTGGCAGAGGACAGAGCTGCTAAGTCCTCCCAGCTCCCCAATAGCAACAAGAGTCTATATTCTTGAGTTGTTTGCCCTCTGCTCACTAGACCCTGCCAGGCTGGTCAAAACTACTTTCTAGATAGAACAGAAGTCTGCTGTGTGTAATGGGGTCTGCCCCTTTGCTGTCCAGGGGTAATTTGGCACCCAGAGAAACATTGGGGTACCTTCCAGTTTGTCCTGCCTGGTGGGAGAAGCAGGAGGTACCTCCTAGAACCATGCGTGGATTCAAGACCAGGGTGGCCAGGGGTTGTCCCCACTGCCCAGCTCTCCAGGCTGAGCTGCTCAGCTAGGGACACAGGGAGTTCAGAAACCTCCAGATGTTTTTCCTCAACTGTTTTTGAGCTTGAAGCTGGCCCTGGGTCTCTGGCTGGAGGACTGTGGACAGCTCCACATCTGGGTAGCAGGCAGGAGGTGGACAAGGACCAAAAGGCAAAGTGGGGACAGCTGGCGTGATGTCCCAGCCATGAGTCTGTCTCATGGTGTGTCTATGGCCAGTGCTCTGACCTTTCTGGGCTGGGACATGTCACTCCTCCTCCTGGAGTGTGGGGGTTTTATTACACTTTTTTTAAAAGAAGATTTATTTATTTGTTAACAAATTATCACTCTGGCATATGCAGTGTCAAGGTTTGAACCTGGGACTGCACACATGCCAATCCTGTTCCCTGCCACTGTGCCACTTCCAGGGGCCACTGCCTCCACTGTTGTGACCTGCAGTGTGGGAACATACTCTGAGAATGCACAGCATGAGGCTGCAAATGTGTGGGGTGTGGGGCTCTCTTCCACTGGGAATGAGAACTTGGGCTCTCATCAGTGTCAGTCTGGGAGGGGGGACACTGTAGCCTCTGGGGGGTAACAGGTGTTTATGCAAAGATGCCACCAGTGGACAAAACTGGAGTGAGGGGTATTCTAACAGAGACCAGTTCTGAGAAGGAACCAGTTATGCAGGTGTGTGTGTTGGGGGTGGGGGCAAGGGCCAGCCAGGGCAGGAGTCTAAGGCCAGGTATTTAATTCTTTCTTTTTGTAATATTCAGGGCTTCCCCTCTCTGAGATGACTTTTTCAGATAAAGACAGACAGAAGGAAAGAGACCACAGCACCAATGCTTCCTCTGATACAGGGAGGACTGGGCTTGAACTTGAGTCATATACATGACAAAGCAGCATTTTGTAGCTGTACCCACCCTAACCAGTGCAGAAGGTACCCATCAGTGGGATACAAGAAAAAAGCATGATAAAATGCCCATACTGTAGAAGGAGAAGTGACATGTCCCAGCCCTATTCAACAAAGTTATCTTGCTGCTTTAAAGGTCAGGCTTAATCTATTCCAAACCAGCCTTGGGGCCAGGCCTCTGAGTCCCCATGCCCTTATCTGTAGGGAGTCTTTGTAGCTGTGCTCATTCTAACTCGTGTAGAAGGTATCCATCAATAGGACACAAGAGAAACAATTAGGGAGCTAAGTGGTAGTACACTCAGTTGGGGCAACATGTCACCATGCACAAGGATCTGGGCTCAAGCCCTCGCTCTCCATCTGCAGGGGGTGGGGGGTGGGGTTCATGGGCAGTGAAACAGGTCTGCTGTTGTCTATCTCCCTCTCTCCCTATATGTCTCCCTCTCTCCTCTCAATTTCAAAAAAATGGCTGCCAAGAGCAGTGGATTCATGGTGCTGGCACTGAGCCCCAGCAATAACCTTGGTGGAAATAAGAGAAACAAACAACAATAACAACAACAACAAAACAATTAGAAAGCAGGATTAAAAACTCAGCTCTGACCAGGCTTTGAGAGAGGGGGAGAAGAGGAGCTCATCCCTATCCCATGCAAGGTACCTTCATTATTATTTGTAATTAATTTTAGATAGAGGCAGAGAAAGTAAAAGAAACCATAGCGCTGAAGCTTCTTTCAGTGAGGTAGGGGCCAGGCTAAAACCTGGTTAGCTCACATGGCAAAACGACACACAACTCAGGTGAGCTAGTCCTCTGGTTCTGTACACTGGCTTCTACCCACTGTAGGCACAGGGTCGAGAGAGCTAGGTATGCTTCCCTCTCTTTTCACCAGGGTCCTTGTTCCCAGCCAGATGTGACTTGAGCTCTGACCAGGTGTTGGAACAGGTAGCTGACAGTCTTGTACCTGGCAGGCACCCTCTGTCCTGTCCCCATCCCACAGCCACCTCTGCTGTGGGCCAGTTACAGGCCACAGAGAGGCAACTTCAGCCTCTGGCCTGGCAAGTATGGGGAAAAAAAGTGTAAGCAGTGATACTGACATGACCTCAGGCCAGTGTTGGCCCATGGTCCCTTGGCTGAGGGGTGTCCTATCTCTTTCCTGCTGAGCTCTGCCGAGGGCAGCCAGCAGAACAGAGAACAGCATGGACTCTATGGAGACTCTGGTTGTCTTTTCCTGTGACCTCTGTATTGGTGTGTCCAGCTGGGCCTTGTTCCAGCCAGCCGGTGCACCAGATGGTGATGGTCACACTGTTGCTTCCTGCCAGGTGGTGGGCCCTCCTGGCTCCGGCTGGCCACCTCATCTCAGGACAGCGCTGACCTTCCTCTGCACTCTGGGGCCCACTCGGGATTGGGTTCTGTGGCCTTGGGCTTCCATTTCCTTGTCTGTTCATTGGGAACCTGAAGACCCTCTCCCCCTAATTCTGCAGCTTTGGGAATTATTCTGGTCATACAACTGACTAGGGGACCTGCTTCCTGAGGATGAGGGGCAGGAGAGATGCTGCCCCAAGCTTACACAGAGGGAACATATGAGAAGTGGCTTTGGGGGCTGGGTGGTGGTACACTTGAGGACACATGTTACAGTGTACAAGGACCCCGGTTCAAGTCCCCAGTCCCCACCTGTACGGGGGAAGCTTCATAAATGGTGAAGCAGTGCTGCAGGTCTCTCTCCCTTTCTTCTCCCACCTTCCTTTCAATTTCTTTGTCTTTATCAAATATATATATGAGAAGCAGATTTGGGAGGCTGTCAGGGAGCGCCAGCTCTTCTGGGGTGATAGCAGGGGCTGGTGTTAAAGGATGTGGTTCTCCCAACCTGCCCCCACTTGTCTAATCCATATCAGCTGCTGGTTACTTAGTGACATTATAAAAAATATTTATTTTATTTATTTTTTGAGTGAGAGAGAATCAGAATATCACTCTGGCATATGCAGTGCTGGGGACTGAACTCAGGACCTCATGCTTATAAGTCCAGCATTTTAGCCACTGTGCCACCTCCCAGGCCACAATTTCACAGGGAGTCATCCTCATCTCCCACCAGCTCTACCCCAGATGCTTTCATCCAAGGCCTCATCCCTGAGCCAGCACTCCATACAAAAGCTGTCATCTCCCCTGCTCACTGGTGGGGGACTGCTTGCTTTTTGTGATTGTCACCAGTGTCACTGCTCTAGGCTGACTTTTTCAGACAGAAAGAAATAGAAGAGGAGAGGAAGAGACCCCACAGCACTGAAGCTTCCCCCGGCTCTGCAGCACTCCCTGGTGGTGTGCTGGGGGCTCAGACCGCTGTCTCCTGCATGGCAAAATAGGCATTCCCCTAGGTGAGCTAGTTCCCTTGACCATAGCAGAATCTGAAAACAGTTTAGCTTTGGGAGAGGCTGTTCTTAGCCCTGGATTCACCACAACCCAGCATAATAGCAACTGTATTTTGGAAGGTGTGTGAACTGCCCTTCCCATGTCCATAGGGTTGGGGGCAGAGTCTTGTTATCACTAGGGCAGAGGCCCTGTGTTTGCAAAGAAAGCAAAAACATTCTGTAAAACTGGCCTGGAGCCAATGAGAGGACAGAAGGACTGCATTTGTCCTTCAGGGTCATAGGGGCTGCTGACCTAGCAGGCATTTCATAAGGGGGGGGGTCTCTGTCTGCTTGACTGGTGGATCTGAATTGCTTTCAATCCAAATTAGGCTCAGAAGAGCACTGGTAGCAAGGCACCCTCCCCTTCCTTTAAATTTTTAATAATTTATTTTGGACAGAGACAGAAAAATCAGAGATAGAGGGAAGGGGGAAATAGGGAGAGAGAGAGAGAGAGTGAGAGAGAGATGCACCTGCAACACTGCTTCACCGCTCATGAAACTTCCCCCCTTGCAGGTGGAGGCCAGGGGGCTTATGCACTGTAATATGTATGCTTAACCATGTGCAACACTACCCAGTTCCCTCCCCCCCTTTTTTTTTCTGGCACCAGAATTATGGCTGGATCTCAGTGCCTTCATAGTTCCAATACTCACAGTGGGCATTTTTCTTTTTCTGTTTTGATAGAGGGCAAGAGACAGGAGAGAGGACCACTTGTGAATCTTCCCCCCTTGCAGATAGGGACTAGGGGCTTGAACTCACTTGGGGCAGGGCTGGAGAGGAAGAATGAACCAGGAGTAAGCAGCCAGCCTCCAGCCTACCATGTGGACACCAGGGCTCCCTGTCAGACAATCCTGGGCCAAGCGGCTGGCGCCTTCACAGTCACGTCACTGGTGGTGTCACCTCTCCAAGTCTCAAGCTTGGTATTTTTTGGAGCATTCTCACATCTCTTCTTAGACCTCTTGCTGCCTAGCTTCACCTCCATGACTTTGAGGTTGTGGCCTAGAAAGTTCCTCTGGAAGCCTCTCTGCCAATGCCCTTCCTGAACAAGGTGCCCCTTCATGTCTCTTACAGCCTTGGGAACATCTGCCTGCTCTGCACCCCCCCCCCCAACCTCCAGGCTATGGTCCCTGGTGGTGGGGACTTAGTATCCAGAGTAAGTGTTTAGAATGAGGTCAGGCCTGGGAGCAGCGTGGGGTGGATTTACCCCCCCTCACCCATAGATAAGATGGCATCTCTGGGGGTGAGAGGGTGCTGAGAGGCTGGTGCACCACCTCCAATGGCCTCCTGGCTCCAGACCTCTCTCCCTGGCCATACTTGGCTGCTCATGAATTGCCATGGTTATGCCAGCCCTGGCCACTCCTGTATGACATTTTGATTCTATTTGCTAAATATTTGAATGCCTGGCTTTAACCCTTTCTACCTCCAGGCTGTCCCTGCTGTCCCTTCACCCTGGTTGTGCCCCTTCTGAGCCTACTATGACCCTCTGTCATTTGGAAATGTCCTTGAGCCTGGATTCTCTGCAGGGTGTATCCTGTGCCTTTTCACAGGTATTGGGCCTGCCATGGGAAGGATGGTCCCCACCACAGTGAGAGTCCAGGTTGCTGAGGTGTCCTTACCCTTGAGCCAGTGCAGGGGCCCAAGCGGGGGGAGCATGTGAGCTCTGAAGGGCTGAGTGCTCCCAGTCTTGTTGCCTTGGAAACCATACACTGGTAGGCAGGGAGGCTGGTGCATACTTTCATACTTTCCCAGGAGCTCCAGCTTGCCTTGGGGCTACAAGAGATCCTGAGAATGGAGGGCTTCTGGGAGAATCAGTCAGGAACTTGGCCCAATGGGGGTTTCTACTCAGCAGGCCTCTCGTGCTGCTTGTAGCTTAGGCATGGCTCAAGGACTCCTCACTCAACCTCAGTTTTATCATCTGATAAATGGGCAGACTGAACCAGTGATGTCTGGGGTCTCCAGTGTGGCCAGAATTCCATGTGGGAAGACTGTGCAGGGATAAGGATTAGTAGAGGGGAGGGAGTCAGCTGTGAGTGATTTGGGTATCTGTGATCTACCAAGTGTGAGTTTAGGAGGGCCTTGCAAGGGACTAAGCATTTCTCTCTCTCTCTCTCTCTCTCTCTCCCTCCCCCCTCCCTCTTTCTTTCTTTTAGATAGAGACAGAAAAGGCAGAGAGGCAGAGAGTGAAAGAATACCACAGCACTGAAGCTGAGCTTGAACCTGGGTTGCTTCCATGTCAAAGCATACTGCCCAAGTGAGTTATTTTGATGGCCCTCTTTTTTTTTTTTTTGCCTCCAGGGTTATTGCTGGGGCTGAAGCTGGGGCTGGGGCTTGGTGCTGGCACTATGAATCCACTGCTCCTGGAAGACATTTTTCCATTTTATTGGACAGAACAGAGATAAATTGAAATGAAAAGGGAGACAGAGAGGGAGAGAGAAAGATAGACATCTGAAGATCTACTTAACCACTTGTGAAGTGTCCCCCTGCAGGTGGGGAGCCAGGGGCTCAAAGCTGGATTCTGTGCGGGTCCTTGCTCTTAGTACTACGTTGGCTTAACCAGGTGTGCCACTGCCTGACCCCCCTTTTTTAAATTAAAGATTTATTTTATTTTATGCATATAAGAGAGGAAATTCCATGCAAGATAAAGGGAGGGAGAGCAAGAGAGAAGTCAAAGCACCCCTCTAGCACACGTGGCATTGGAAATGCCATCAGGAGCCTCAGGCCTGCTAGTCTGGTGCTCTACCATCTAAGTCATCTCCCTAGCTGCATCTCAAAGCCATGCTGTCCCTTTTCATGGTCCTGCCTTTCTGCCCAGGAATGGAGCTGGCTGTCCCTCCATACAACCTTGAGCTTGAAATAGTAAATAGTCATGAAGATCGTTCTTGGTCTCAGCATCTTAAAGTGTAAAGGTGACTCCTCTCTTTTTTAACTTTTTATTTTATTTTTCTTATATTTGATAGGACAGAGAGAATTTGAGATGAGGGATAGATAGAGGGGACGAGAGAAAGAGAGACACAGCACTGCTTCACTGTTTGTGAAGCTACTCCCCTGCAGGCGGAGACTAGGGGCTTGAACCCTGTTCCTCATGCATCATAATGTGTACTAAACCAATCACTGCCCAGCTTCTTCTTGCATCTCTTATAGGAACTGGTCAGATAGTTTCAAGCTATGAGGATCATGAAAATGAGCAACCTAGTTCCTTTCCTTTGTGCTCATTCCTGACCCCCTTTCCTGGAGATAAACTCCTTCCTTTCAGGGTCGCTGGGGAACAAGTCTTCATCGCAAGAGAATGTTCTATTTTCAGAGATTGTCAGTGGATACTGTCCCTGACTAGCAGAGAGCTCATTCATTCTAGCTTGCATCCTTGGAATGACAGTTTTGAACAAAGGTCTTTCTGCCAAGAACATTTCTGCCCCATCTGGGCAGGGCATCAGATGCAGCCTATTCTTTGAAAGACCCCAGCCTGGCAGTGGGTGTGTGTATGTTCTGGGAAAGCTTCATGGGTTCTGGCCACATTCCTGGGTCACTTACAGCTCAGCAGGGTCTTGTAGCCTCTTGGTCATCCTGTGACCATCTTGATGTGCCAATAGCAAGTGTTGGATGGGGCACAAGCCCTGGGAATCGAACTGAAGCTAACTGCCTGAGGGTTTAGAAAAGTTCAAGACTCTGTGGACTGCTGGGTATGTGGAGGCTTCCTTGACTTCTGCTGCTGAAAATTTATCTTTTTATTTTTATTTTTTTCATTGCCACCACATTTACTGCTAGGCCTTTTACAAGCATGACAAATCCACAGCTCTCAGTGACCCTTCTTTTTTTGACAAGTATTTTATTTTGTTGATTAATTTTTTTTTGCATAGAGACAGAGAGAAACAGAGAAAAGGGGGAGATAGATAGATAGATAGATAGATAGATAGATAGATAGAGAGACTGAAAAAGAGAAACACCTGCAGACCTGTTTTACTACTTGTGAAGTTTCTTCCCTGCAGGTGGGGACCATTGACTTGAACTTTTGTAACATGTGCATCCTATGGGGTGCACCACGTCCTGGCCCCTGCTGCCAAGAAATTCTGTCTGTTCTAGTCTCCCAGATCAACGGGAATCTGGTAAAATTACATTGTCCAGGGGGCTGGGTGGTAGCAAAGAGGGTTAAGTGCATATGGTGCAAAGCACAAGGACCAGCATAAGGATCCTGGTTTGAGCCCCCAACTCCCCACCTGCAGGAGGTTTGCTTCACAAGCAGTGAAGCAACTCTGCAGGTATTTATCTTTTTCTCCCCTTCTGTTTTCCCTTCCTCTCTTGATTTCTTTTTATCCTATCCAACAACAACAGTAATAACAACAATGACAGACAAAAAGGCAACAAAAGGGGAAAATAGCCTCCAGGAGAAGTAGATTCAAAGTGCAGACACCAAGGCCCAGCAGTAACCTTGGAGGCAAAAAAAAAAAAAAAAAAAAAAACAGACATTGTCCCATTTTTTAAGAGAAAATATGGCAAAATCAATGATGTTCAAAGGTTCCAAAATCTATTCATCAGACAAGATAGGGCCTGCATTTGGTTTAGTGTGTATGTGTGTGTGTGTGTGTGTGTGTGTGTAAATGTGGGCCCACACATGCATGCTTTCACTGCTCCAGGCTGCTTTTCCTCAGCCTGAGAAACAGAGAGAGATACAGAGTAAGGAAGATATATCACAGCACCCAAGCCTCTGCTGGTACCATACCTGGTATCATACCTGGTGAGCTATTTCCCGGGCCCTTGGCTTGTCTTTGAATGAAGAATTTGTTGTGACTTGAAGGAGTGGAGTTCCCTCTCCTATGGATGGTTTGCCAGCAGTACAAACTGTGGGTGGTAAAAGGACACTGTGTTGTGCCCATCAGACCTTGAGCTATGGGGACTTTACCATTTTCAGCAATCTGGAACTCATGGCCAGAGAGACACAGGGCTGGTTCCTGCCATTCTCATCCCTCTAAGGTTTTCAGTGCACTGTGTATGCTGTATAAACAGCATATGTCTCCAGGCTTGAACTTGTGTCTTTGCCTGAGGGACCTTTGGTCACTGGTGTGAGTCCCTGAGGCCTCTGATCTTTTCTCTCCATCTTCTCATCCCCCCATGAGCACCTCACTTCGCCCTGATTTACGGTAATTGATTTATGAGTAATTGAGACTCTGTGAGTGGAAGGCTAGTCTCAGAGGCTAGTCTGTTGTCAGATGGCATCAAAGGCCAAGGTGGGGGGTATCCAGGCTCACTGTTGAGGCTCCCTGCTTGCAGGAGAGCCCTATCCTATGCCCAATATGACAAAGCTCAGGGCTCAATAACAATCTGGAAGCTGACTCTAGGAGGGGCCCCACCTTTGGCTGTGTCTTCCAGGGGATCTATAGTACACTGCTTAGAATGCCCTTCCTTATCCAAGAGTCACCACTTTCCTCCTCTTGGGCTCCAGGCCTGCTCCTGGGTTGAGATCCTACATTCTCCATTGGAGAGAAGCTCACCCCCATGATGCCCCACCATCCTCTGATCCCCCCAGACCCAATTACTCTTCCCTGGGCCCTGGCCACCTATACCTGCCTCATTTCTGCATCCTCCCAGGTCTCTTCCCAGGCTGCAACTAGCTGTCCGTCTTTGATTCTGAGCTGTCATTGGCCTAGGTGGGCCTGGCCTCAGCAGCTTCCTCACTGCCCAACCACTTCTGAGACCGTTCTTGCTATATTCTCTTCTCTTTTCCAGATAGAGGGAGAGAGACAGAGGGGAAAAGAGAGACAGAAAGAAGAGAGACAGCACAATACTGTTTTACCAGTCATGAAACTCCTCTTCTCATGGTCCTCTCATGTGGTGGCCTGAGGCTCAAACCCAAGTCCTCACTTGTGGTAGGTAATATGTGCGTTCTAGTGAGCCATCTCCTAGCACCCCAAAACTTTTGTCTTCTTCACAGAGCTGCCAAACCCCAGGCCATCTGCCCGCTGCTCCCCACCTTCCACCCTTAAAAGACTGGCTTTTGTGGGGGGAAGAGCTGCACCCCTCATTTGCCTCTGCCCCCTTTCCCTAGGGCTGCTATAGTCTGTCAGGTGTCAGCTGCATGTACTGAAGACCTATCCAGCCTTCTTTCCCCCCATGTTGTTAGCCCAAGGACGATTGCTCCATCCACACATATCTGAGAGTCATGTGGAGCCGGAAGTGGACCAGGCCATGCTTTTTCTCACTAGCTTCAAGGCAGGTGGGGGACAAGGGGTTCAAATTTGCTGGGGGTGCTCATTATATGACCTCCACATGGCTGAGGTTCTCTTTTCCTTCCCTGTTCAGTGTCCCTGTCACCTTGCTACCCAGGGTCTGTGAAATGAAAGGGCAGATAAGGTGTGGCTACCTGGCAGGACTGGCTTGCCTTGGTGTCACCCCAATAGGCTGGTTTGACCTCAAGGGCTCCCTGGGATACCAGGAAGCAGTCCTCTGAGTGCCCTGCAGGAGGCAGCACCCTGACTCCAACCCTCTGTAGCAGTGCCTGTGAGCCCTGCCCTCAGCTACCCCATGGGGTAACCATTGAGGAAACTAGGAGCTCTCCAAGCTCCCTCCCAGCTCTATCTGGCACTCTTGATAAAATGTTCCAGAAACCTTACTCTCTTGTGAGCAAAGAGAATTCCCTAGTACCTTGTGTGTGGGGGAGTGGAGGGGGCCATGGGCATGGCTGCATTTGCCTTCCTGCTGCTGTTTGAAATAGCAGCCATGCTTCCCACCCCAAGACCTGGACAAAGAGTGATTAGCTCAATGGACATGGAGCTATAGAAGGTGCTCTGTGCCAGACACCAGGGGAGCAGCCAGGTCCCTGCCCTGACCTCATGGGCAGATAAGCTTCAGGGTCCCAGCATTGGTTGCCAAGTGCTAAACTGCAGACAGACAGACTGAGGGTGTGACCCACATATCCAGGCCCTCTGGGTAGGAGCAGGCACTACACTTGGGACAGGCCCTGAGTGCCAGTCAGGCCACGCTGGCAAATGCAGCTAGGTGCAGAGCTTCAGGGAAGGAGCCACCTGAGTCATTGTGCAGAGCTGGGGCAGTAATAACCCTGGTGGTAATGAGATAAAAGGGGGGAAGGTGTCAGGCAGAGGGAGACAACTACTGGATGATCTTATATATGTAGAATCTTAAAAAATCCAAAAACTAGGGAGTCAGGCTATAGCACAGTGGGTTAAGTGCACGTGGCACAAAGCGCAAGGACCAGCATAAGGATCCTGGTTAGAGCCCCCGGTTCCCCCACCTACAGGGGAGTTGCTTCACAGGTGGTGAAGCAGGTCTGCAGGTGTCTTTTTCTGCCCCTCTCTGTCTTCCCTTCCTCTCTCCATTTCTCTCTGTCCTATCAAACAATGACAACATCAGTAACAACAATGATAACTACAACAATAAAACAACAAGGGCAACAAAAAAGAATAAATAAATAAAAGGAACCTCTTTTTAAAAAATATCCCAAAACTAAACCAGGTGAAAGATAAGATACTGGACATATATGTGATTATAAGAGCTGGAGGCTATGGGGAGCAGCTGGACCTCGTCCTAGCTAGTGGGCATGTCCATTTGGTGCAGCCACTGTGGAGAGAAATATGGTGGATCCACAGAAAATTAAAAATAGAACCCGCCAATGATGCAGCAGCCCCACTTCTGGGAAACTATCCAAAGGAAACGAAAACACTAACTTGAAAAGAAAGCTGCACTCTGATGCTCATAAAAGCATTGTTTACAACAGCTGAGACACAAAACCAACCTTCCCTCCCTCCCTCATGTCCACCAGTGGATGAACAGACAAAGACATGAGGGATACTATATATATCGTGGAGTATTAGTCAGTCATGAAAAAAATGAGGAACTCCTACTATTTGCAACAACAGGGATAGATCTGAAAGGCATTGTGCTAAATAAAATAAGCTATACAGAGGGGGCTGGGTGGTGGCATATCTGGTAAAGTATGTACATTACCATGCACAGAGACCTGGGTTCAAATCCTTGTTCCCCACCTGTAGGAGGAAGCTTCATTGAACGCTGGAGCAGTAATGCAGACATTTCTCATTTTCTTTCCATTTCTGTCTACCCCTTTCCCTTTCAATCTCTGTCTCCATCAAAAGGAAAGAAAGAAAGAAAGAAAGAAAGAAAGAAAGAAAGAAAGGAAGGAAGAAAGAAGGAAAGGTTGCTAGGAGCCATGGATTCAGTGTATAGGCACAGGGTCCCAGTAATAACCTTGGTGGCAATAAGATAAAAGGGGGGAAGGTGTCAGGCAGAGGGAGACAACTACTGGATGATCTTATATATGTGGAATCTTTAAAAAAAAAAATCCAAACACTAAACCAGGTGAAAGATATTAGACATATATGTGATTAGAAGAAGAGCTGGGAGGTGGAAGGAGGGTGGGGTGCTTGGAGAAAGAGGATCATATGGCACAAACTTCCAGTTAAAAGACAAATGAGTGAGGTCAGGGAAATAGGACAGCAATCTCGCATAGGACGTGCATGTGAGAGGTCCCAGTTTGACTCCCAGCAACCACCAGTAGCCAGAGCTGCTCATGCAAAACTAAATGGATGTATAAGTATGTTCTAGGATTGTACTTTACCATGTAGAGAGTGACAGTAATAGAGACCAAAGGATAAGGCAGGAGCAGGGGAGGCCTTGACACTTGCTCTGTGTATTAATTAATGAATTAATTAATTTAGGGGATGAATCTTATACTTAAGAGTCTAGTGCTTGATCCACTGTGCTGCCCCCCACCCCCCCCCCGGGGCCACTTGCTCTGTGCTTAAAGAACAGATTGAACCTATCTCCATCCTTGGGGGACCTCTAAGACTCGAAGTTACTGCCACCTGTTATGCTTTCATTCAAGAGTGACATGAATTGGGGGGATGGGGGTGGCACACCTGGCTGAGCATATACTCTATAATGCACAAGGACTGGGCTTCAAGCCCCTGGCCCCTACCTGCAGGGGGAAAGATTTGCATGTGGTGAAGCAGGGCTGCAGGTGTCTCTCTGTCTCTCTCCCTACTAACCCCTTCCCTCTCAATTTCTGGCTGTCTGTATCCAATAAAGATTTAAAAAAAAAGTGATGGGAATGGGGACAGTCCCCTCCCTGCCCTGGATCTGAGCTTCTGTGATCTCTGATGGAATAGAATCCTGTCAGGTTTTTGGATGCTCAGGATACACCTCTGATGAGACTTTCCAAGCCAGGGAGGATTTTGACAATCATTCTCAAGCCCAGAGGCCTGGGAGCCCTTGCTACACCCCAAGGTGGGAACTGACATCAGTGCCTGTGGCTGTACCAGTGCGATTTGCCTCTGGGAGGACGCGACCCGCACTTGGGGGGGTGTGCGGTCATCTGGGTAGGGCGTGGTCTCCCACTGGTGCTAAGATGGAGAGGGCGTGGTCTACGGCAGTGAAAGGTCTGACACTGGGGCGCAGTCTTCTACTGGAGAGAGCTTGGACTAAAGTTAGGAGGACTTGGCCAGGAAGCCTCCCTGGAGCTTGCAGGACTTTTGTAGGCTTCCTCCATTTGCAGCGGGCTAAGGTACAAGAGTGAGGGGAGTGGGGAAGAAGTGCTTCTTGTGGCCTGGAAAGCAGTAGACTGTGGCAAGCAAGAGCCCATAGCAGAAGAGCTGGCAAGCACTGGCCTTGATTCTACTGGTCCTCCTGTCAGTTTCTTCCCAGCATCATGGAAACCCGCACCACCCATCTTCATCTTCTACTTGCTCCCCTCAGTCTGCGAAGTCTACTGTGTAGCTCAGGGCTGGATTTTACAGCCTGTCTCTGGGGGGAGCAGGGGGTGGGGGTGGGGGAGGAGGACAATGAGGGACAGGATAGCTTGTGGCCGAGAACATTCTGATCCGGTGTCCTTTCAGGATAAATTTAGTTCTCTGGGCTTGGTGCAGCCTTCTAATTTGGGGGGAGTCCTTGGGTGCCGGCAGTGGGGCGTGGACCTGTCTGCCGTCACCTGCCTGGTAGCTTCAAAAGCCACAGGAAACCCGAGGTTTGTGATGGTGACGCACCTCTGAACTGGCCCAGGATATGCTCCTCTGGCACCGCCTACTCTCCAAGTCCTCTTTTAAGCTGTCTGTTGTTCTAGAAGTTTATCTACTTTCATGCCTGACACCATTTCAGGATGGGGATAAAGAAGATGAATCTCTTCCTACAGAGTCCTCCTGCTTCTAGGATTAAATAATGGCTGAAGCTGGAAAAAGAACTCACCTGGACAGTGCACCTGCTTTAAGGTGCACACAATCGGAACTGAGTCCAGCCCCCACTGCACTGTGGGAAGCTTCAGTGCTGTGGCCTCTTTCCTTCCTTCTTGTCTCTCTAACTGAAAAAAAAAAAAGTCAACCTGGAGCAGTGAAGCCCTAGTGGCAACAAAATAACAATACCAATGACTGAAATATCAGTCTAACCTTTATGAAAAGTGGATGGGTAGACAGTACAGAATAGAATATTCTAGATTCAGAGGCAAGGTTAAGACTCAGCTTTATGGCTCCTGGGGGGCCTTGGGTGAATCCCTAACCTTCTTTGGGTCTTGCCTCTCTGTGTAATGGAGTTACAGGGGTCACACACCTACCAGATATCACTAGGTCCTCGAGAGCCTGGCACAATCATGGAGCTTGGTGAGTGCCAAACCTGGGTGCTCCTTGCCAAGAAGGGCTCTCCTGCCAAGCCAGGCCCTGTCCCCATGGCTCAGTGGCCCAGCTCTTGCCAACTATTGAGGTGCTGACCTCCAGCCACTCCAGATGAAAATGGGGGGCCTTTCACATGGCATTTCTTCCTTAGCTAGTAATCAGGTGTGCCTCCTGTAGGTGGGGGGAGCTGTCCTCTCTGCCCAGTCCTTCGCCTCTCCACAGGCCTGGGGCCTTGTTTCCTCTTATTTCTCTAGAGCAGAGTCAGGAAGCAAAGAGGTTGGCTGGGCTGTGTTGTGGGCACCATCCAGGAAAAAGTAGCCTGGTCCCCTTCCCCACCCCACCCATTACAGACCATGATAATTGCTAATGCTCAGGGCTGGGACCACTAGGAGCCAGAGCCTGGGGGCTGGGCAGAGATGGGGCACAGACCAGCAGGTGGCAGCTCCCCCGTAGGATAGTGACAGTAAAAATGATAATAGCAACTAATTACAAAGTGCCAAGCGCAGCACGGCTTGTTTTCACAATTAATTCATTCAATTTGCACACTACCCCCAATTTATCCCCACTCACCCTATGCTAGTTTTCTGTAGCCACAGTGAATCTCACAAACCTCAGGGCATAAGAAAACTCAGGCCTGTTATTTGACAAGTCTGGAGGCCAAGGGTCCATAGTAGGTCAGCTCTCCAAGGTCAAGGTCACACCTGCCTACACTCCTTTCTGCAGATACAGGGAAGGAGGTGATAGAGACACCTGCAGCACTGTTTTACTGCTCATGAAGCTTTCCCCTGCAGGTAGGGACTGGTGGATTGAACCTGGGTCCCTGTATACTGTAATGTGTGCACTCAACCAGATGTGCCACCACCTGCCCCCACTTATTTATTTCATATGATAGAGGGAAGAAGGGATAGAAACCAGAACACTACTCTACTACACACACTGACAGGGATGGATCAGGACCCTTAGGCCAGCATGTGTGCACATCCTGCACTCTACCAAGTGAGCTGTCTCCCAGCCTCTCCCTTGTAGCCTCCCTTTTACCCTGGCTGTGTCTCTCCAGTCTCTTCAATGACTCTGTCTCTTGGCACCTCAGTGTCTGCATCTATGAAATGAGACTAATAGGAGGTGGCATGAAAACAAATAGGGTCATCCATGAGAAAGGGCCTAGCTAGCACAGTGAGGTGGTGAATGGTGAATGGCGTGGCCACTGCTGCACTGCCGGTTCCTCAGCCCAGCCCCAAGGGAGTCACATAAACCCAGGATGTCCCCATGGAAGAGTGAGCTGTGTCCCTGATCTCAAATGCCCATGGTCTCAGGAAAGAGGGTGTTGAGAAGGGGGTGAGACCAAGGTGGACAAAGAGCTGCAAGACAGAGTTTAGAGTTTGCAATCAGAGGCCTTGCAGATAGCTCACCTGGTAGAATGCAGTTGTTACTGAGCTGGAGAGCCTGACTTTGAGGTCCTTGGTACAATGGAGCACCCACAGGGGGGAAGCTCCTTGTGCAGCTGAATGGTGCTGCAGTGTCTCTCCTTCTTTCTTTGTGTCTCTCTCCCTGTCTGTCTCTCTTTCACCTTTTATCTAAAGGGGGGAAAAAAGGTCACCAGGTGTGGTGGAATCATGCAGGCACTGAACCTCATCAATAATGCTGGTGGGAAAGAAATTAAGTTTGAACTGAATTACTGTGGGATTATACTTCCGTGTGACATGGGCACTGGGTGGGAGCTGGCATGTGAAATCTAAGCACTGATAAAATCACAGGGTTGTTATTTTGGGGGGGGTGGGAGGGAGGTGTGGGAACTAGATAGTCTTTGCTTATTAGATATATTTTACACAGTTATGATGTTAATGGAACTTTTTTCAATTTATTGGGGAAATTAGTAATTTACAATTGGTTTGTTATCACATATATATAGTTTCTTCTTTTTGTAAGTGAAGATCTTTATTTTGTTTATTTATTTTGATTTTTATTAGAGAGAGACCAGAGCACTGAGTTATTGAACCTGGAACCTCAAAGCTTCAGGCATGAAAGCTGTTTATATAACTATTGTGCTCTCTCTCTACCCCAATTTATCTCTTCCTTTCCTTATCTCTTTCTTTCTAGATTTACTTATTTATGAGAAGGAGGAGTAGCAGAGATAGATAGATAGATAGATAGATAGATAGATAGATAGATAGATATAGAGAGAATTACTTTGGCACATGTCATACTGGGGTTCGAACTTGGAACCTCGTGCTCAGAGTCCAGTGCTTCATCCACTGTGCCACCCCTGGGCCACACATACACAGTCTCTTCTCCCCTGAGACAGGTAGTTGCACACCACTCCCACCACCAACTGAAGTCCTCCTCCCCATTGTGCCTGGGTCCCCACCCCCTTAGCTCTCTCCCACCTCCCTCCTTTAGAGCCCTTGGGTTTGCACTGACAGACCCCAGCTCATTCACATTGTCCCCTCTGTGTCCTTTTCTTAGCTTCCAAGTTACAGTTGGTCTGTCCTTACTGCCCACACTTCTAAAACCATGCCTGCACTCCTCAGCCAGCCCTCAGCCCCTGTGGGTCTGTAAATTCAGGGAAACCCCATTGGGGGTTGCCCATAGAGGTACAGGGGAGGTTCCCTTTGCTGTTTCACATGCTCCTGCCTGAGAGTGACAGCCCCCAGCATCCATGATGCAGCAGTTAAAGATGGCACTGAGATAGTGAGAATGGGAGCTGCTTAGAAAGCCTTGGGATATACAGGGAGTGTGTGTATGTGACTGGGCAGGGGGAGTACCCAGCTAGGAAGAGCCCAGAGAAGGTGGCAGTGGGCTGCTGAAAGAGCTCCTAGGAGGGCAGTGCTGTGTGTAGGGGGTTTGGCTGAGTTCACCCCCCTCCCCTCCTGCAGCCCCATGGGCTCAGCCTGGTACCTCTCCTGGGCTGAAGTAGTTCACTGCTGGCCCACACTGCCACCAGCTGCAACACTCCTACTAGCTGTGGGGACAGCTGTGCATGGCCATTGGGACACCTGGCACACTGCCTGACCCTGCCCTCTTTTCCATGCTTGAAGGCAGGTCTCGCAAAACAGAAGCTCCTCCCTGGACTGGGTGGGTGCTGGGGTTTTTTTTGGAGGGGACTTGTATCTTATTTATTTATTTATTTATTTAAGACAGAGAGAAATCCAGAGAGGGAGGGGAGATACAGAGGGATAGAAAGAGAGATACCTGCAGCGAGATACCCCAGTGTGTACTGGGGGCCAGGCTTGAACCTGGGTCACAAACCTGGCAGAGCAGCATACTAGTCAGGTGAGCTTTGCCACTGGCCCAGAGCCTATTTATTCCATCATTTTCTGGGCATGCTGAGCTATAGCTAGAGGTCTGCCTAAAACATACCTTCCTATGTATCTTTTGTGATTTTTCTATAACACTGACCTTGATAAACCTGGACTCATACCCCTTCTGGACCTGGTTGCTATCCAGCCCTGCAGTCACTGAGCACGGGCTATGTCATCCCCATCCCTCTGTCCCTCTGTCCCTCTGTCCCTCTGCCCGTGGTCATGCTGCCCGCGGTCATGCAGACTTCCTCCTGCCCAGCTGGGGCTTGAGCTCAGGATGCAGGCTCTGTGGTGCCTCTTCAGGCAGCCTGGGGGAGCACAGTGACTATGCTCTGGAGTGTCTGGTAAAGAGGTCCCAGCTCTGCCTCTACTGGCTCTGACTAGTTTCCTGAGCTCTGTGCCTCATTTACCCCTCTGTAAACTAGAAGCAGAGGAGCACAATGCCTTACCTAAGGGGCTGTGTGGCAGCAGATGACAAAAATGCACAAAATGCTGACACAAGCATGGAAGATGGGCAGGGTAAGAAGTAAGGTGACCAAATCAAGGGACACAGGGAAGGGCCTTCTTATGGGGCTGAGGGTCTTTGACCTCCCTTCTTTTGGTCTTCTCCAGAGTCAGGAAAATGAGACTGGAAGCCACATACTATTAGCCAGGGCCCAGGATGGCACAGTAGGCACAATTCTCCTCATTCTCAGCCCAGGAGCAAGTGCTAATGACACCCACAGAAGCAGCAAGTGACAAAGCAGGAAATAGTCTCAACACTTGTGACCCAGTGTCTCCTGTGACGAAGAAGTCAATGGCATTTAGACCTCAGGCATCTTAGCTATGTCTGTTACATTCACATAACATGTAATTCACAACAAGAAAGCACAGCTTATTCAGGAATAGCTGTCATAAGAAGCATTGCTTATACTAAAGAAATAATAAGGGAAGGAAAAACATTAATACTTACAGAGCACTCCCCAAGAATGGGATAGGTGCTAAACTCAGTTCAGGGTCCATGTACAGAATCAGTGTTGGAGCTGGAGTTCTGGAAACAGCTTTGCCAATCATCTTCTGACCACCTTAACTGTTGCATAGTGAGGAAACAGACTTAGAAAGGAAGGGACTCACCCCACCCACATAGTTTTCGTGAGCAGTGGGATCCCAGTTTCAGACCCCTTGTCTATACCTGACCATCCACCACTTATTGCACATTAACTCCACCGCAGGCACTGTGTTCCTCATCCAGTTCTCTTGTCAAAAATTTCAAGGATGCTTACACTGGTTAATCTCTGGGAATACAATAATAAACAAGATAGGCATACTCCCTGCCCTCACAGCTTGGGAGTGTGTGTGTGTGAGGGGGGCCGGAGGTGTAGAGGACAGAGACTCACAGGTGACGGATCAAACAGGTCATAGAGATTCAGGACAATGAAAGTGAGGCAGTGGTGAAGAGCTATGGAGGTGGGTAGTTAACTAGGGAGCATTTCAACAATGAACTGATTGAGATGTTGGTGTTGTTGGGTATATTCTCTCCCTGCCTGCTGCAGCCTCACCTACTCAGGAAACTGGTGCTCAGAGATGACTTCACTTACAAAAATTGTTGACTTGCTTTAAATAATTTTAATTATTATTATTGATTTTTATAGAGTCAGAAATTGAGAGGGGAGGGAGTGGCAGAGAGGGAAAGAGAGAGACACCTGTAACACTGCTTTACCTCTCATGAAGGCTGTAGGTGGAAACCAGGGGTGTGAATTCAGAATCTTGTGCATGGAAATGGATGTGTTCTACCAGTTGCACCACCACCAGACCCAGAGATGAATTCTCTTGTCCCAGGTCAC
This sequence comes from Erinaceus europaeus, assembly GCF_950295315.1. Classification (NCBI taxonomy): domain Eukaryota; kingdom Metazoa; phylum Chordata; class Mammalia; order Eulipotyphla; family Erinaceidae; genus Erinaceus; species Erinaceus europaeus. The sequence continues at coordinate 48,414,328 of NC_080172.1, read as the reverse complement.
ACAGTTAGCTAGTGACAGAGGTGGGATGTGAACCCTACTTGGTCTAGCTCCAGTGTCTAAGCTCTCGTCACCATCTTCCATTGTCCCCTGAGATGAGAATAGCCCCAGTGTTCACAGTAATCTGGCAGCCTTGATATAAGTGTTGGGAGACCTCAAGCCAGGCTCTTTTTGCCTCTTATTCTGAAGGGGAGGCTGAGATGTACTACCTGTAGACTGACTCTCTCTCTCTCTCTCTCTCTCTCTCTCTCTCTCTCTCCCTCTCCCTCCCTCCCTCCCTCTCCCTCCCCCTCCCCCCTCTTTCCCTGAGCACCACTCTTATTATCAGAGAGGTGACAACATCCTGGGGATAACTTCCTACAGGTCTCACTTTGTCACTGGCTCCTGGGGAAGGCAGAACACCCTCTGTCTCCCCACACAGGCCTCCCATAGACTCACTGTCTCAGCTCCAGAAGCCTTTTTCAATTCCTGCTTTGGTATTATTTCAGTCCTATCTAGGGGGTGGGGGTGGGGGGACACCTTTCATTCATCACAAAAACAAGCCTCAAGGTTAAAAAAAAAAAATAAAAAAAATAAACAAGAAAATAAAAAGGCTGTGTTCTGGGCACCATCTCATTTCCTGTTGGTGATTGACAGGGGCCTAGGGAGCATTTGCACACTCAAGGCCCTGCAAGCAGGCAGTGGGGTGGGGGGGGTTGGCCCTCCCCAGGGGCTCCTCTTCTCAGAAGCTCTCAGCCTGCTGCTTTAAGGGGATGAATGGTTCTGGAATTGTGATTTGTCTCCCAGACCACACATTTACTGCCAGCCGCTGAAGCCCACAGGCCCTGTGCGAGCCTCTGCAGCCCATCCTCTTTGAATCCTAAATATTTGCCTGTGTGATCATGAGGAGCTCTGCTTCTCAGATGGGGTCCAAAGGTGATGTTTTGAGTCCTAGGGCTCAAGGACAAGAGCAAATTGCTGTGGGAAAGGACAAGACTTGGGCTGTGGGATGGAGGCCAGGAAGAGGGTGCCAGGACACAGGTTCTGTCTCTCTGAGAATGTAGGAGCTCTTTCTCTGCCCCTTGCAGCTCTGCCCTCCATCCCTCTCCCCACTCAGGGTCTCCTGTGACCTGCTAGGCAGCCTCTCTTTCCCTCTGTTATCCTCCTCCCTTCACTGGAGGACCTAAACACACACACACACACACACACACACACACACACACACACACACACACACCTGACCTTGACCATGTTGACCTGCTGCAGCTCCTGACTGTCCTTAAAATTACAGAATGTATGTGTTACAATGGTCAAGGACCCAGGTTTAAGCCCCTGGCCCCCACCTTCATGAGCAGTGAAGAAATGCTACAGGTGTCTCCCTCTCTCCCTCTCTATCTACCTCTTCCCTCTCAACTTCTCTGTCTCTATCCAATATATAAATAAATTAAATACTTTAAAAATATGTCTGAAAGCCCTGGAAGTGACACAGTGGCTTGAGCCTTGGACTTAAAAGTGTGGGTCCACTTCTCCAGCCAGAGTCTTTCAACAGCCTGTTAGAGGGGCCTCCCCCTCTAGTGCCCCCTCTCCTCAGTGCCACACACACAGACCGCTCTTACTGTGTGCGAGGCTCATGCACTCAATGTGATCCAGGCTTCTCTGTCTGTCCCTGCCTCATATGACATGGAACAGCACTGCCTCAAGGAACACTGTGCAAATGAGTGACTGGTTTTTTGTTTTTTTTTTTTTCAATCAGAAGTAACTTTTTTCTAACTGCTCAGCTCTGGCTGATGGTAGTGATAAGGACTGAACCTGGGACCTCAGAGCCTCAGGCATGTGAGTCTTTTTGCAGTACGATTACAAATGAGTGGCTTACACACAGGTCCTACCATCCCTTCATGTGCTGACTTGGGAGGGACTAGAACAGAGTCCCCACCTTCAAGGAGGCCTTCTCTTAAAACTGGTGGGTACCATGAAGGCAACTCTGTTGTCCCCCCACCCCCATCACTTGGGTTATTGGTGAGTCTCGGTGCTTGTGTTATGTTGATTCCACCACTCCTAGCAGTCATTTATGGTTTATTTAAAATTTTTTCTCATAGAAAAAGAGAGAATGGAGGGGGAAGAAGGAGAGACACTTGCATTACTTACAAGTAAAGACCAGGATCTCTCATATGGTAATGTGTATGCTTTACTGGGTGAGCCACCAGTATAATTATATGGATTTATTTATATTAGGGAAAGGGAGCAGAGAGACAGTGAGGGGGTGAGAGGGGGAGAAAGAGAGGGGAGAGGAAGAGAGAGAGAGAGAGAGAGAGAGAGACTAGAGCACTACTCATCTCTGGCTTATAGTGGTACTGGGAATTGAATATTTGGCCTCTGGGGTCTCAGGCATGCAAGCTGAGGTATCTCTGCAGCCCCATCTTTTTTTTTTCTTTTTAAAAAATATTTTTTAGAGGCATACTGGGAGTATGGACTGACCAGTCAACGTCCATGTTCAGCGGGGAAGCAATTACAGAAGCCAGACCTTCCACCTTCTGCAACCCACAACGACCCTGGGTCTATGCTCCCAGAGGGATAGAGAATGGGAAAGCTATCAGGGGAGGGGGTGGGATATAGAGATTGGGTGGTGGGAATTATGTGGAGTTGCACCCCTCCTACCCTATGGTTTTGTTAATTTATCCTTTCTTAAATAAAAAATAAATTTAAAAATATTTTATTTGTTTATGAGAAAGACAGGAGGAGAGAGAAAGAACCAGACATCAATCTGGCACATGTGCTGCTGGTGATCAAACTTAGGACCTCATGCTTGAGAATTCAAATCCACTTCACCACCTCCTGGACCACAATAAATAAATTTTTTTTGACTCTGATTTTTTTTTATTGGGGAATTAATGTTTTTGCATTCAACAGTAAGTACAATAGTTTTTACATGCATAACATTCCCCAGTTTCCCATATAACAATACAACCCCCACTAGGTCCTCTGAATCCTTCTTGGATCTGTATTCTCCCCACCCACCCACCCCAGAGTCTTTTACTTTGGTGCGATACGCCAATTCCATTTCAGGTTCTACTTGTGTTTTCTTTTCTGATCTTGGTTTTCAACTTCTGCCTGAGAGTGAGATAATCCCATATTCATCCTTCTGTTTCTGACTTATTTCACTTAACATGAATTTTTCAAGGTCCATCCAAGATCAGCTAAAATCGGTAAAGTCACCATTTTTTACAGCTGAGTAGTATTCCATTGTGTATATATACTGCAGCCCCATCTTAGTAACTGCAAATACAGGGGACTCACTTGGGGAACCATCCATGTGGGGATCCTAGCCAGGGAACCCCTGTAGAAGAAGCATCCCCTCATTACACCAGAGTGTGCTCTCAGGTCCTGGGAAGGGTCACACTCTAGGAGGGTAAGGAACATGTGTCCCAGCCTCCTCTGAGTGAGACTGAGTGGCCTGTGACAAGCCCTCACTGGGACTCTTGCTGTACCTGTGACAGGCCTGGCTGGTGGGTCTTAGCATGCTTTTTTTTTTTTTTTTTTTTTTTTTGATAGACACAGCGAAATTGAGAAGGGGGAGATAGAGAAGGAGAGAGGTGAGAGAGACAATTACAGACCTACTTTACCACTCACGAAGCTTTCCCCCAGCAGGTGAGGACCAGGGCTTTAAACTTGGGTCCGTGTGCACTGTAATTGTGTGTGCTCAACCAAGGTGCACTACTGCTCAGGCCCCCTAGCACTCTTTCTTGAGGAGCTCAGTTTTGTCCCCTGAATTCTGCTCACAGAGTATCTAAGGGGGCTGCTCCTCCCACTGCATCTGCAGTCACTCTTCCATGAGCTACCTCGAGGCCTGTGTTCTTCCTCTGTGACTCGTTCCCAGGCCAAGCAGGTGTCCCTGGTGGGTCTTAGGGCAGCCAAGAAGAGCCTATTCATTCACAGGGGGCTCAGGAAGGTGCTCAGGACCCCTGGCTCCTTGAGCTAAGGACCATTCTTATAGGAAAGACCTAATATGGCCATTCATATGGAAAATAAGAAATACCTTTCCTGAGGGGCTGGGCAGTGGTGTACCTGGTAGAACACGTGTATGACAGTGTACAAGGACAGTCTCTCTCTATAGCAGGGAAGCTTCATGACTGGTGAAACAGTGCTGTGGGTGTTTTTCTCTCTCCCTTTATATCTTCTTCCCTCTCAATTTCTCCCTATTTTTATTCAAAAAAGGAAATGAATATATATGCCATCAAGAGTAGTGAATTCATCATACAGGCACCAAGCCCCAGCAGCAATCCTGATGGCAATAAAACAAAAATGTCTCTTCTGCTTCAAGCCCTTGAGGTGTGCTGTGTGCCTGTTGTCCATTTATTAAGTTTCCAATCTTAAAAGCAGGCTCTGGAGAGAGGACGGGGAAAGAAGAGAGATGATCTGTACTCTCAGTATAGCTCAGTCTCTGCACACACTGGACTTGCCTTAGTAACTGCAAACAGCTGTGGAGTGGAGCCTGGGATCAGCCAGGGGGGATAGGTGCAAAGGGGCTATAGGGGCAGAGAGCACAGAGAATGTTCAAGGTCAAGGGAACAGTGTTGCCCACAAAGGCCATGTGTTAGGGAGGAGGGGAGCATGCCAGCCCCCTGTTCCCCAGGATCAAGAGGCAGGACCTATGTGGAGGAGAAGGGGTAGGTCTTGACCTTCATCCCCTCCCCACCCCAGTAGACTCTGGGGAGGTGTCTTTCCTCAATTGCCTTGCGCAGCAGGAAAACTCCAGGCAGAACTGACTTCAGCACCTGGAACAGGGACTTGCTCTCTCAGAGATGGAGGCCACACACCAGGGAGGACCAAGGGATCCCTGGAGGGCAGAGCAGTGCAGTTGGGACAACAGATTGCCTGGGAAGTTTTGCAAAGTTTGGGTGCAGCCTTCTGGCCTCCCATCCTGACACCTGGAGCTGAGGCAGTAAGGAAGGTCTGTTCTCTGCTGTTCTCAGCTGAATCTGCTGAATTTTGTCCCTACTCATGTGTCTGTTTTACCACAGGATCCTCTGCTTTGTCTCCTGCCACCACCTCCCCAACAGTTGGCTCCCCAGTTGTCTCCCTACCCTTACTTATTTGTTTGTTTATTATTAATTAATTAATTTATTTATTTATTTATTTTAACCAGAGCACTAGTTCAGCACTCAGCTCTAGCTTGTGGTGTATGGTGGTGTATGAGACTGAACCTGGGACTTCGGAGCTTCAGGCAGGAAAGTCTTTTGTTTAATCATTATGGTATCTCTTCCACCCTCCTCCTCTTCATTTTTTTAAAATGCCATCTTCTTACCCAGGAGCTGACACCTGGCCAGAGGATGGGCACAGAGCTTGCCAGGGTCCTGGGACCTCACCAGGGAGAGCCAGGCCCCTGCCAGCTGCTCAGCACGGCTTCTTTGCAGCTCCCCCTACGTCTCAGCCACTGCTTTGCATGTCTGCCACCTTCCCCAGCACATGATTTCTTACAGCTTTTAAATAGCCCTTCCCTTGGGCCTGGAACTGTCCGAGTCCATCTGAGATGGGAAGAGTGACTCCTGGGTGTTTATGGCATGAATGTGACCAAGTAGGATGGTTTGGAGACAGGGACTGGCTGCTCCTGATATAGCTCTGTGGCCTGGGAGGCTGCCCAGTGTGGCTGGAAAGCAAAGAGATGGAGAAGAGTGTGTCAGGCCTGGGTGTAAGTGGGCTGCGTGCAGAGCTATGACTTGAAAAATGTCAGGCTTTGGGGCTTGATGTTGGTGTACCCGGTTGATTGCATATGTGGCTATGCACAAGGACCCGGGTTCATGCCCCAGCCCTACCTATCATGAGTGGTGAAGCAATGCTCTAGGTCTCTCTCTATCTCTCTTTCTTTCTCTCCCTTCCCTCTTGATTTATCTCTGTCTCTGTCAGTGTGGGGCTGGGCAATTGCTCACTTGGTTGGGTACTATTTTACCATGTACAAGGACCTGGGTTCAAGCCCCAACTCCCCACCTGCAGCAGGGAAGCTTCACAAGTGGTGAAGCAGGGCTGCAGGTGTCTTTCTGTCTCTTTTCTTCTCTATCACTCCATTCTGTCTTAATTTCTCACTGTCCTGTCATATTCAATACATAAATAAATGTTTTTAAAAATACAAACAATAAAAATATTTAAATAGTTTAAAATATTTTTAAAAGCTGGAAATCATGGAGTTGTACAGGCACCAAACCCCAGCAATAACTCTGGTGTAAGAAAAAAAAAAGAATAAAAGAAAGAGAGAAAGAGTAAGAGAGAGAAAGTTTTATGTATTGTGCCAGCAAAATAACTTATCTGGATAGTGCTCTGCTTTGCCATGTACAGGTTCAAGCCTGGTCCCCACTGCACTGGAGGAAGCTTTGATGTTGTAATCTCTCTCTCTCTCTCTCTCTCTCTCTCTCTCTCTTTCTGTGTCTGTTTGTGTCTTTTTAAAAAAATATATTTATTTATTCCCTTTTGTTGCCCTTGTTTTTTTATTGTTGTGGTTTTTATTGTTGTTTTTACTGATGTCATTGTTATTGGATAGGACAAAGAGAAATGGAAAGAGGAGAGAATAGAGAGGGGGAGAGAAAGACAGACACCTGCAGACCTGCTTCACCACTTGCGAAGCAACCCTCCTGCAGGTAGGGAGCTGGGGGATTGAACTAGTATCCTTACACCTATCCTTGCATTTTGCACCACCTGCACTTAGCCTGCTACGGTACCACCTGACCCGACTCCCATGTCTTTTTTTTTGCCTCCATGGTTATTACTGGGACTCAGTGCCAACAGTACAAATCCACTGCTCCTGGCGACAACTTTTCCCTTTTTCTTTCTTTTTTAAAATTATTTTATCTTTATTTATTTGCTGGATAGAGACAGTCAGAAATTGAGAGGGAAAGGGGTGACAGAGAGAGAGAGAGACAGAGAGACACCTGCAGCACTGCTTCACCACTTGTGAAGCTTTCCTCCTTCGGGTGGGGGCCAGGGGCTCGAACCTGGGTCCTTGCGCACTGTAACATGTGTGCTCAACCAGGTGCATCACTGACTGGCCCCTCTTTTTTTTTCATTCAGTAGAACAGAGAGAAATTGAGAGAAGGAGATATAGAGAGGGAGAGAGAAAGAGAGACACCTGCAGACCTGCTTCATTGCTCATGAAGCATCCTCCCTGCAGGTGGGGAGCAGGGTCTTGAACCTGGATCCTTGCATGAATCCTTGTGCTTAGTACTATGTGAACTTAACTAAGTTTACCACTGCTTGGCTCCCCCCATCTGAAAAATTCATACAAGGTGAAATCTAGCTATCTCTGAGACATTTCTCCAAACTGTGCTTAATGGAGACCCCCTCTTCATGGAGTTTTGTTTCATGGAACCCCTTCAGAGCAGGGCCAGAAGCTGGGGCTGTCCAAGGGGGCCAGGGAAGAACGGGGGTCTGAGAGCAAATGCCCAGACCCATCTCCCCAACCTAGAAATGTGAGCTGCTGTTCCTTCTGTGTCTACGTCCCCTAGACAGAGAGAACTCTTTCTAGAGCCACCCCTTGTGTTTTAGAGCTACTGGGGACAATCTTAAATGCAGGCCCACAGGCCCCCAACTATTCTTCCCTGGCAGCGTGCCCCTCCCAATGTCCCAATGAGCTTGCAATCTTCGTAGCACCATCTCACTGTCCCAGCCCACCTCTCAGGTGACCCAAAGACATTGAGAGCACTGCCCAGTGGAGGACAGACAGGAGGGAGGTGCTCAGAGAAGGGTCCCCCAGGGTGGTTCACATAATTGTGGCTTTGATAGCGGGACACCACCCCCAGCCCTGTGAGTGCAGAATGGCCAGAGGAGGGATAGAACTCAGCCCTCTGGGGAGGCGGGCTATAGTGCAGCAGGTTAAGTGCCTGTGGCGCAAAGCACAAGGACCCGTGTAAGGATCCCGGTTTGAGCCCTCGGCTCCCCACCTGCAGGGGAGTCACTTCACAGGAGTCAAAGCAGGTCTGCAGGTGTCTTTCTCTCCCGCCCCTCTCTTCCCCTTCTCTCTCCATTTCTCTCTAAAAAAATAAAATATATAAAAAAGTTTAAAAAAAAATAACTCGGTCCATTGAAGGGGTGGGGGTATAGCAGCGGCCCTAGCTGTCTGACTTGGCATGGTGCCCATATTGGGCACTCCGGAACAGAGCTGACAGCTATTCTCCCTTTTCTCCTGGGCAGCTGTGCAACTCTCCCATCTCTCTGAGATCAGGGTCCACACCATTGCATCTGAATCTCACCCTAATCTTGTGCCCAGCAACCTATGGCCAAGAACCACATTTCCAGGTGGCAAACCCAGATGTTCTTTCCACAGGATTCCCAAAGGGTATCCCAGGGCTTGTGCCCCCTGGTGGGCAGGTAGGCCAGGATGTTGACTGATGAGACCCTCAGGGCCTCCCATGCACATAAGCTTGGAGTTAGATGCCTTTGTTCAACCTCTGTTCACAGGAACCATTTTCACAGGGCAAGCTAAGCCAGAAGGTTCTGGAACAGGGACCAAGAAGAAGCCAGCTATGAACACACACTAGTCTGGCTTTGTTCACTGAATCTCAGGGTGGGGAGGGGCAGCAGAGTATGGAGGGTTCCTGGGGGCTTAGCAGCCCGCCTGTATGTAAATAATGCGAGCCCCATGGGCTTAACTAGTGGCTTTCCCCATAATGGTTGGGGAAAAATAATAACTGTTAGGTTTTTCAAAATGACAAAGGCAGCCTTGCTGGAACACAGAGGTAAATCCTAATGATTAAAAGGGAAACATGATCAATCAATTCCCTGGCCCCAGCCCCATGCCTCCCCTCCAAAGATATAGGCATTGATGATTTGGTGACTAATCACAAGTTTATGATGAATCACCTTGTAGGGTGTGTATCCATATACAAACATAACAATGTGCATATGCATTTAGCAGCATTTCTGATTCAGTATCTTAATGGGGTTTTTTTGTTTGTTTGCTTGCTTGCTTGTTTTTAAGAGAAACCACACTTTCCCCATTATGCAACATTTTTACTCTTTCCACTTACTAATAGATCACGGGCATTTTCAAAGTTAATCCAGATTGATCTGTTCTCTTTCTTTCTTTCTTTCTTTTTTTAAGCTACATAATCTTCCACAGCAGGGTTTATTTATTCATTTACCCCAACATTATTATTTAACTGTTTCCCTGATGGAGTCTATTGAGGCTGTTTCTGGTTTGGTTCCATTATTTTATTTTCTTTATTTTTTACTGCCACCAGCATTATCACTAGGGCTTTGTGCCTACATGACAAACCCATCACTCCCAGCAGCCGTCTTCCTCCCTCCCTCCCTCCCTCCCTTTCTTCCTTCCTTTCTTTCATAAGACAGACAAAAATTGAAAGAGGTACTACAACAATAATAAGAAAAGGGCAACAAAAGGGGAAATAAATAAAATATAATTTTTTAAAATATTTAATTTATTTATTCCCTTTTGTTGCCCTTGTTGTTTTATTGTTGTAGTTATTATTGTTGTTGTCGTTGTTGGATAGGACAGAGAGAAATGGAGAGAGGGAGGGGAAGACAGAGAGGAGGAGAGAAGATAGACACCTGCAGACCTGCTTCACCGCCTGTGAAGCGACTCCCCTGCAGGTGGGGAGCCGGGGTTCGAACCGGGATCCTTATGCTGGTCCTTATGCTTTGCGCTACCTGCGCTTAGCCCGCTGCACTACAGCCCGACTCCCAAAATATAAATTTTTTTTAAAAAAATGAAAGAAGAAAGGAAGATAGAGAGGGAGAAAGACAGACACTTGCAGCACTGATTCACTGCTTGTGAAGCTTCCCCCCTGGAGGTGGGAACTGGAATATGGTAATGTGTGCACTTAAATGGATATACCACTGCCCCCCATATTTTAAATGATTAGCTGTTAAAATATCAGTTTTTACTAACAGTTCTCTGCTACGTATCCTTTTGGCTTCTTTCTCTGTCTTGTGCACATGTGTGACTAGAGATAATCTGGAGGAATTATGGATGATTACAATGATTTTCCCCACAGTCATGCTTTTCTGGTTACTCACTGCTGTCTACACAATACTGGGCAACTGTGTGCTGGGCATGGTGCTGCCTCGTTCTGTCTCCCAAGAGCCGTGCATCAGTGTGAATATGAGTATAGCCAAGTAGGCAGTGATGTGACTCAGCTGGGTGCTCTGGAAGCTAAATGGATGAAAGCACAGACTGGGGTTCAGATCCCCTCTCCATTCCTCACTGCTATTGTATATTCTGGGGGCAGGTGGGCATTAGCTCACCTGTGGACTAGAGGGAACCTTAGTATTCTGCCCACAGGGCCTGAGGTTGATGTCAAGAACACTTCTGTCCTGCCATAATGATGAGAATGATAATAATAGCTCCCCAGAATCCTGTAACACATCCAGAGCCAGCACACACTGAAGCCATTGTTTGTAGAGGAGACCATCTTGCCTACCTGCTCTCCTGAACTGGGGCGGACACCCCAGACTGTCTGGCCATCTTTCCCCAGCTGCTGTTCGAGGGCTTGTTCTATGACAGTGTGGGCTACAGGGGGGACTGGGAATTCCCATGGGGGTGGTGTGGGGGGCTCCTAGAGGAGAGGAAAGGCCTTTAAGGCAAGGCCAGCCTCACAGAGGTACACAATGCAGGTGGGAGAAGGGGCCATCATGGGAGTAGGTACTTGTTGGGGTGGGGCAGCAAGTGGGGGCACCAGCTCACTGGGACCTCAGAGGTGCTGGGAGGAGCTGCGTGGAAAGTTGGGGAGACCACAGGCCCTTCTGCAGCAAACTGCCCACTGTCTGACTGTCTGCCCTAGGCAAATGCAGCAGATGGTGAGGCTAGTATGACAGCATTTGGTCTTTTCAGTGTTACAGAGGCTGGAAGCCAGAGACTCAGGCATTCGGCCAACATGGAGCGGAAGGGAAGTTCTGGGGAGACCTACCCTCGGTGTCCTCATAAGGCATTGTACATCCCTTTTTTTTTCTTTTCTTTCTTTTTAATTTCTTTATTGGGGAATTAATGTTTTACATTCAACAGTAAATACAATAGTTTGTACATGCATGACATTTCCCAGTTTTCCATATAATAATACAACCCCCACTAGGTCCTCTGCCATCCTTCTTGGACCTGTATTCTCCCCCACCCCCCACCCCAGGGTCTTTTATTTGGTGCAATACACCAATTCCAGTTCAGGTTCTACGTGTGTTTTCTCCTCTAATCTTGTTTTTTCAACTTCTTCCAGAGAGTGGGATCATCCCATATTCATCCTGTTTCTGACTTATTTCATTTAACATGAATTTTTGTAGGTCCATCCAAGATCAACTGAAAACGATGAAGTCACTGTTTTTAGTAGCTGAGTAGTATTCCATTGCGTATATATACCACAACTTGTTCAGCCACTCATCTGTTGTTGGACACCTGGGTTGCTTACAGGTTTTGGCTACTACAAATTGTGCTGCTAAGAACATATGTGTACACAGATCTTTTTGGATGGGTGTGTTGGGTTCCTTAGAATATATCCCCAGGAGAGGATAATAGGGTAGGTCCATTTCTAGCCTTCTGAGAATTCTCCAGGCTGCTCTCCACAGGAGTTGGACCAATTTACATCCCCACAATAGTGCAGGAGGGTTCCTTTGACACCACAACCTCTATAGCATTTGCTGCTGTTACCTTTTCTCACAAATGTGAAGTGGTATCTCATTGCATTTCTCTGACAATCAAAGACTTGGAGCATTTTTTTCATGTGTTTCTCAACCTTTTGGATCTCTTCTGTGGTGAATATTCTACCCATGTTCTCCCCCATTTTTGGATGGGGTTATTTGTTTTCTTGTTGTTGAGTCTGGCAAGCTCTTTATATATGTTGGTTATTAGCCTCTTGTCTGATGTATGGCATGTAAAGATCTTCTCCCATTCTGTGAGGGATCTCTTGGTTTGGGTAGTGGTTTCTTTTGCTGTGAAGAAGCTTTTTAATTTGATGTAGTCCCATAGGTTTATGCCTTAGTCTTCTTTGTAATTGGATTTGTTTCATTGAAGATGTCTTTAAAATGTATGCGGAAAAGAGTTCTGCCAATATTTTCTTCTAAGTATCTGATAGTTTGTGGTCTAACATCCAAGTCCTTGATCCACTTGGAATTTACTTTTGTATTTGGTGAAATACAGTGGTTCAGTTTCATTCTTCTGCATATTTCAACCCATTGTTTCCAACACCATTTGTTGAAGAGACTCTGCTTTCCCCATTTAATAGTCTGAGCCCCTTTGTCAAAGATTAGATGTCCATAGGTGTGGGGGCTTACTTCCAGGCTCTCAGTTCTATTCCACTAGTCAGTGTGTCTATTCATGTTCCAGTACAGCAGTTTTGATGACAATGGCCCTATATTACAATTTGAGATCTGTGAGTGTAATGCCTCCAGTGCTGTTTTTTCTTCTCAAGATTGTTTTGGCAATTATAGGTCTTTTTCTAGTTCCAGATAAACATTTGTAACATTTGTTCTATTTTCCTAAAAATGTGCTTGGGATCTTGATGGGGACAGCATTAAATCTGTAAATGGCTCTGGGTAGTATATTCATTTTGATGATGTTACTTCTTCCAACCCATGAACATGGAATATCTTTCCACTTCTTTGCGTCTTTTTCAATTTCCTTGAGTAGTGACTCATAACTTTCAGTATACAAGTCTTTCACTTCTTTGGTTAGGTTTACTCCTAGATATTTTATTGTTTTTGTTGCTATAGTAAAAGGAATTTATTTCTGGATTTCAATTTCTTCTAACTTAGTGTTTGCTTAGAGGAATGCCAATGACTTTTGAATGTTAATTTTGTAGCCTGACACCTTACTGTATTTCCTGATGATTTCCAAAAGCTTCTTGCTGGATTCCTTAGGTTTTTCTATGTATACTATCATGTCATCTGCAAATAGGGAGAGTTTGACTTCTTCTCTTCCAATCTGTATGCCTTTAGTTCCTTGTTCCTGCCTGATTGCTATGGCAAGAACTTCCAATACTATGTTGAATAGTAACTTTAAAAAATATATATATTATCCTTTTCTTTTTTAATTTTTAAATTATCTTTATTTATTTATTGGAAAGAGACAGAGATCGAGAGGGAAGGGAGAGCTGGAGAGGGTGAGAGACAGAAAGACACCTGCAGCACTGTTTCACCACTTGTGAAACTTTCCTCCTGCAGGAGGGGACTCAGGGCTCGACCTGGGTCCTTGAGCATTATAAGATGTGTGCTCAACCAGGAGTGCCATCTTCCGGCTCCCCACTATGTTGAATAATAATGGTGATAGTGGGCAGCCCTGTCTAGTACCTGATCTGAGTGGAAATGCTTCCAGTTTTTCACCATTGAGTATGATGTTGGCTGTAGGTTTGCTCTATATAGACTCCACTATCTTCAGGAATTTTCCATCTATTCCCATTTTTTGTAGTGTTTTGATCATAAAGGGATGTTGTATTTTGTCAAAGGCTTTCTCTGCATCTATTGATATGACCATGTGGTTTTTGGTCTTGTTTTTGTTGATGTGGTGGATAACATTGATTGGTTTACATACATTAAACCAACCTTGCATGCCTGGGATAAACCCCACTTGGTCATGATGAACAATCCTTTTTATATACTGCTGTATATGGTTAGCTAGAATATTGTTCAATATTTTCGCATCTATGTTCATCAGAGATATTGGTCTGTAGTTTTCTTTTTTGGTTGTGTCCCTGTCTGCTTTTGGTATCAGAGTAATGTTGGCTTCATAGAAGCTGGAAGGCAGTATTCCAGTGTCTTCAATCTTCTGGAAGACTTTTTAGAAGTAGAGGTATTAGTTCTTCTTTGAAGGTTTTGTAGAATTCATTTGTAAAACCATCTGGTCCAGGACTTTTATTCTTGGGAAGGTTTTTGATAACTGTTTGAATATCATTAGCTGTGATGGGCCTGTTCATGTCATCTACTTCCTCTTTACTTAGTTTTGGAAGTTGGTAGGTATCTAGGAAATCGTCCATTTCTTCCAGGTTCTCTAGCTTGGTGGCATATAGTTGTTCATAGAAGCCTCACATGATATGTTGAATTTCTGCTATGTCTGTTGTGATATCTCCTCTTTCATGGGTCTTCTCCCTTTTTTGTTTTGTGAGTCTGGCTAAAGGTTTGTCGATTTTGTTCACTCTTTCGAAGAACCAACATTTACTTTCATTGATCTTTTGTATGTTTTTTTTTTGTTTGTTTGTTTCAATGTTATTGATTTCTGCCCTAACTTTAGTTATTTCTGTCCTCCTAGTTGCTTTAGGGTTCCTTTGTTCTTCTTTTTTTTCTAGGTCTTTAAGATGTGCAATCAGGTTGTTTATTTGTGCTTTTTCTTATTTCCTAATGTGTGCTTGTATGGCTGTGAACTTCCCTCTTAGTACTGCCTTAGTTGTGCCCCAAATATTTTGATAGCTTGTGTCTTCATTTTCATTGAACTCTTGAAACATTTTGATTTCTTCCTTTATTTCCTCTTTGACTCATTAGTTGTTAAGTAGTGTACTGTTGAACTTTCACATTTGGGGACTATTACTAATCTTTTGTTGATTTTTAAGTGTTAGTTTCATTCCACTGTGGTCTGAGAAGATACTTGGGATGATTGCATTGCTCTTGAATTTTCTGATGCTGTCTTTGTGGCCTAACATATGGTCTGTCCATGAGAATGACCTATGTGGACTTGAGTAGAATGTATATTTCAGTTTCTTGGGGTGAATGACTCTGAAAATGTCTAATAGTTCTAGTTTGTCTGTCTCCTCATTTAGCTCCTTAATTTCTTTATTGATTTTCTACCTGTATGGTCTGTCCAGTTGAGAGAGTGAGGTATTGAAGTCCCCTACTATGACTGCGTTGTTGTTAATATATTGCTGTAGCTCTTTCAGGAGATGTTTGATGTACTTAGGTAGCTTCTCATTGGGTGCATAGATGTTAATAACTGTTAAGTCCTCTTGATTGACTGATCCTCTGAGCACTAAGTAATGTCCATCCCTATCTTTTTAAAGTTTATTTATTTTAAATTCTATCATGTCAGATATGAGAATAGCTGTTCTTGCTCTTTTTTGTGGGCCATTGGCTTATATGATAGTTTTCACCCTTTCACTTTGAGTCTGTGTTTGTCTTGTTAAGTTAGATGGGTTTCCTGTAGACAGCATATTGTTGGGTTGTGCTTTCTGATCCATCTTCCTACTCTGTGCCTTTTAATAGGTGAATTCAGGCCACTGGCATTTATTGATATCAAAGATTGAAGACATTTTGATGCCATTCTTATAGAGTTTTAGAGTGTTCTGATAGATGGCATATTTATGGTGGTCTGACTATTTATAGGAGATCTTTCAGAACTTCTTTCAGGGCAGGCTTGGTGATAGTTAATTCTTTCAACTGTTGCTTGTCTTAGGAGGTTTTTATACCTCCATCTAGTCTGAGTGACAGTCTAGCACGATACAGTAGTCTTGGTTGAAAGCCTTTGACATTGAGCACTCGATAGATATCTTGCCATTCTCTTCTGGCCTGTAGTGTTTGTGTGGAGAAGTATGCTGCTAATGTTATGGGTTTTCCTCTGTAGGTAACTCTTTGTTTTTCTCTTGAAGCCTTTAGGACCCTTTCTTCTTCCTTATTCCTTTCCATTCTAAGTATGATGTGTCTTTAAGTCTGGGTTAATTCTGTTTGGGACCCTCTAGGCTTCTTGAATCTTTATGTCTTTGATGTTGTCTAGACTAGAGAAGTTCTCAGCTATTATGTCCTGTATAATGCTTTCTTCCCCTCCCTCTCTTTCTTCCTCTGGTAAGCCAATAATTTTTTTAAATTTTAATTTCTTTATTGGGGAATTAATGTTTTACATTCAACAGTAAATATAAAAGTTTGTACATGCATGCCATTTCTAAGTTTTCCATATAACAATACAACCATCACTAGGTCCTCTGTCATCCTTCTTGGACCTGTATTCTCCCCCCAACCCACCCCAGAGTCTTTTACTTTGGTGCAATATGCCAATTCCAGTTCAGCTTCTACTTGTGTTTTCTCTTCTGATCTTGTTTTTCAACTTCTGCCTGAGAGTGAGAACATCCCATATTCATCTTTCTGTTTCTGGCTTATCTAACTTAATATGAATTTTTCAAGGTCCAGCCAAGATTGGCTGAATATGGTAAAATCACCATTTTTAATGGCTGATTAGTATTCCATTGTGTATATATACCACAACTTGCTCAGCCACTCTTCTGTTGTTGGACACCTGGGTTGCTTCCAGGTTTAAGCCAATAATTTCTTGTTATTTCTTTTGAAGTCATCCCATAAATCTCTGTCGTTGTTTTCAGTATCTCTTAATATCTTTTTGAGATCTCTTACATCTTTTTTAGTTGTCTCTAATGTCCTCAATCTTGCTAATTCTGTCTTCAGCCTCATTTATTCTATTTTACTCTCCCCTCTACTGTTTTCTGTAGTTAATCTATTTTGTTACCCTCTTCTGATACTGTTTTAGCTTATTCAGCTAGTTGTGTTCTTAGCTCAGCTATTTCAGCTTTCAGCTCTTTAACAACCTTGAGATAATTATTGCTTTCTTCCAGGGTCTCGTTTGTTGCTTCTGCATTTCTGGTGACAATTCTTTCAAACTCTTTACTCATTCCTGTGATTATTTTCTTAACTAGTGTTTGGATGTTGACCTCACTATTTTGTGCTTCACCCTTTGGGGGGCTTTTAGCTGGACTCTTGTCCTGGTTCATTTCTCCAATATTTCTTCTTGTTGGTTTAACCATTCTATATAGTATTTTATGAGGTCCCTCTCTCAGTACTTTTCAAATTACTGACCACTCTACTCTTGCCTGGATTGACTTGTGTCTAAGTAATGTAATTAAAGGGTTCACAGTTGTGGAAATTGACAGTTGTTTCAATGTTATTTTAATCCCTGAATTGGAGCTCAGTGGCTAAAAAGCCTCTTTTGTTCTTTTTCTTCCCTGTAGGCTATGGGAGCCTGAGGGCTTTTAAACTTTAAGTAGCCTTCTTAGTTTAATCCCTCACTCCTGCCAAGAGGTAAAGCAGGGTGGGGCAGAGATAATACAATGGTTATGCAAAGAGACTCTCACAGCCCTACTGCTGTGATTAACACACCTGTTTTGCATATGGAGAAACTGAGCCCTAGAGAGGCTAGCTCAGTGTCCCTGCGCTCTGTAGCATCCGTGTGACACCAGCCCACCAAGCAGGACCCCCTGCCCAGAGTGGGTGAGAGAAGCCATCTCTGTTTAGGGGCCCACCCTTAAGTCTACATGTTTGTTTGCACATGAAGGACATGTCTTTGGGGTTCACCAAAGATGGTGGGGCATCCAGGGGAGCCCAGCATAAGACTTAATCCCTCTGCCCTGGAAATTAACCCATAGAAGTACAGGAGGTGGAAGCTTCAGGGCAGGGGTGGGAAGAGAAGGGGTGGGAAGCACTTGGGTTCAGCCCCCCAATATATGACTTAAGACAGCTGAGCACATTCCTGTGAGACTTCCAGGATCCAAACTCTAGAAGTCCAGTACCACATTCATGCACTGCCTGCAGTCTTACCCCTCACCCCTCACTCGCTGCTCACAGAGAAGGCCTGGATGACAGGGAGAGGACAGAAGATGACCCAGGGCCCACAGGGCCATTCTGCACAGGATGAAGCTAGAGACTTCTGTAAAAGCAGGAGTCTGATTCAGACAAGCTGCCAAGAGAGAAATACCCAGAGAATTCTGGGGAGACACGAGTCTCCTATTTCTGCAGCAAGGGCCAGATAACCCCTGCCTTCTCAATTTCTCTGTTATATCAAATAGAATAAAATTTAAAAAATAAGCTAAAAAGAAAGAGAAAGGAAGGAAGGAAGGAAGGAAGGAAGGAAGGAAGGAAGGAAGGAAGGAAAGAGGGAAGGGAGGGAGTGAGTCATGGGCAAGTGCTGGGCAGCCATAGAGGAAGAGACTAGAGGGAATTGGTACCTTGACCCCCAACACACTCCTTCCCACCAGAACAGCTCTGAGTTTATGCAGTTCCTTCTACTAGGAAGAAGCCAATAGAAGAAAAGTCTCCACAGCTAGGAGAAACCAGAAAGCCACACACTGAAGCCAGTCCCTGGTATCAGCAGGGGAGGAATGAGGACCAGAGAGGGAAAGCAGTGTGCCCAGACACACACTGCCAGGGGCAGAACACTCTTTCCCAGCTGTTCAGTGCTCAGGGCCCAAGATGCTGCTGTATGAATGAAAAAGCACCTGTTCCCTCAGATGCTAACCATTCGACCCTCAGCCAGCTCCAGGGGGAAGGGTCTGTGGCTCCTCCCTGGTCATCCCAAACAAGACCTGTATTTTTCCTGTAACAGGCAAGAGACAGAAGGACAGATGGCAGGCATTTGGGAATCCTTCCACATTGCCTGACACCCTGTAGCTCTGTCGGTAGCTTTGGGAGGGTGGGCTGACTGTCTCATAGGGGCTCTGGCCCTGAGTGTCCTGGCTGCTAGGACCACAGACACAGGGGACTGCCTGCCTACTTGCTGACCTTTTGTGTGGAGACACCTTCTTGCTTTCCCTCCTCTTTTCCTCCTTCCCGTTTTCCTAGCTCACTAGAAATGTTCTCCTAACCAGGAGTTCATCCCATCATTGGCATCAGTCCTCAGGAGAAGCCTAATTAGGGATTACAGGACTTTTGATGGTGTTTCCATGGAAACCCCTGTTGTAATGGTGTACAGGCAAAGTATATGCTTCAGGGAGTTTGAAA